>NC_080424.1:46179241-46517455 GCF_029873635.1 Malania oleifera | reverse complement strand
CCAGCTAGGATAGATTCCGCCTACGGGCCGCACAACCCTGTCATGAGGGGTTAAAAAAAATGCTATTAATTTTTAATTTTTAGTCCTTTTTTTTTTTAAAAAAAATGCATTTGTAATTTTCATTTTTACAATTTTTAATAGTGATTGATACTGGACCATCCATCAAATTCAACCTGTAAAATTCACACTCCCAATTACAACATTAAATTTAAGCCCAAAATAAAGATCAAGAAACAATGTTATTAGATGTAATACTGTAGTTGCCGTGAGAAAGATGTCACCCAAATTCTTAACAAATACAGAGCCTAGGATGTATGTGTGTGTGTGTTTTTTTTTTTTTGCCTCGTGTTTTGGTTGTAATATCACATTTTGTATTCTTTTGATAATTCAATTTATTAAAAACATTTTTAAACAATTAATATTGGTGTAAATGCTGACCACACATGAAAATTTTTATAAAAAAAAAATCCTATGATAATGACAAATATAGAGTCTAGGAGGTGTTTGGTTTTGTATGCATATACATGTGGCTTCTTGAGTTATTGTAGGGTGTCCTATGGTGACATGGGTATTCATGTGCTGGCTTGAAATTTTTGTATGGACCTGGACCGTCACATAAGGAAGATAAATTGATGTCGTCTTGAGCAATGGGCAATTCCAACTGCATCTGACATTGGCATATATGGAGGTTCACTTCTTGAGAAAATTCAAAAAACCAATTGCAAAAATAAAGTTATAAAGGCTTGGATATTTTTTCTCTCTTTGTCAGGAGCTTCACTTCTTGAAAAACCAACTGCAAAAATATAGTTATAAAGGCTAGGATATTTTTTCTATATTTGTTAGGAGGTTCATTGAAAAAGATTCATAAAACCAACTGCAAAAATAAAGTCATAAAAACTTGGATATTTTTTCTCTATTTGTTTGGAGATTCACTTCTTGAGAAATATACAAAAAACCAACTACAAAAATAAAGTTATAAAGGCTTGGATATTTTTTCTCTATTTGTTAGCAATATATGTGGGCCATGCTTATCTTGATTATTTATCTGGTATGGTGTGGGTTGTGCAGTAGCATACTCAAATTTATTTCGAATATATCAAATTTGTGTTGGGATATGAATCCCGCCTAGGATCAAATAACACATACACAAAGAACACACAAAATTTACATCGTTCGGCCAATTTAACCTACGTCTATGAGAAAGGAGTAACTTCACTATATATATATATATGAGAATACAATGAAGGAGGAGGAGGATTACAATACACTCATATCATTCACCTTAATATACACTCATAGTGCACTCATACTTATTGTGTCTTTCCTCTCACTCTCTCTTGTTCCACAACGGAGGAGAGGTGTTCCTTTTATAGGAGAAGAGGAAGGGATCATTGCAGCAAGTCTCCTAAAAAAAAAAAAAAAAACATCGTCACCATTAGCTTTCCTTCTTTTTTAATGTAGTAGGTGGAAATGGTTGCACCAAACTGCAACCAAGTATGACCACCATGTTCAGAAGTCTTTACCTCCTTTTTATTATATGAGGCGGACCCAACAAATTTCCCTACCCCGACTCATGCATAGAGTTCCACCAAATCTTTCGTGGTTCTACAAGTTTCAAGCTTTGACTTGGACATTGTCTTAGTCATCATATCTGATGCACTTTCATCACTATGGATCTTCTCTATATTTAACTATTTTGACTCCAACGCTTCTCGAATCCAATGATATCGAACATCAATATGCTTTGATTTTGAATAAAAACTTGGATTTTTGCTGAGATGAATAGCACTTTGACTATCACAGTAGAGAACATACTTCTCTTGCTTAAGGACAAGTTCCTCCAAGAACACTTTTTCATCCATAGAAACTATTTGCTTGCTTCAGTGATGGCGATGTACTTTACTTCAGTAGTGGACAATGCAACATATTTTTGTAACTTTGATTGTCATGACACTGCTGCCCTTGAAAATGTCATTAGGTATCTTGAAGTAGACATTCTAGAGTCAATATCACCAGCCATATCTGCATCTGTGTAACCTTCCAACATAGGTTTGCCATGACCAAATCATAAACATAAATGAGAAGTACCTTTGAGATACCTGAGAATGCACTTGACAGCTTCTCAATGTTCTTTTCGAGGATTATAAAGGAATCGACTGACTACTCGAACTGCATGAGTCATATCAGGTCTTGTGCATACCATGGTGTTCATCAAGCTACCCACGACTGAAAAGTAAGACACTTTCTTCATTTCTTATTTCTCATTTTCACTTGTACGATATTGCTTGGAAGTAAGCTTGAAGTGTCTTGCAAGTGGACAACTGACTAGTTTTGCCTTGCTCATATTAAATCTTTCTAACTCATTCTCAATATACTTTTCTTATTACATATTCTTTCATTCCAAGAATATGTAAATTTCCATTTTTCCCTCCTCTAGTTCGCAAGCCCGAGGATACCACTAATGGCCCATTTCACGGGTGGAGCAGCACCGATTACAACCAAGTCAATTCACAGGGCTGACCTCAACCTATACCTTACCAAGATGGTGCACCTAGCTTTTTTGATCGAGTCTAAGCCAATCCGGGACTATTCAACAAGACTAGTCTCCCTCTTCAGGTCGTGCCTAGAATACAACGAATATTCAAATTTGCGTACAAACAAATGCTTCTTACATGAGCAGATAAGTACCACTACGCACTAGCACTAATCAATGCACATCAATAATATAGGAACTTATAAGCTTAGTGATGTAAATGTGTGTATTCAACACTCAGTCTAACAATTATTCTTAAGCAAACACTAGAGTGTGTAACCTAGTTTTTCTTTGAAACACAATATAGAATATTTCAATATCAACCTAGGGTTTCAAAGATGCTAGCAAAATTATTCAAAAAGCCTCAAAAGTATTTTCTTAATTTACTAGGCACAAGAGATGTTTGAATCCTAACTTGTAAAAATGATTTTGCACATAAAAGAATGGGCTAAGGTAATTTGCAACCTGAATGCAAAAACCAATAAGCCACTGAGTTTTCCCCACACTAGATTTATTAGATTAAATCCATGGGTAAACTCTTGCTTAACTCTCAATATTAAACACAATCAACAATCAACATAAGTGAGAGTGTATGTATTAGCAATCTATCTTTGAAACGATATGCTACAATAATTTCAACCAAAAATATAGTTTCAAAGATTTCAATAGCTCAATCAAATATCTGAAACAAGATTTTCAAAAGCTCATGCACAAGAGACATTTTTGAAAAATAAGCTTGTCAAAAATACTTTTCTTCACAACACAAGACAAACTTTTGATTCTTGCAATGATCGAGAATGCAAAGACTCACAAGCTTAAGAAGGCTTCCCCAAAAATGAATTTATGAACAAAATCACTGGGGAAATCCTTTGGGCTTGACTCTCAAGAAAATCAACAAAGCAATCACAAGTGTGAGAGTATAAGCATGTAAGAACTATATGAAATAACTCAAGATACTCTTTCTCAAAAGGATTTTGCAATAAAATGATCAATAGAAGAGTATATGGCTTTGAGTATGAAGAATATGGAAGTAGGGAAGATTTTGGCCAATAAAACTTTTAGAGAATTTTTTGCTAATCTAAAACCCTAATCACACCTTAATTTTGCTAATGAAAGGCTATATCTAGAAATATGAAGAATTATAGTCGTTAGGGACATATTGGTCATTTTGGAAAAAGTTTAAATGAGGTTAATAAAATTTAACAGTGTTTTAACCTTGGTAAAATTCGCCAACTTGAGAGCACTGGTCGATCTAACTTAAGGTTCGGTTGACCAAGTGACAGAGTTCGGTCGACCGTGCAAAAAATGAACTGAGTGTTCGGTCGATCGAGCAGTCAACATGCTGACCTAGTGGAGGTTCAATCGACCGAAGAGTTTTGCGTGTAGAAGTTCGGTCGACCGAACATGTCCTTTTTGTGTATTTCGGTCCTTTTCTTCTTATAAAGTTACCCCTATTCTCATAATAATCAACACTAAGATTATGGGGGCCATTTTCATGCAATTTTGTGGGTCCTATGGTCAATCTAAGGCCTTTGAGTATATATCCCTAAAAATCTGACGTCGGTCGATCGAAGGGTGATCCCTAAGGTCCATCTATGGTCTTGAGCTTATAAATTCCTACATGCATGATGCACACCAATTATTACAGACCATTCCTATTTTACTTTTACAGACCTAATATTAAACTTAATATGAAATTACAACAATGAAACTTCTGGGTCTTCTTTTTTGCTTCAAGTTAACATGTGCCATCAAATGATCTTTGCTAATATAAACCTGCACACAAACTTGATAGACATTAAATGCTTGAGTATTTGTCATAATCAAAATAGGGTATAACCCATAGGGTCAACAGAACTTTTTGTACCACTATCTCAGTGCCTGCTTGAGGTCATACAAACTCTTTCTCAATTTTCACACCAAATGTTCTTTTCCTTTTACCTAGAATCCTTCATGTTGTTTCTCGTAGATTTCATCTTTCAAATCACCATGGACAAATGCAAATTTTACATCAAGTTGCTCAATCTCCAAGTTCAGGCTGATTGCCAATCTGAGAACAACTCGAATAGATGACATCTTCACCATGAGCGAGAAAATTTCTTCAAAGTCAATGCCTTTTCTTTGACCAAAACCATTCACAACTAGCCGCGCATTGTACATTAGTTGTGAGTTCGCTTCTTCACTTTTAAATCTAAACACACATTTGTTGTTGAGTGCTTTCATTCCCTTTGGTAATTCTACCAAATCATAAGTGTGGCTTTTGTGTAAGGATTTCATCTCTTCTTGCATGGCTTTTAACCACTCATTCTAGTGCTTATGTGACCTGGCATACTCATAACATTCTGGTTCTCCCCCGTTATTTAGAAACACATACTTGTTGGCTTAATAAGGCTTAATCTTTTTTATGATAACAAATTAAGGTTACAAATTGTGCTTTCAAGTTAAATTTCATATACAAATAATTTCTACAAGAACAATGGTTGAATATGATGAAGATGGACCATAGATGATCTATTTTTTATTTTTTTTTTTAGTAACAAGGGACTCCTACCACCGACTAGCCCAATTGGACCTCCTGGTGTGGCACCAAAGCTCGCCTTTGCTGACAGTGCCCTCCACCAACGTAGGATGTAAATAGCGGATATGCACTCAATTGGTAGGGTTCGAACCCCAGAAGTACCTCTCTTTCTAGGCTATCTAGTTTCCGTCCTTACCACCTGAGCTTGTTCTCGAGGGCTGACCTAAGATGATCTTAAGTTCACATGTCATGGAGAATACGAGCTTATTGAAGTGCTAATCAAGCTTGGACAATGTTAAAGCTATACGACATGAAGACTTAGAATTTAAATATTTTAATTTTTATTAAAGTCTCATGTAAGTACTTTTAAACTTCAATTTTGTGATTGAAGCTCTTAGGATTTAATTATGGACTTAGAGACTTGATTTAGAATCTAGAAAGTATTTTCATAAACTCCAAAATACTTTTCAAAGTAAGTATAAATAAGTTTTGGAATCAAAATGTGAGAAACACTATGTTGCATAGTGTTCAGGAGACTAAGGTTTAAGGCTCAAGTGATTGAATTGCTGCTGCCAGTGTAGAAGAAATCAAAACTTGAGTCCAGGTGACTGACCTCTTGAATTCAGGCGACAGAATGGCTACTGTCAGTTCTGGAGCACTATTTTTAAATAGTTCAGACAATTGAGGGTATAATTCAGGCGATTGAAGTATGTGTTTTAAACTTTCTAACAACGCTGATTTCTTTCAAAAATTGAATGATATGGTTTCCAAACTTGGGGAAAATTGTAAGAATTTTTCCAACTTTATATAAAGATGATTATACACGCATTAGGGCAACCAATACTCATGCATACACATTCTATACTCTTGATTTAAACTCAAAAAAGGTTGTTGTGCGTTTTACTTAAAGCCTTAAACGAATTCTGATTTCGATTCTCTGAATTTCTGATACTATAATTAGAATCCCTTTGCAATCTCTATGAGCTTCAATTACATAATTTTTGTTTTAAGTATATAGTTCTTAATCTTGTACAAATTATGCTCTGCTTGAGAGTGTTATACTTTTACGAACGAATTGTTATTGTTATTTTTGAAATCTGATGACTCAGGGATAGAGTTGTTGCCTAGCGATAAGGTGTTGTCGTCAGAGAGGGGTCTCCACCTTCCAAAGGAGAGAGGCATACTCCACCTATTGAATGGAGTGGGTGAAGGAAATCCTCAAAGTAAGTTGCTTGAGGCAAGGACGTAGGCGGTAAGCTAAACCTTGTAAAAAATCCAGTGTTCAATCTTCTTTCCCTATCTCTTTAAATTTTGCACTTTATAATATGTTGTATATGTTCTGAATTTATTGGGAAAATTCTATTGAACGCTGAGTTCAATTTGTGATTACCTTAAATAAGCTTATTGGATTGTTGATGGTTTGAATGGTTTATGGTTTTGGATGAAAATTCAAGCAAGTGCTGAAACTTAATTCAATTTTTGGTTGGTTGAGGTAAAACTTTTGTTGGCTGATTATTCAAGTATAAAAAGATTACTTGCTTAAGATATATAATTGAATCTTGGTTTGTGAATATAATTGTTCCTTGTTAAAATTGAGGATTGATTATTGAAATTGCTGAAGGTAAAAGTTTAGATTGTATTTTTTAGTTTCGTATATACCTAGGATTTTGTATTGGTATAGTACTGTCACTAATTAGTTGATTATTTTGATTTTTTTTGAGAGACTATGATTGGTAAATTTTAAAATTGTTTAAAATAAACTAAGATTTCACATAATAATTTTTAAAATACCCAATTCACCCCCCTTTTATGATTACACTGTTACTTTCAATACTCATCTGGTGAGTATCTTTTAGAAGGTTGATGCTCCCTAGTGGATCTTATCTGGGGTTCTACTTCTGGAGCTTCTTGATCGCCTTCAGCTATTAGTTCATCACTCTTTTCAACTTCTCTACTATTATCATGCTCTTCTTCTGACTGTGGTGATGAATCTAAAATCAACTTGATTGGATTCCTAAGGACATGCTTTGGATTATTGGCCTTCTCACAATCGTCAATAGTTTGATCTTCAAAGAACCCCACATCTCTTCTTTGAATGATTTTCCCATTCTTTGGAAAATGAAAGAAATGTTGAAGATAGACAAAAGAAAGAATTTTTCAAGTATTTTGGGACGTGTAAGTAACAACTTTTTCATGAATTTGATAATAAGTAAAGTTTCAATAATTGTTAATTCATCTCAACTTTTTTTTTTTACTAGATGAAACTCATGTATTATAATAAAAAACTAAAAACAAGTAAAGATTTATACACATTGGCATATGGCCTCAATCAACGAGTTAACCACTACACTAGTTGCATTGTTAATGCCTTAAAGTTTCATACGAAATCTCTTGAACTACATAGAAGAACCTAGAATTGCGGGATTGCTGTGCTAGACATAGAAGGAGATGAGAATATTGAAAATTTTAGTATTTTAAATGACATTAGTGAGCTAAACTATTGAACCAATAGACTTGTCTACTTGTTCAAATGTGACTGGTGGGATATTAGTCATAAAAAAAAAAGTGGGATAAACACAAATACCTACTTCACTAGTGTCAATTTTTAAGTAGGACATGGTATGAAGATGACCCTTTTGTGCTAGCAACACAGGCAGAACAAGTTTTCTACCTTAAGGACACAAAATTGAAGGGTGATTGGCATGCAACACAAAAAATTTAGCTCAAAAGTTGGTATGATATAATAGATGTCGTAGATGATGAGAAGAATGTAATCGAGGATGCTTTCTAACAAGCTGAGTCATCTATCAATGCAGCAACTCAATATGATTCTAATGTGGCCTTGCTTGCTAACAATTATGTTGATGAGGAAGAAGTTGATCATATACCATTGAAAAGGGTTAGTACCACAGTAGAACATGTGGGGATTAATGACATTGAAATTGATGATGTACATGTTGATTTCATCAACAATGACGATACTAGTATAGAAGATGAAATTATAGTGGATTACTGTATTAAGGAGGAAGAGATACTAGAAAGTGATGATGATACAGCTATTGAGGATTTGTAATCATTTCATGCATGTTATCATACTACACTTCATAGGTAAGCATATTATGTTGTTATATTAAATTCCATACATCTTATATGTATAAATAAATTACAATATATAATTTCATTAAATATGCATTTATCTTATTCAATGTTGTCTATAATGCACACATGGCACCACGAGGTCTCGGAGAGTTTAGGCATAGGCCGACTAGGATGACTAGTCAGGACCATGCTCCGGCGCTGATACAGCCACAACATGTCTATGCCGATGCGTCACCCACACAGCCAAAGGCAACCTATGTGGATGTGGCACCTTTAGTTAGGGAGACCATTTGTGCTCCCACATGAGCAGCGTTGGTGAGATTATGATTCTTAATTTTTTTAAATAAATTTATTATCTTAGATATATATATATATATATATATATTATAAATTATCACAATTGTTTTTTTAGCATCGACCTCATCACAAACGAGGTCAGAGTGTGGTGTAACGAAAAACACCACGCTCCAGAGGCATTTGCAACTGACAAGAGAGTGTATTAGGATAAAGATCCCCATTAGTTACATGACACCGATGGATGATTGATGCCAGACCTGGGTATACAAGGTCGGCATTATATACTAACAATTTGCTCTAGTTACGTGCCACACTTAGCCACAGGTGACTGAGGAGCAGTGTTTGGTTTTGTACGAGCACACATTGGTAAGCTTTCGAACAAGTTGTATTAATTTGAATATACTTTATTTATTTACTTTCTAACACTTATATGTATTTCAAATGCAAATGTCTTTTGACATTGACATTTTCATTGACCCTCACGTCAAAAAAGTGGTGAACAGAAACTTATGTGCTTGGTTTAAGAGTTATAGGCATAACATGCACAAATATTTCAAGAAGATGGGAGATGAAGATGAACAACACCCATTCGATAAGATCTCCCATGGAGATTGAGAGTTGGTATGTTGACATTTTCATGATCCTCACTACTAGGTGATGTGTTTAAATTAGTACTACTTTTTGCTATCGATATTATATTTTAACTACTATGCATTAACATTTATGTGGATTATGATCTCATTAAATATATTTTGTAGGAAATATGTCAAATAAATGCTGAGAACCAAAGAAATGAAAGTGATGCATATGGATCATTTATGCACTTCCTATAGGGATGAATCTGAGCCTTTCTAAACAATTGGTGATTATGCTAGGATGAAGATTAATTATCAACTTGATTTTTCACTCATCCTTTCAAAAAAATTTTAAAGTTAATTTCATCATAATCATCTTTAACACAAGGTTTTGGTTTGGGAAAAATCCTGTCGAAATTTCGGAAGCATTCTGTCTGTAGATCGGGCATTTCCCAAATTTTCATGCACCAAAACCTGATAGATTCAAGCAATCAATTCAAAATAGTAAATTGAGCATGCAAGAACCTATAATCCACTACCAGCATGCAATTCTCATCAACTGCATCCGCCATGCATGAGGATTTCAACACAGGCATGCAATCTAGTAGTATAATCAGCAAATCATACAAAAGATAAAGGATCTATTATAAGATATACTCATTTAACGCATAATGAATAATAGGAATTCATTGCTTTTCATATGAAGGCATATGGGCATGAAAGACAAAAATTCATGAGAGCATTTAATGTATATATATTCATGAAGAGAAATGCTCCCCCTGAGTTATGCACTTATTCAATTTATGTCTTTTTTATTTTCTAGTTCTTTAGGCAAGTGTTTTAAGATTTTTGATGATTTATGCTTGGCTTTGGATGAATAGGCTTAGAAGACCAAACGGTCATAATATATATTTCTTTAAGTGAGCTAAGCCAGTATTGTCTCTATTGATATGGATTTCGATATGTGTGAGAGGCACAAGTTAGAATGACTTTCAATTTAAAAGTATACATGCATAGGTCTACTTGAATTTTATGCATTCATCTAGATTAAGACCTAGGCAATCAAGTTAGTCATTCAACTCATCTCTAAGTATATAAAGGTCTAAAGTATATGACTTAATATTTTGAGAGCTTATGAAGTAAAAATGGGTAAACACTCTTGACAATCAAATTGTCATTTAGTTCAAAAGAGTGTTTAGAATGAGTGGACATTTTCAAAAATGTTTTCGTGCTTAGTAATCATGTCCATGCTTGGGCAAAGAGCCTATAGGATATGTGAATGTTGTGACAATGCTTTTCGGAGAATGGAAAGTATCTTATAAATATAAGTACAATCTAAAGCAAGGTTACAAGTAGATAGGTGAAACCTTACCGAATATGATCATGGTTTGGTAAGGATTTCCTATGAAGGGGATAGGTGAATCAAGATTAGAGGATTTAAATATTAAGCTCAAAGAGAATAATTTGATTTAACAATAAAATATGAATTCCCAAGTGGACGCCTCTAATTCTGATTGTGTGAGGGATGTTTTTTTCATTAGCACAAGATAGACATGGAATTTATTATCATTGCTTATACCTAGAGTGATGACCGGGTCTTGACTAATGAGATTAGGGTAAAAAGATATAATGCAAGAAGAGGTCCCTAAAGCTCAATTCTGTGCAATTAACAAAAGTATGCTTAAACATGTAATTTTCATGTTAGCATGCGTTAAGCATTTTGAATTAAATACCAGGCATAGATGCCATATCCATTTGGAAGTGAATAAAGGGTCTTAGTATACTAAGATAGTTCAGTGAGTGTGTATACTAAGATTTTCATTTTAAGCAACAATCACTTCCAAAACCTACAGTCATCACAACCCCCTAAACCTAATCCTAAGATCTAAGAAAAGAGGAAATAGTTAAGTTATATCTATCTTATTCCGGTCTTCTTTAGATCCTAAGGGGTTTGCTTTGTTGATTATCCATTTTATTTCCTTTTCTAAGCCTCTGGAACTTCTTAGTAAGCAATTAAACCATACGTTCCACATAGATTTGCAAAATAAGCTGGTATTGAATATACATAAAAGATTGTGCTTATTTATTCTATTTTTCTTCAATGAGGCTAGACTATTTGTTTTATGCAGACAACTTGAATCCTTTTTGAAAAGAATTTTCTTTTTAAGTCCGAAGGAGTTGTTTAGGTTATCTTTCTCACTTGAGGATTTGAAAAACATTTTAGAATAATTTTTAATTTTTCTTTTTAAGCAAATGATTTTCAAAACCTTCTCAATTTTTCTCCTTTCTAGAGTGGCTTGATATTCTTTCAAATCATTTAAGTTCTTTGCCACCTTTTCATTTTCATTTTTCAAAAATGTTTTCTTCTTTGATATCTCAACTAGAATTCTATGCATTTTAAATGAAGTCTTTTCTAGTTTTCCACATGAAGGCATCTCATCAAATGATTCATCATAGGATTTGTCAAACAAAATAACACATGAATCATTGTATGCATTTATACCATCATCATCACAAGAAACATTTGAAAATTCATCACAAATTATATTACAGGAATCAACTAACGAATCATCACATGCACTATTAACAAAATTATCATTATGTTCAATAGATGATTTAGCATGTGACACAACATAACATTCGGCACAGGAATCATCAATCGATTTATCATTAGATTCGGTACATGTTATATAGCAGCATTCACAACAGGGGTCATCAAAAGAGATAGAATGAGAATCATATACCTCATTGACTATAAATGCTACATGCTCATGATTTACCTCCTCCTGATCTTTTGAACTTGGAGCATCTAGAGGAGTGATCTATTTCTCTTGGGTCTCTCAATATTTTCTTTTAAGTTCATCCCAGATATCCTTTGCAGTCTGACATGCCACAAACTCATCAAAAATATCAGAATCTAATGCAAGATTTAACATATCCATGGCATATGAATTTGCATGCATCAAATTAATATCATTTTCTACTAGCATACATATTCCTTTGACAATCACCTGCCAGGCCCTCCAACTCATAGATTTTAAAAATACACTTATTTTAATTTTCCAAGTGGTGTAATTGACACCACAAAACAATGGAGGACTAGTAGGTGACTATCCCTCTCCGAATGAGGATACACCAATTTGAGCCATTGTGATCTTTTTTGCAAAAATGTTTAAGTCTAGTGCAATGAGGCTTTAATACCAATTGTTAGAATTGGTGTATTCCCAAGAGGGGGGGTGAATTGCAATGTTAAAAATTTACCTCCTAGGTTAAATGAAATATTCGTATAATGCAACCTAGGGTCTTTCTATGCAATTCCAAGTGTGACAATGATATAAAGTGTGGAAATTTAAATCAAGCGCATCATTCATACCATAACATACATGTGTGGTAAATGTAAAGTGCAGAAATATAAACAAAGCACACGATATGTTATCGGGGTTCGGCCAACTGTGCCTACGTCCCTGCCTCTAGCTCGCAAGTCCGAGGATTCCACTAATGGCTCACTTAACGGGTGGAGCGGCACCGATTACAACTAGGTCAATTAGCACAGGGGTGACCTCAACCTTTACAACCAGGTCAATATAAGGGGCTAAGCTCAACCAACACGCCTTAATAGGATGACGCACCTAGCTTTCCTAACTAGGTCTAAGCCAATCTGGGACTATTTCACAAGGCTAGTCTCCCTCTTTAAGCCCGTGCCTGGAATACAATAGTTTTGCTCAATCAATGAAATGGTAGAGTGATTATGCTTTCAAGTAAAGTAGATGTGTACCTAGATACACTCAGTCACATACACCACAAGTGATTTAATATGTAAGCTCAGTGTGGTCTAATATTTCAACTCTCAAATATATTTACTATCTATGTAATGAGTGCATAAGATTGCAAACCTATATGATCTTTGTATCACAATATGTATTCAATCTAAGTTCTCAAACAAAGATATCAGTCAAACAACATATATATATATATATATATATATATATATTTCAATCAGCAGATTTTCTCAATCGTATGATGCTTGAGTACTGTATATGTTTGTTTTGCAAAGGATATTTAATCTTTGTATTCAGCAAAAATATATGTAAGTCAATGAATATTGTAACAAAGATCACTATCACAAACACAAATATCTTTTCTAAAATATGTCGATATAAATCACATAAGACATTTGAGAATGTTTTTGAAAATGCTTTTGCAACCCAAAACAAATGCAAGCTTTCTAAGATATTTCAACATGAATGCAATACTCAAAAGCTAAATGTAAGTCTTCTTAGAATAGGATTATTAGCAAAGCCCCCTAAGGACATTTAGGTTTAGCTATCAAGAAAATTGTTTCAATCAAACAAACAAGGAGAGCAAACCTTTAAGAATAATCACTCAATCAACTTACAAAAGACTTTTGGCAATAAGAAAAGGTAAGTATGAGTGGTTGGGGCTTAGAAATAAGTATTCTAGATTTTAGGAATTTTAGAGAATCTCTCCTAATTAAAATGCCCAATCCCTCTTAATCTTTGCAAATGATGGGCTATTCATAGAAGTTGGAAGAATTATAGTCGTTAGGACATGTAGGGTGTTGGTCTTACAAGACTTAATATCCTATTTTGATGCTAACAAACAAGTGGATCTTAACATGCTATGTTAAGTGATGTATTTTCAAGACTAAATGAAGAATGCAAGGTTAAAGAGTTCATGAGAGCTTGTACCTCAGATAAGGATGATTATATCAAGCTTGAAGCATGGATTTAAAGATTAAAACTTGAAAATCATGAGAGCATTGATATTAAAGAAAAAGCTTCAAGAATGAAAGCCAAAAAATTGAACATGGAAAGCTCAAAGAAAGATGAAGCAAGCATAAAGACCTCAAGGAATTCAAGGATTGAAATTTTGAAAAAGTTTAGGAAATTTCATGTAAGTACTTCAAAGAATTTCAATATGGATGCATGAAACTCTTAGGTAAATTTATTGGACCTTGATACCTTTGAACATACTTGAAAAATATTTTTATGAGGTCAAAAATTGTTTCAAAATGGTTAGAATCAGTTTTGGAATGAAAAACACCAAAAAGAGGATTTCTCAAATGCTGTCAATTTTTCTACATTTGCGTTGATGCACATTTTTCTCCATCAAAAAATATTTATTTTAAAATTTGTTCAACATATAAGTTGTAGGCTTTTCTCGTAGCTTTCATTTTACACTAAGATCATCAAATTTTGAGTTATACAGAAAGAGTTATGACCAAATTACTGAAGGGTGCCTGAAGTTGACAGCATGATACACGACTGTCAAGAATTTGACAAGCGATTGTCAGAGCAAAATGAGATGTCTGTGCATGTTTGGACAGACGACTGACACCCTATTGTTTTAACTGGACAAACAACTACCCAAAATGGACAGTCATCTACCACGCGACTGTTTTTATTTTTTTCATAACGGTCAAATTTTTAAATGGGGTTGTTTAGGGCTCAAAACTTATGGAAACTTGGGGAATACTTCAAGCCACTTAGGGATCAAGTTATACACTTTTTAAAGTCTATAAATAAGCCTCAAAGATCATTGAATCAACACAACCAAGAATTCAAATTCTAAAAAAAAATCAAAGTCTCTCTCAAATTGCTCTCAAATTCTCAAGGCTCTCTTTTGCTCTTAAGCTCATATATTGTGCACGAATTCAACTGAGTTTTAGTTGATCTTCTTCCGCCGGAATCGTGATACAAATTCTAAATCTTTCAATCATTCAAAGAATTAATCGGTGATATACTTCATTGAGCTTCAAGTTAATTTCCATATTGTTGTTTACTTTAAAGTATATTAGTTGTGTTGTAATTGTTGTACTGACTAACTCTTTGAGGAGCAAGTTCTTTGTACATATCTATTTGATTTGTATCTTGTAGATTGACGATTCCAAGGGTTGTAAGGGGGTATTGCTTAGAGAGGCAGGCTCTAGCCTAGTTAAGGAGTGACCGGACGAGGGGATATCGTTTGGAGAAGGCAGGCTCTAGTCTTACCCAAGGAGTGTTGTAAAGGTGTGTTCTGCCCATTAAAGGAACAAGTTTAGTAATACTTTGGTGGTTTGCCAAAGGTGAGGACGTAGACTGGGTATAAGTCGAACCTCGTAAAAATCCCGGTCTCACTCTCTCTTTCCATATTCTTTATTTTCAGTACATGTTTAAATTGTGTGGATGGTTTAAATTTGAAAATCATATAAACTACGTATATTTGGAAATCAATTAAACCTTAAAGTTTAATTTTGATTTGGGTTGCGGAAACTAAAAGGGAGTACGTTGGTTAAACCATATCTTGCGGAAATCATACGGGAGTATGTTTCTTGGTTAAACACTCAAAGATAAATTAACTAAAAGTTTATTTGAGTTTTGAATATTTGGAAAGAGTGATTGAAAGTTGTATTGAACATCATATTAAGCTAGTCCATATATAGAGCGCTTGATTCAAATTTATATCTAGGGATGACAACAAAAAGCTTTATTGTGTTTGTGAAAGGATTGTTGAATATTAGATTACATTCTTTACAAGGTTTTCAAATTCATAACCACATGGCTTATATAAACAAACAAACTATCTCAAGTTCTTATATTACCAAAGTGCTGAATACTTTATATCTTGGTTTGGTTGTTTGCTGTTTAGCTTATACTTGGCAAATAAATTGATTGTTTGGCTTGAAGATTGTGTTTAATTGATTGGTTGTTTAATTGTGTTATTAATTGGAAAAAAGAACTAAGTTCTTGATTGATTAAAGAATTAAACAAACAAGTCAAGAATTGGTTAAATATTAAAAGAAGTTAAGGACTTTAAAAAGAACTAAGATGAAAGTTTTAAAAAGCCAATTCACCCCCCCTCTTGGGAAGCTATTCCTAATTTCATAGGGTATTATTAATATTGTTTTAAATCATTTTAACCCTAATTAACTTCGTTTAAAATAGTTAACCACGGTAAAAATTTGGAACAACCCGAGAGCACCGGTCGACCAGAAGACTTTTGGTCGACCGAAGTTCATATGGTTCGGTCGACCGGGCCAAAAATGAACTCCGAGGTCGGTCGACCAGAAGAGTATGTCCAAGGTAATTTTTCCAATTTAGCGAGGTTTGGTCAACTAGAAAGATTTGAACTAAATGGTTCGATCGACCAGATCATTGGGACATCTCTCGAGGACCCTCAGTCGACCAGAGCATTGGAGTACATTTTGGGCTCGATCGACCAAGTGTCAAAAAGTTGACTCCTAGAAGGTTCGGTCGACCGGGGCCAAATGAACTACATAGTTTGGTCGACCAAGCTATGGTCAACTTGTTGACCCGGACCGGATTCAGTTGGCCGGGGACAAAATGACTTGTATAGATCGGTTGACCAAAAGTGCATAACTTGTTCATTTCGGTCCTATTTCAATACACAATCACCTTATTAAAGTGCCTAAAACATACAAGTGCAATGGTGAGTGTCCTATAGTCTTTCCTAAACCTTTTTGAAGACACCGAAGAAATCTGGCGTTTGTCGACTAATCCCTAAGGTCTTTCTAACGTTAATTTCATTTTGAGCTTATCCTTTTAAGTCTGAGCTTACCTATTGTATCATGCAGGTGGTGCATGCAATTATTACAATCAAAGAACCTAATTACTATTACAGACCCTTTGAATAAAAGTGAAATACAATACAAATAGAAATTGGGTCTTCAATCTTTACTCTCTCTATGTGTACTATGATCTTGTCAATTTGAGTTCCTACACAACCTCAAACACCCACTAGATATAATGAGTATTTGTCATTATCAAAACCGAGCGTGACCTATAAGGTTAATACCTTGGTTCTTCATCTTCGGCATTAATAGCATGAACATCTGCATTTTGCTCCTCACGAGTGAACATTGTGTCAATATCATGTAGATACATTGAGAAAAATGCAAGACATTCACTGTCAATGTATGCCTCAATGATTGAACCTTCCGGTCATGCCTTATTGCGCACGTACCCCTTCAAAGTGGACAAGAATTTGTGCATTTTACATAACATTATAGACTTGTAGACATAATAAAGGAAAAAAAAATAAGGAAATCATATCACCATTATACAAGGACTTTATAATTTACCTCTCAATAGGATACATCCAACGATATTGAACCGGTCCTCCAATTACTGCCTCCCTTGGTAAATGGATGGCTAGGTGGACCATCACATCGAAGAATGCTGGAGAAAATATTTTCTCCAGCTTGCATAGTATGATCACGATGTCATCCTCTAACCGTTCAAGTACGTTTATGCTCAAATGTTTTGGAGCACAATTGTTGAAAAAAGATTCTCAGTTCAATCAGCACTAAGCGAACATCTTCAGTCAAGTGTTCACGAAGGAAAATGTATAAACCCATTGTAGAAGGACGTAACAGTCATGACTTTTCATTCCTAGCATCTTCCCTTCCTTCGTGTTTATGCATCAAGCTATGTTCGATGCATATTTATTTGGGAACTTCAATGATTTCAACCATTCAAAGAATTTATTCTTCTCATCCTTCAAAAATTTGTAACAAGCTGATGGCATGAGAATTTTGTCCCCATCACGAAACAGGTGCAACTCAGGTCGTATTCCCATATCTTCCATTTACCAGCGAGCATTTGTCGTGTCCTTTGTCTTCCCATTTATATCAAGCAATGTACCAATGACATTCTCACAAATGTTCTTTTCGATGTGCATGAAATCCAAGTTGTGGTGCAATAGAAGATCTTTCCAACATGACAACTCGAAGAAGATGCTTCTCTTTGTCCAATTCAACTCCCACTCAGCGCATTTTCTTTTTCTACTGGTCGATGGTTTCCCAAATTTCACATCTCTGATAAACCTTAGCTAGTTTAATATCTCTTCCCCACTTAGTCGCTTTGGTTGCAACCTTTGTTCAGGTTTTCCATTGAAACTTCTAGCGCCACGAGTCCTCCAAGGATGTCCAGTTCGTAGAAAATGACGATGACACATAAAGCATAACTTGCAGCCAAGCTTCAAGGATAAGGACCCAGCATCTTTATTACATACTAAGCATGCTAAGTAACCTTTTGTGCTCCAACCTGATAGGTTGCCGTAAGTGGAGAAATCATTAATTGTCCACAAGACTACAGCATGCATCCGAAATGTTGTCCCGATTTCCACATTGAATGTCTCAACTCCTTTTTCCCATAGTTCTTTCAACTCATCAATTAACGGACGCAGGTAAACATCAATATCATTACTAGGTGCCCTCGGTCCAGGAATAAGCAGAGACATATAAATGAAAGGTTCTTTCATATATTGCCATGTCGGCATATTGTATGGCATCATCATAACTAGCCACATGTTATACGAGTTGTTCATGTTACCAAAAGGATTGAACCCATCTGAAGCAAATATTCGAAAAAGTAGCTGGTAATGCTTTTTATTGTTTTTTGGATAGTTTTTTTGGGTATTGTCAAATTGTCGTAGCACCATAGGATCAAGAGACGACCACCTTCACTTGCCTCTTTGGTACTTACGCCTTTCGCAGGATGCCATTTGGATTATGCAATGCACCTGCTACAATTTTCAGCATTGCATGATGAGTATTTTCTCTGACATGTTAGATAAGATGTGTGAAATTTCATGGATGATTTTTCTGTGTTTGGTAAGTCTTTTGATACTTGTTTGTAAAACTTGACTGCTATCCTAAAAATATGCGAAGAAAAGAACTTGTTGTTGAATTGGAAAAAGTGCCAGTTTATGGTAAGTAGTGGTTTGGTACTTGACCATTTAGTTTCTGAGCGTGGTATAGAGGTTGACAGAGCCAATGAAGAGTTGATTATCCAATTACCTATCCTTAAGACAGTGAGGGATATCCTTTCTTTCCTTGGCCATGCCGGATTCTATAGGAATTTCATTCAGAATTTCAGTAGTATTGCTAAACCATTGTGTTCTTTATTGCAAATTGAGACTGAATTTTTATGGACTGATGCATGCCAACAGGCTTTTGAGACATTGAAAAAATATTTGACCATGGTACCCATTATGTAACCCCCTCGGTAGGACTTGCCATTTGAGATTATAACTGATGCTAGTGATTTTGATGTTGGGGCCGTTCTTGGTCAAAGAGTTGATAACAAGACTTCTATCATCTATTATGCAAGTTGTACCTTGAATGATGCTCAGAAAAATTATACCACCAATGAGGAGTTATTGGTTGTTGTGTTTTCCTTGGGAAAATTTCGCTCTTATGTTATTGGATCTCCTGTTATTATTTTTACTGATCATTTTACATTGAAATATTTGTTGACAAAAAAAGATGCTAAGCTCAGGTTAATCAGATAAATTCTACTTCTTTTGATATCACCATTCGAGATAAAAAAGGTAGTAGAAAATGTTGTAGCTGACCATCTTTCTCGTTTGCAGCTACCTGATATATCTATATCCCTTTCTCCCTTAAATGATGATTTTCCTGATGAGCATCTTTTTGCAGTGTCGCACGCCCCTTGGTTTGCTGATATTGTGAGCTACCTTGTCATCGACCAAATGCCAGACCATTGGGTAACTCAGGACAAGCGTAAGTTCCTTGTAGAGGTACGTCACTACTATTTTGATAATCCATATCTGTGTAAATATTGTTTTGATCAATTGGTTTGCATATATGTGTCGGATGATGAATTTACTTTTATAATGCATTTTTGTCATAGTGGAGCGTGTGGAGGCCACTTTGTTGCAAAGAAAACTATTTCAAAAATTTTGCAAAGTGGACTCTATTGGCCTACTATGTTCAAAGATGTTGATAATTTTTGCAAAAACCTATGAGGCTTTTCAGAAATTAGGGAAAATCACAATAAAGAATGAAATGCCTATGTCTCCCATTTTGACTCTTAAAATTTTTTACTAATGGGGGATTGATTTTATGGGACCATTCCCAAACTCTTTTGGGCATTCTTACATTTTAGTTGTTGTGGATTATGTCTCAAAATGGGTGGAAGTTATACCTTGTCAAACAAATGACCACAGGGTTGTTATCTGTTATCTCAAAGAATTATTTGCACGTTTTGGCATACCCAAGGCGATCATTAGTGATGGAGAGTTGCACTTTTGTAACAAACCGTTTGAAAAACTCATGCAAATGTATGGAGTGACCCATAAGGTCTCTGCTCCATATCACCCCCATACTAATGGTCAAGTTGAGTTGGCCAATAGAGAGATCAAAATTATACTTGAGAAAACGATGCATCCTAATCGAAAATACTAGTCAGAAAAACTTGTTGATACACTCTAGGCTTATCGAACTGCATTCAAGACAAATTTAGGGATGTCTCCCTACAGGTTAGTCTACGGTAAGGCATATCATTTACTTGTTGAGATTTAGCATTGCGCTTTATGGGGTATAAAACAAATTAACTTTTCACTTGATGATGCCAAGGGTTTAAGGAAATTGCAGGTATGTGAGCTTGAAGAGTCTAGGAGGGAAGCATATGACAATGCCCGCTTAGCAAAGAAGCGGATGAAGTTGCTGCATGACAGGAAAATCAAAGACAAACAACTTTTCCCTACTCAATAAGTGCTTCTTTATGACTCCAGATTGCATCTGTTTCGTGGGAAATTGAAGTCCTAATAGGGTGGCCCATACATTGTTGAAAAATTTCATTCTCATGGCGGAGTGGAAATTGTAGATCCAAGGAATGGTAACAGCTTCACAGTCAATGGCTAGCGTCTCAAGCCTTTCATGACTCCATTCGATCCACATGAGGAGTTCTTGCTTCTGCAAGACCCCAGGGGAGTCCTCTTACCTTTCTATTTTACTGCTTTTCTTTTTCTTTTCATTTCATTTGTTCTTATTTACATCTTTCTTTTCTTTTTCTACTGTGTTTGTTGGTTGTGACTCTCTATTGTTTTTTTTTTTTTTTTGTTAGTTTGTTTCCCCCATGCATATCTTTTCCCATTTTCCCTATTCTTTCACATTGAGGACAATGTTTCATTTTAGTTAGGGGGGAGAGAATTTGCATGTGCAATAGTGTGCTTCCATGTGATAAAATTTTAATGTGAAAATTGCATGTGATGTTTGCATGTTAGTTAGGTCCACATTTGGAAAATATTATTATTGAGCTCAGAGCATGCTGAATTCCTTATTTATGAATGTTACATGCCCAATTTTTTCTTTTTGAAGATATTGAACATGTAGGATGTAGTGCAATTAAAGTTTGAATCAAAAGAGAGCTTTATCCACTTCATTTAGTTGTAACCAAGAGAAGGATGTTGAGAGTCTTGCTACACACACTACACAGGTCAGAAGACTTAGAAAGACTATCTTAGACCATTTCTGGATGATATACACTTCAGTTGTTTGAGAATCTAATGAACCATATCCTAATGGCTTAGAAAGAAAGAGAAAAAAAAAAAACAAATGAAACACAAGAAACAAGTCAGGGATCAGTTGCAAAATGAATAAAATGGAAAAAAAAAAAAAGGGAAACAATTGTGTATTGGAAAGGGCTACCTATTACCAGGGCTCGAACTAAACAAAAAAGTGGGTACCTTTTAAAGTGTAGTAGTGTGAAAGTCTCCTTTGTACATTCATGCACTAGAAACGGCTACTTACTACAGGGTTCCTAACTAATCAAAAAAAGTGAGTGCCTTTTAAAGTGTAATAGTGTGAATGTTGCCAGTACAATGGTTTTGAATTAAAGTAAGACCATGCGGTTGTCTCAGACTAATTGATTGTATTTGAAACCATTAATGTTTGCTGATGGTCAATCTTGGAATTTTAATCCTCTCTTGTACACGTGAGCTTTCTTACACTCCATTACCTTGGTTGTTTTACTAAATGGTGTATAAATCTTCCAGTTGAGACTTAACTTGGATTAATTTGTGTCCTGTGTTCCTAAACTCATTAAACATATTTCATGGCATGTAATTTTCATAAATATTGAAAGTTTAGTGCTTCTCCCCTAGTTTGATTGCATTCATGTTATTTGCTAGAGACTAGCAAAACGTTAGTTGGGGGGTGTGATTACATGTTTAAATTGCATAATTAGGTGTTTTAATTCATGCATTACGAATTATATTTTTAATTAAATGCCTAATTAAGTTCAATAAATTAACATTGTGTCATATTTATAACATTTGGGTTTTATTGAGTATATTATGAATTTTTGATATTTTTCATTGCAGAGCAATTATTGGAAGCTAAAAACCGATGACATTTTGTGATCTGTGCGTAATTCTCTCATTTGACTTCCGATTTTGATGATTCAAGATACTATAAAAAGATAATAAAATGCTCTACAATTTTCATATTTTGCGTTTTGAGAAATACTAGCTAAATCAAGGTTGAAAGTAGACGTGAAGTTACCATACGCTATTTTCTGGACTGTTTCGGTATTACTCCGTAATCTGAGCGTAACTTTCTCGTACGAGCTTTAATCGAGACAAATCAAAATTCTAGGGAAATATGAGAAAGAGATCTACAACTTTAGTGTTTTGATCTTTGAGAGATAAGGGATTTAGTATTGTCGAAATCGGACTTGTTTACTGGGCAACATAAACTTAAAATGGAGCAAACAAAACAAGAAATTGAACAAAAAAAAAAAATGTGGGCTGGGTGACCCGGCCATGCAACTTAAGAGGCGCTAGGGAGAACTCTTTGGGCTGGCACGTGAAGGGCTGAAGGGCTAGAGGGCAAGAAAGGAAAAGAAAAGAAAAGAAGAGAAAAGAAAAGGAGGTAGGGTAGGGTTGAGAGATTAATTTCTTTTGAGAGGGGCTCTCTTGGGTGGTGTGGCGGCAAGAAGCAAAGACAGCAGCTGCTGCTGTTGTGTTGGAGGAGCTCCTACGTCCATCTTCCCTCTCTCTCTCTCTCTCTCTCTCTCTCTCTCTCTCTCTCTCTCTCTCCCCCCCCCCCCCTTGTTTATTTAATGTTGTTTTGTTGAGTTATTATTTATGTTTTATTGTCATTTTCCACAGATATTTTAAAGTATTTGAAATTAGGAATAGCTTCCCAAGAGGGAGGGTGAATTGGTCTTTAAAAAAAAAAATTTATTTTAATTCCTTTTTAGAATTCTTAAACTTATTTTATTTCTTTTAACAAAATTGTGACTTGTTTGTTTAATTTGTTAAGCACTCATGAAATTAATTTCTTTATTTAATCCTTAACCATACAAACATTCAATCATTCAACCAAACCAATCAACTATAATTAGAAAGCAAACAACCAAGCCAATACACAATACTTATGTAATATAAAAAATCAAGATGGTTGTTTGTTTATATTAGCCAAATTTGAACCAAGCCTTGTATAAATAAATTTGTTTCTTCAATATGATGTGCAATATAAAATCCAATCACTCTTTCCAAATATTTAGAATTCAGATAAACTCTTAGTTAATTTCTCTTTGGGATTTTTAACCAAGTAATGTACTCCCGTATGGTTTCCGCAAGATATGGTTTAACCAACGTACGGTTTTCACAACCCAAATCAAAATAAAACTTTAAGTTTACTTGATTCTCAAATATACGTAGTATATATGATTTTCAATTTAAATCATCCACACAATTTAAATATGTATTGAAAATAAAGAGTAGAGAAAGAGAGAGTGAGACGGAGATTTTTACGAGGTTCGGCTTATACCCAGCCTACATCCTCGCCTTTGGCAAACAAACCTTTACAACACTCCTTGGGTAAGGATAGAGCCCGCCTTCTCCAAACGATATCCCCTCGTCTGCTCACTCCTTAACTAGGCTAGAGCCCGCCTCTCTAAGCAATATCCCCTTGCTTAGCCAACGATCCAAATAACCCTTGGAATCGTCATTCTACAAGATAAAGATCAAATAGATGCGTACAAAGAACTTGCTCCTCAAAGAGCTGGTTAGTACACCAATTACAGCATGACTAATATACTTCAAAGTAAATCACAATATAGAAATTAACTTGAAGCTCAAGGAAGTATATCACCAATTAATTCTTTCAATGATTGAAAGATTTAGAATTTGTAGCACAATTTTGGTGGAAGAAGATCAACTAAAACTCAGTTGAATTCATGCACAATATGTGAGCTTGAGAGCAAGAGAGAGCCTTGAGAATTTGAGAGCAATTTGAGAGAGACTTTGAATTTTTTTAGAATTTGAATTATTGGTTGTGTTGATTCAATGATCTTTGAGGCTTATTTATAGTCTTTAAAAGTGTATAACTTTATCCTAAAGTGCGTTGAAGTATCCCCCAAGTTTCCACAAATTTTGAGCCCCAAACAATCCCATTTAAAAAATTTGACCGTTATAAAAAATTAAAAATAGCTGCGTGACAGATGATTGTCCTTTTTGGGCAGTCCTCTGTCTAGTTAAAACAAAGGGGCAGTAGGGTGTCAGTCGCCTGTCCAAACACGCACAAACGTCTCATTTTGCTCTGACAGTCATCTATCAAGTTCTTGACAGTCGTCTGTCATGCTATCAACTTCGAGGACCCTTCAATCTTGTGATCATAACTTTTTTCTGTGTAACTCTAAATTTGATGATCTTGTTGTCCAATGAAAGTTAAGAGAAAATCCTAAAACTTTCTTGTTGAACACATTTTAAAATAAGGATCTTTTGATGGAGAAAAATGCACCTCAATTCATATGTAGAAAAATTAACAACATTTGAGAAATCCTCTTTTTGGTGCTTTTCATTCCAAAACTGATTCTAACCTTTTTAAAACAATTTTTGACCTTATAAAAATATTTTCCAAGTATGTTCAAAGGTATCTAGGCCCAAGACATTAACCTAAGAGTTTCATGCATCCATATTGAAATTCTTTGAAGTATTTACATGAAATTTCCTAGACTCTTTTAAATTTTCAATCCTTGAATTCCTTGAGATCTTTATGCTTGCTTCATCTTTCTTTGAGTTTTCCATGTTGATCACTTTAGCTTTCATTCTTGAAGTTTTTTCTTTAATATCAATGTTCTCATGATCTTCAAGTTTTAATCTTTAAATTCATGCTTCAAGCTTGATATAATCATCCTTATCTGAGGTACAAGCTCTCATTAACTCTTTAACCTTGCATTCTTCATTTAGTCCTAAAAATACATCACTTAACATAGCATGTTAAGATCCACTTGTTTGTTAGCATCAAAATAGGATATTAAGCCTTGTAAAGCCAACAATCTCCCCCTTTTTTATGATGACAAATAAGAAGCAAAAATTTGAGTGAGCCTTAAAAAGACTCCCCCTTTCAATAAGCATCATCTTAACAATATTTGTAAGATCAATATCAATTTCAAAAACTCTTTTATAGTCATGCTCATCACTTCATTTTACAATCATGCTCATCACTTTATTCAAGCTCAAGTATATTAATCAACATCAAGTACTTCTCCTCCTTTTGATATATTATGTTCATGCTCAATTTTTGTTAAAAACTTCTCCCCCTTTTGACATCCATCAAAAAGAGAAAAAAATAATTAAGTTCAAGTAAAATCACATTTTGAGCATATCATCAAATATGCGTATCAAATATATGTACACACTCAATTTGTTTTTCAATATAACATGTGTAGTGTGTTTTAATAGTTATATTTTTACTAACAGCTTTTTTTCTTCCTTTGACATTATTGTTGATTTTATGATACCAATTTAAAATTGAATTCATGATATCTATTTAAAATTCATGATATCAATTGAGAATTGATACCAATTGAAAATTTAATTCATGATACCAATTGAAAATTCTGTGAATTGATTAATAGGGAAACAATCATAATATAAGCAATATGACATAACACTCCCTCTAAATTCAATACATTCAATTTTGTTATCATTTTTTGCTTTCATCATCCCATGTTTCAAAACATTGATTCACACCATGTATCAAATATCAATACCATGCTAATATCATCAATGTCATACTATGCTCATAGATATAATCATACTTGTCATGCTTAAAAGACAAATTTAATTTTAGATTGAGATACCAAGTGAGCTTTTAAATTGTGATACTAATTAAAATTTTTAAAATGTGATACCAAAAATATTTATGGATATCAAAGACTTTATAGATTTCGAAGTCATTATCACATTATGTATAACTCATGGATACCAATATAATTATTATATCTTCCATAGCTCATGGATATCAATACAAAGAGTAGTAAGTTTATCCATGTGATTCATCAATAGCATGCATGGTCAAGAATTAATCAGAATTCATATCAAAATTCATGCTTATACTCAATAATCTCATGCTTAGATTTTCAACATAGTGAACCATAAATTTTCAATATAAGTCAAGTATATCATGTAGCATAGGTATGTACGCATGTAGCATATAGCATATCATATAGGCATGTAAGCATGTAGCATTTCATTCTCAAATATCTTTTTAAAAGAAATTTATGCAGTCGACTGTCAGCAAGGGGCAGTCGTCAGTCACTAAACAACCAGGTTTTTAAAAATGAACAGAAGGGTGATAGTCGTCTGTCCATATGATGATAGTCGTCTGTCCCTGAACAAATCAGTTTTTTAATATACACAGAAGGTTGACAGTCGTCTGGAAAAACACTCACAGACGGCTCACTGGTCACTGGCAGTCGTATGTCAGTGCCTTGACAGTCGTCTGTCAGGCTTCTATTCTTCAGTTAAGATATAGAAAATTTTCCAGTCGTCTGTCAGTAGAATTTTCCTCATTTCAACATGCTTTTGAATTCTCTCGTCTTTGCTCAATTAATCTTGGAATATGAACTTGTTTAACTTTGAAAAACTTGTTCCAAGTTTTATTAAGATCTCTAAGTCTCTTTGCCTAATGAGCTTCAAAATTAAAAATCATACTTGAATCAACTTGAAGTACTTATGTAATAAGCTCAATTTGATATTTTCTTAACATTTTCTTAAGTTAAGCTTTGTAAAAAAAATCCTATGATTTTGCCAACAATGCCATTTTTGAATAAGCTCTTAAACACATTTGTTGATCATGAATTAAGTTACTTTATTAATTTTTAAAGGGGAATGACTTAATCCATGGAACTTTTCATTTTTAAGCTAGTCTTTCA
This sequence comes from Malania oleifera, assembly GCF_029873635.1. Taxonomy (NCBI): domain Eukaryota; kingdom Viridiplantae; phylum Streptophyta; class Magnoliopsida; order Santalales; family Ximeniaceae; genus Malania; species Malania oleifera. Next base: position 46,490,440 of record NC_080424.1, on the reverse strand, counting down.
CCTTGGTACCCATACTTTCTTGGGTCTAGTTGGTTTGATAAAGGATGTTTCTTTAACTCTCCATATTTGTTTAGTTTTTACTCCTTTTCTCTTAAATGGACATTCAAACTTTATATGCCCATTTTTCTTACATTGATAGCATATTGTATTAGTATAGGCATTACTAGATGTGGTAGCATTATGTTTGGAGGCTTTTGAGAAATAACCCATGTAAAGATTCCTTTTCCTTTTATTTTCAATTCCATTAAATCCAATGCCTTCTTTGTTTAGAGACATTCTTTGGGAGCCTAGCATTTTGTCAAAGTTTGTTTTTCATTTTGTAAAGTTATAAATGATCTTTTCTTTATCTTTAATCTGATTTTTGAGATCATTTAACTCTATCTCTTTATTGTTATCAAACTTCTTTTGAGATTTCTCTAACTCTAGAGATAATTTTCTTATTTTATCCTCTAATTTAGAAATATATATATATATATATATATATATATATATATATCTTTCTCATACACTGTAGAGGATAGGGATCTAAGGTCTTCTATCATTTTTTCATTCTTGCATTCTAATTCTTTAATTTTCAAGTCGTTTTCTTTTTCAGCAAGAGTTTTAGCTTCTAATTCTTTCATTGCAGCATCATACTTATTTTCAATTTTCTTGATCCTTGAATCCTTTTCTCTTTCAGCATTCTTAAGGGATTCTAATTCTTTCATTATACCTTCACTCTTATTCTTCAATGAAGCATTTTGTTTATTTACTTTGATCAGCATCTTATGTACTTTGAATAGATCATTTTATAGTTCTTCATAAGATGGCATACCCTCATCATTAGATTCATTTGAAGAATTACTACAAGAATTATCTAAGGATTTGGCTGAAGAGTTTTTCTCATTGTCCCAAGCCATAAAGCATGTATAAGCAACCTCTTGGTCACTTTATTCAATTTCAGAACTACTTGTACTCATCATGTCTCAAGTAGTGGCTTTTATGGCCTTTTTCTTTTTCTTCTTAAACTCTTTCTTTAGTAGTGGACATTCCGGTTTTATATGTCCAGCTTTGTTGTAATTGTAACACGTAGGAGTTTTATTCTTTGATTTCTTGCTAATTTCTTCTTCTGATTCATCTGATTCAGATTTTTGATTTCTTCTCTTGAATTTGTTTCTCCTTTTTAGTATCCTTGCTAGCTTTTTAGATATGAAGGCTTCTTCATCTTCATCCATTTCACTACTTGAGTTTTCTTTTAAAGCTTTAAAGGCTATTGATTCTTGGGCTTTGGTTTTTCCATTCTTTTCATTCATTGTCATTTCATATGTAAGGAGAGAACTTATAAGTTCATCTAAGGAAGTTTTTTTCAAATTTCTTCCTTCGGTTATGGCAGTGGCTTTTAGTTCCCATACGGTTGGTAGCCCTCTAAGAATTTTCCTTATCATTTCATAAGTAGTGTAGGTTTTTTCTAGTACATTTAGGGAATCTATTATGTGAGTGAACCCAGTAAACATATTAGTTATAGATTCATCCGAGTTCATTTTAAAGGCTTCATATTCACTTGTGAGCATATTGATCCTATTATCCCTAACATCTATAGTGCCTTCATATGTTACTTCTAGCTTGTTTCATATCTCTTTAGTTGATTTGCAAGCCATTATTCTATTAAATTCATTGGTATCTAAAGCACAATATAGAGGATTCATGGCACTAGAATTTACTTGCAGCATCTTATAATCTAAGTCTGTCATATCAATTTTCTCCTTAGGGACTTGTTTTCCATCAACTATCTTAGTGGGAATTTGGTCACCTTACATGACAACCTCCCAAGCTTTCCAATTCATAGTTTGGAGATATACTTGCATTCTCTTTTTCTAGAAAGTATAGTTCAAACGACAAAAGATTGGAGGCATAATTGAAGATTGTCCCTCTCCAAAGGGAGCTACGCCTAAGTTAGCCATTTAGATCTTTTTATAGCTTCTAGTTAAGAGTTGCTATAACCCCACTCTGATACCAATTGAAATTAGGAATACCTTCCCAAGAGTGGGGGTGAATTGGACTTTTAAAAAAAAAACTATTTTAATTCCTTTTTAGAATTCTTAAACTTATTTTATTTTTTTTAACCAATTTGTGACTTTTTTGTTTAATTTGTTAAGCACTCAAGAACTTAGTTTCTTTATTTAATCCTTAACCATACAAACATCCAATCATTCAACCAAACCAATCAACTATAATTAGAAAGCAAACAACCAAGTCAATACACAACACTTATGTAATATAAAAACTCAAGATGGTTGTTTGTTTCTATTAGCCAAATTTGAACCAAGCCTTGTATAAATGAATTTGCTTCTTCAATATGATGTGCAATAGAAAATCCAATCACTCTTTCTAAATATTTAGAATTCAGATAAACTCTTAGTTAATTTCTCTTTGGGATGTTTAATCAAGTAACGTACTCCTTTATGGTTTCCGCAAGATATGGTTTAACCAACGTACTCCCTTTCGGGTTCCGTAACCTAAATCAAAATAAAACTTTAAGTTTACTTGATTCCCAAATATACGTAGTATATATGATTTTCAATTTAAATCATCCACGCAATTTAAATATGTACTGAAAATAAAGAGTAGAGAAAGAGAGAGTGAGACAGAGATTTTTACGAGGTTCGGCTTATACCTAGCCTACATCCTCGCCTTTGGTAAACCACCAAAGGATTACTAAACATGTTCATTTAATGGGCAGAACAAACCTTTACAACACTCCTTGGGTAAGGATAGAGCCCGCCTTCTCCAAAAGATATCCCCTTGTCTAGTCACTCCTTAACTAGGCTAGAGTCCGCCTCTCTAAGCAATATCCTCTTGCTTAGCTAACGATCCAAACAACCCTTGGAATCGTCAATCTACAAGATAAAGATCAAATAGATGCATACAAAGAACTTGCTCTTCAAAGAGCTAGTTAGTACACCAATTACAGCACAACTAATATGCTTCAAAGTAAATCACAATATGGAAATTAACTTGAAGCTCAAAGAAGTATATCACCGATTAATTCTTTCAATGATTGAAAGATTTAGAATTTGTAGCACAATTCTGGCGAAAGAAGATCAGTTAAAACTCAGTTGAATTCGTGCACAACATGTGAGCTTGAGAGCAAGAGAGAACCTTGAGAATTTGAGAGCAATTTAAGAGAGACTTCGAATTTTTTCAGAATTTGAATACTTGGTTGTGTTGATTCAATGATATTTGAGGCTTATTTATAGACTTTAAAAGTGTATAACTTAATCCCCAAGTGTGTTGAAGTATCCCCCAAGTTTCCATAAATTTTGAGCCCCAAACAACTCCATTTAAAAATTTTGACCGTTATGAAAAATTCAAAACAGTCACGTAACAGATGACTGCCCATTTTGGGCAGTCGTCTGTCCAATTAAAACAAAGGGGTAGTAGGGTGTCAGTCATCTGTCCAAACACACACAGACATCTCATTTTGCTCTGACAGTCGTCTGTCATGCTGTCAACTTCGAGCACCCTTTAGGCTTGTAATCATAAATTTTTTTGTGTAACTTCATATTTGATGATCTTGGTGTCAAATGAAATCTAAGAGAAAATCCTAAAACTTTCATGTTTAAAACATTTTAAAATAAAGATGTTTTGATGGAGAAAAATGCATATCAATGCAGATGTGGAAAAATTAACCGCATTTGAGAAATCCTCTTTTTCGTGCTTTTCATTCCAAAACTGATTCTAACCTTTTTTTTTAAACAATTTTTGACCTTATAAAAATATTTTCCAAGTATGATCACAGGCATCTAGGTCCAAGACATTAATCTAAGAGCTTCATGCATCCATATTGAAATTCTTTGAAGTACTTACATGAAATTTCATAGACTCTTTCAAATTTTCAATCCTTGAATTCCTTGAGGTCTTTATACTTGCTTCATCTTTCTTTTAGCTTTCCATGTTGATCACTTTGGCTTTCATTCTTGAAGCTTTTTCTTTAACATCAATGCTCTCATGATCTTCAGGTTTTAATCTTTAAATCCATGCTTCAAGCTTGATATAATCATCCTTATCTGAGGTACAAGCTCTCATGGACTCTTTAACCTTGCATTCTTCATTTAGTCTTGAAAATATATCACTTAACATAGCATGTTAAGATCCACTTGTTTGTTAGCATCAAAATAGGATATTAAGCCTTATAAGGCCAATAGTATTGTTTAGATTATTTATTAATTGAGTATTCATATTTTAAGTTATTGTTGGGTTTATCACTTTCTCTCATATCTTGTTTATTATTTTTAATAGTGGTTTTAATACATTGTTTGACTAGTTTTAATGTTGGATTGAATATTTTTCTTTTACTTTATTATTTGAGTGGTTTATTAGATTAATCAATGTCTTGTCTTTTATTTTTTTTATTTTGAATGCTTTCAAGGTTGAATTAATTTGTTGTTTTAATTTAGTATACATTTAGTCTAGTGATTGGAATGATTTTAGGTTAGATTAATTAGTTTTCTTTTAGTTTTAGTATTCATCTAGTTTATTGTTCTCTTGAGTTGTTGTCTTTTATTTTATTATTGCAAAGATTTATTGTGGAAGTAATTTGACCCAAAAATTTTGGATTGCAAGCATGTGAGGCTAAGTTTCATAACTTGGATTGTGGGTTAATGTCGGTTGTTTTCCATGATTTATTAATTTCCCTTTGAGATCTATTGTTTGGTTTATTTTAATTTATTTAGTTGAACTTTATTTATTGTCTAGCTTAGTCTATGTTCATTTAGTTGAGTCATTGTTAGGTTTCGTTTATGTCTAGATATTGTAGGATCTATCTCTTTTGTCTAAGTCACTATTATGTAGAGTTGGTTCATTATCCTTAAGTCATTGTTGAAGTTTGATTTTAGTTATCTTTGTTTTGTTATTTGAATGTTTAATTAGTGAGTTGTTTGGTTGGTTTTATGCGTGTTAGGTTCATAGTTTAAGTTTTGCATCATTTTGATTCCATCACAAATTCTCCAAAAACCTAAATTTGAATCATGTTCAATAAATTTTTTTTTCTTTTTTTCTTCTCCTATTTCACACTAGTTTAAAACTAATATGCATTCCTCGTGGAGACGATCTGGCCTATTTGGGCTAATTATTACACGATGTAGCTCCTATACTTGGGATAGAATTACTGCTACTCATTTTTAGATGTGAGCGAGGAGATAGTTCGATCCCATGGTGTGTCAGGGAGCTTTGGGGTCTCATTTAGCATTCAGCACAACATTTCATCCTCAGACTGATGGGTAGATAGAGAGGACAATCCAAATACATGAGGATATGCTACGAGCATGTGTGCTGAATTTTGGGGGTAGTTGGACCCAGTATATATTGCTGGTAGAGTTCGCATATAATAATAGCTACTAGGCTAGCATCGGAATGGCATCTTTCGAGGCATCATATGGTTGGAGGTTCCGTTCTCCACTATACTGGGATGAAATGGGTGAGAGCGAGTTTTAGGACCAGAATTGGTGCAGCAAGCGTATGATAAACTCCTACTTATTAAAGACAGAATCAGTACAGCTCAGAGTCGGTAAAAAATTTACGCAGATACTCGCCACCGAAAGTTAGAATTTGATGTGGGAGATCAGGTATTTTTTAGAGTAGCACCACTGGAAGGAGTTATGAGGTTTGGAAAGAAGGGTAAGCTGAGCCCTAGGTTTATTGGCTCTTTTGAGATACTTGAGAGAGTGGGTCCAGTCGCTTATAGGCTAGCCTTACTGCCAGCTCTATCTAGGATTCATCAGGTATTCCATGTTTTTGTTGAGAAAATACATTCCAAATCCCTCCCACGTAATCAGCTATGAGGAGATAGAGTTTAGAGATACTTTAGCATATGAAGAAACACCAGTGCAGATTCTAGATAGAAAAGAACGGGAGTTGCGCACCAAGAAAATTCCACTAGTAAAAGTACTATGGAAGAATCATGTAGTAGAAGAGGCGTCCTGGGAGCTTGAGGAGGAAACACAATAGAGGTACCCACATTTGTTTATTGGAGATCAGTGTTAATCAGGAAAAGAAACAACAATAGTTCAGATAAAGTAAGTTTTGTTAAATATCGTATATACAGTACAAGGTAAGTAATGTATAAATTGCATTTTGAAATCATAGGATAGGTAGTGTTTTGGTTTTGGGAGAATTTTCTTTTATGTGTATACTTGTAATCTCCCAGAATTATAAATGTAACCACGGTATTCCTCCACCATAAGCGAGGGTAATTAATAAAATAAGTAGCAAATTTTCTTTAGAGGATGGTGTATAGTGTAGATAGCAAATTTCGAGGATGAAATTTTATAAGGAGGGGAGAATGTAGATACTCGAAAATTATATTAATTAAATAATAGAGAGAGGAAAATTAAAAGGGATAAAGCAGGGTTCGTCGACGAACGCCCTGGTTTCGTCGACGAACTCCCATGTAGCGTTTGTGGATGAGTTTCAGTGTCTCGTTGATGAAAAGAAACCGAGAGGGGGTAATTCAGACCCATTGGTTCGTCGACGAGCTCATTACCTTTGTCGACGAATTCTCTTCTTCGGTTTGTCGACGAGTTCATGTGTCTCGTTGACGAAACCACGTGGCTAGCCACCTATAAATATGGGAAAATCAGACTTTTGGCAAGATTTCAACTCTGGTTTTCTCTCTCTCTCTCTCTCTCTAGAATTTCGGTTCTCCCACCTTCTCTCTAAGATTCCGTCTCCATTTTTCCCTAGTTTGACCATAAGAAGTTACCACGATGATCCTGGGGAGATTCTCTATGACTTAACCAGAGTAGAATTTTGGTTTGAAAAGTTTAGGTACCATCCCAAAATCAGGCTTTTCTGAACTTATATTTTGTATAAGATAGAAATATACTAGTGTTTGAGTTGATTAAACTAGGGTGTTGTAATTTCAGGGTTTGGGTTTCCAAACACCACAGGCATGGGTTGAAGATCCGAGTAGGTGTTCCCTCAAAAACTTAGGTATTATTGATAAATAATTGGTAGTTTGGAATTTTATGGATAAATGATTTTTCTAAGCATGGGGAAAAGGCGAGTATAGTTATTAATCTGTGTTTGGAATAATTGAATTAGATATATATATATATATATATATATCTATATAATTTTAGGGTTTTGGAGTTTGGTACACTGCGGGCGTAGGAATAAAGTTGGAATCAGGTCTCCCAGTCAGTTAGGTAAAGGAAATATGTTATGCTAGTAATTTTAGGAATTTTATCAATAAAATGTACGTATTTTGGGATATGAAATCAGTATGAAATTATGTGTTTTCAGGGAAAATTTTATAGATTATAAATTACTTTTATTATCAGGAAAATATAGATTACAGTATATGGATTTTTTATTCATTTAATTGTGTGGCATGAGTTAATATCAGATCAACACATAATTTATACAGCTATCAGAATATCATGATTTATAGTAAACACACAGAAATATATTTTCAGCATTTATAGAATAACATGATATACAGATTTCAGAACCATAACATTCAGATATTTTAGCTATTCAAATCAGTTATTTCAATGTTATGGTTATTTCAGTTGAAACAGGATTATGGTAAAATAGTAAGATATATATAGAATAGTATTATAAAGTATCAGACCCTGATGGATCATATCAGTTTTCAAAGCACGGTATCGTAGCTATTTTAGATCAGAGTGCAACCACATATCTCAGATAGTGTGTGGATTTATTAGCAGTCAATCGTGCCTTGGGAGGTACTGCAGACTCCCCAGTAGTACGGGGTTAGGTAGCCAATCTGACTTGGGAGATTCAGTTGACTTATACTGATAGGCCAACCAGTGTTAAGTCCCACCTACGGACCACACAACCCTGTCATAGGAGGTTAAATAATGGCATACAACCATCCAGGGAAGTTTTCACAGTTGTGTTTTAAGCCACCTAGGTGTGATTTATATTTTATATTATTTTACATGCTATCTCAGTTTCAATTGTTTAATAGTATATTATTCATGTAAACTCAGCTGCCACACACTAATAATAGCATATTTCATCTTACTGAGTGTTGTCTCATCCCAGAAGTTTAACATTTTTCAGGTGATCCAGTTAGACAAGTTGATTAGGCTCGGAGATAGAGAGGATATTTATACTGCCCTGACAGAAGGGTAAGTATTTTGGGAAGTGTGTTTATTAGTAGCATCTAGGAAGTTTGATGGAGAAATTTAGGAAAGACGTATATGTATATATAGTTTGGGAAAATACTAGATTCTGGTATTGTAATTATGGTATTATGATTTTATGTTTTCCGTTGCATAGGTATGTTATAGTAGACTTTTATCAAGGGTATTAAAGTAATATGATTTTACAGTATTAAAAAAAATGCCATAAATTTTCAGGTTGTTACAATTAAAGCCTATGCATTCAGAGTCAAGATTAAACCATTGAAAATCTTAAAAATCTTAGCTAATGGAATTTGAAAATAGAGAAAAGGCATAAAATGAATTAGCGCATAACTCAGGAGGAGCATTACTCTTTCATGTCTATAAAAATTAAATGCTCTCATTATCTAATAACATTCATGCCCATATGCCTTAATAAATAACTATATTGCACTACACTCAAAACTATCCTCTGTTCTCTACTATTTACATATCATTGATGGATAGCTTATTTTGTTTTAACTATTGATTACTACTGGATTGCATGCTTGTATTGAAAGCCTCCTGCATGGCAGATATAGTGATGTGAATTACATGCTGGTAGTGGAAGTTAGGTTGTTGCATGCTTTATATGATCTATCTGTTGAAAACAACCAGCTATCAGGTACAGGTTTTATGGGAAAATGTCCAATTTACAAACGGCATGCTACCGAAATTTCGATAGAAATTTTTCAAAAATAAAACCTTGTACATAGATGATTATGATATAATAAATGATAAAATATTTTTGAAAGGATAAGTGAAAACTAAATGAATATTAAACTTCATCCTCACATAATCATCAAATATTTAGGCGAGGTAAGCTCCATCACTAGAGAAAAAAGCATAAAAGACTCGCATGCATCTCGTTTTTTTTAGGCTCTTCTGAAAAATCTTGAACATCATATCTAGTGCTTAAAGGTCTATAAGTAGATATGGATTGTTCTAGGTTATGAGTATCATTTCATGCCTTAGTATATATTTTCTAATGCATTTGAAGGCTCTAGGGAGACTATACTAGTTCCAATGCTTGAAATGAATTAATCAATATCCAGTATAGTTATGATAAAGAAATTTTTAAAAAGATTGCTTATACTCCTTGGTATGCTGTGAATGAAATCTTTGATTAATATAAGCTGTTTATTTTATCTAAGCTAAGATTCAAATTCTTAGGGGGAGACCTTGAACTAAAATTATTATCTTGTTGTGCTCACCCATTTTTAAACTTAGATGTGCCTTAAGTTGTATTGTGGCATGTGCTTAAATGTAGTAATTTCATTGAACATCTTAAAGCTGAAATATATTGTTTTGCCACAAATTATTTCAAAGTTTTCCATATGATCTTGCACTTAAAATTTTCTGTCTCTAAGATCCATATGGTTGCTTATTCTGGTTATAATATGTTCTATGCCAAATTGTTTAAACCAGAACGATGTAGATTGCTTGAACCTAGAGTTAAAATCATCATACAGTAAGCATAATCACTTGTGTTTAATAGTTATATGTCAAAAGGGAAATTTTTTTTTTTTTTTTTCTGGCAAGAACTATTTTCAAAACTAAAACTCTTTATCTCTTGCCTTATTGTTTATATATACATATATGTTTTTTAATTGCATAACTGGTTTGGTGGTTTCACATAAAAACGTAGTCAAACTCATTAGACTAAATTTATTCGCAAATCCACTCTTTGCTATCATATGCTGCATGTTCTGAACTACATTCTATTTGCGGCTCTTAAGTATTGTTTAAACTGCAATGATTTGTGAATACTTCTAGTTTGACCTAATTTGTTATGACATTTTAAATTTAAATGATAAGTTATATTGTTTTGTATACTCAATTACCAAATTTTTCAAAAAGCAGTTATGTTTTTTACAAGCCCAAATGATATTTGAAAAAGGGGGGAAAATTTTCTAAGCTTCAACGTTAAAAAAAAAAAGCGGAAATGTTTTTCATAATGGGGGAGTGTCATTTTTTTTAGGCTAAGGTTTCTTTTAAAATGACAAAATATCTATACTTAACTTAACCCTTTTGTTGATGCCAAAAAGGGGAGAGGTTCATTAAGCAAAATGCATGAGTGGTTGTGGCTTACTGCCAAAATGCTTGTGTCCTATTGCTAAAATTAAATGCATGTGATTTTGAAATGTCTTATATCTTAAATATGTCTGAACTACATTATTTATTTTTACGATATGCATATTCTTAGGGGGAACCTTTTCATGCTGGACCCATTTTACTCATGCGTGTTTGTCATTATAACAAAGGGGGACATTGTTGAATTTTTGAGTTCGATCTCTGTTTTGATGTTGACGAAACAAAGTGAACTTATCTGTATATTTAGCATGTGAACCAGTCCATATTTGAGATCACACATAAAGGACAGGGAAATGAAAGCCAAGATGGATTTTAAAGCTTATTTTGTGTGACATATTCCATGAAGTTTGAAGAGCAAGACAAAAGAAGAAGACATCTACTTTCAATTGTATTGCATTTTGTTTTAATTTGATTTGTAATAAATGCATGGCATGCATGATGTGGATGTAGACTCAAAATGACCATAACCTGACCTTAGGGGACCCAACCTAAACTTAAAACCTTTTTTCTTAAAAGCTAAAATTCATACAAAAAAGTTTAAATTGGTTAGGGTCAAAATTAGGGCAAAAGTAAGGTTGATCGAAGTTGCGTTTTTAGGCTTAATTAAAAGCCTCGGACGACTGACCAGTTTTTGAGTTATAGCCCTTGGTCAACCGAACACACTCAAAGCTCGAAGTCAAAGTTTGACTTGACTCAGTCGACTGAACCCATCATGTGTCAGAAGTCAGTACTTTGACTTCCTTCGATTGACCATTCTGAATTGAACGCACCTGCCTCGGTCGATCGAACCATTAAGTTTTTGACACCCCAGTTGTTCGGCCGACTATTTGTGTAGTTCAAACTGGCCACGGTCGACTGAAACATATGAGCGGTCGACCGAACCTACGAAGGGTTCAAAATCGCTCTGAGATGTTTGACCGTATCCCTCGTTCAAAATTATCATGGTTGACCAAACTTAGTAATATGTTGACCGAACCCTAAATATGGTCGACCGAACCTCTTGGGTTGGCAAGATTTTTACCGGGGGTAAACTGGGTTATTTTTCATTAAACATAATTAAATATTTTCAAAAATACCCTTTGTATCCCCAACGGTAATATTGTCACCAAAGTCTATATATACCCTCTCATAACTCAAAATTAGTAAGATGATTAGTTAAAAAAACCTCTCAAATTCTTATATCCTATTTTCATCTTCCTAAGCCTATTTTTCATCCTCTCTTTATCATTACTTTAAAAAACCAATTTCTAAAGAAAGTGTTTTATATACATTGGGCATTTTCTTTTCAATCATATTATTGTTACTCTCATCTTGCATATATTTCTTATATCTTATTTTGAGAGTATTATTTTGGTTTCTCCCACATATTTCATTTGATAAATATTCTTGGGAGTTAATATTATTTTTTTGTGAATCTTGCACATCCATTGCAAGATTGAAAGGCTCAATGGCTTGTGCTTGCAAAAATATCTTTCAGCCATAAACCCTAGATTCTCCTACACTCCATTTGAAAAATATTTTTGGAGAAGAATATTTTATTAGGGTTAAATCTTTGAGTCATTATCATACATATATATATATACCTTACTCAAAGATTGTAAAAGTTATTTTTGAGAAAATTTCATTCTCACCTTGAGCTTATTTGCATATCATATGTGAGTGTATTTGTAATTATTGTTGTACACATCTACTTGTAGTAGAAGCATTTCCTTGTGCACAAAAAAATTATTGATTATCAGTTGTATTCCCAACGAGTTGTCGGAAGAGGAAGACTAGCCCTGTGAATAGTCTCGGACTTGCTCAGATCCAGTTACGAGAGCACTAGATTGGTTCAGACCCGGTTAGGAGAACTAAGTGCACCATCATGTTAAGGTGTTGTAAACGGTGTCGCTCCACCTGTGAAGTGAGCAACTAGTAGAATCCCTGAGCTGCGGCTCAAGGCAGGGACGTAGGCAAAATTGGCCGAACCCCGATAACATATCTTGTGCATACTCTTTAATTTTCACACTTTATTTACTACACATGTATATTATTTATTGCTTTGATTGATTTATATACTGAGTTTGCTTTATATATTTAAATATCTACTCATTGGATTATTTGTGATATTGGGAAATACTTAGACAGACCCTAGGGTGTGTATTATCCCTGCTAGTTAATTTGACCTAGGAGGAAAATTTTTTAAATTTCCAATTCACCCCCCTCTTAGGAATATGCCAATCCCAACAGGTACCAGATTAATCAAAAATTATCCTACAAATTCAAACTAATAAGCCTTTGAAAATTACTCCCCTTCAAAAAGTACAAAATAAAATACTACATAAGTATTCCCTCAAAATCGGGGCATACCATACTTTGAAGAGCTCATGCCTCTTTTTTTAATCATTGGGATGAAAAATCGAGAAAATATGGTACAAAAATACGCTCCCAGGATTTTGAAATTTTTATAAAATTTTCTGTGTGAAAAATAATAGTCCATGAGGTTTTTGGATTTCAAAAGAGTGTCAAAAATGATCTTCGACCTTAAAAAAATATCTTTCTTGATTTTTCTTCCATTTTCTGAAATTTTTATAATTTTCTTGAATTTCTAAATAACAAAAAGACAATTAAAGCAAAATCATGAAAATCAAGTCCAAAAAATATTTTTAGATCTTTCTCTTGGGTTTTCTGAATTTTTTGTGTTTTTCTAAGTGTAGGAACAATTTTTAGATTGGAAAATATTTTGGTGAATTTTTCTAAATTTTTCAAGTGCAAAAACAAATTTTTAATTTCAAATTTATTCTTGAGAAATTTTGTGAATTTTCTTAAGATTTTTCAAGTGCAAAACAATTTTTTAACTTTCAAAATTATTTTGTGGATTTTTCTGCATTTTTTTTTTTATTTTTTGTGATTTTTCAACATGAACATTATTTTAGGAACAAAAAAAAAAAAAAAAACAAGCTTGAAAACATTTTTTTAATTTTTCCTAAATTTTATGTATTTTTTATAGCATTTTTTCTCGATTTTTATGAATTTTTGTGAATTATAGTGAATTATTAAACATTTAAATAATGATATATCAAATAAACAACTTAAACCGGTTCCATACCGGTTCAAGGAACCCAAACCGGTTCTAGGGAACTGGTTAAAGGGGGGGGGGGGGTTAAGCATTTTAAGGCCCAGTCAAGGCCATTGCCATGTGTCAGCAACCGAGTGGCTGGGAGCCTATGGATTGAATCCACGATGTGGCTTGGTCATGGCCATGCATGAAGGCAATGATCAAAGGGTTGAAGAGGGGCCACGTGATGTGGGCGCATGCAAAGGGAGGGAGGCCACATGTTAAGGGTCAGATGGCGAGTGGATTTTGAGATGGGGGTTAATATGGTGCCATCATAACTGTTGCAGGGCTGCCTAGATGAGTTTTTTCCCATTTTATTATTAAAAATAAATAAAATATTAAATAATACTCTGATTGGGAAAAATTTTCCCAAAGTAATGCTCATGTAATTCTCGCAGCTTCATGCTGTGAGATTTAAACTGATGGGCCGCTGGAAGGACGACGCGTGGCATGGAGATAAAAATCTCGCAGCTAGTGGGAAGGTGACGCGTGGTAAGGCTGGAGCAAATCTTGCAGCTTGGAGCTACGAGATTTAAAGGGAGCGGCAGCGGGAAGGTGACGTGTGGCACAAATCTTGCAACACCAACTTGCGAGATTTGTCTCTAAAATCTAGTAGCGTTGTGACACGTGGATAATCTTGCAGGACTATCCTGCGAGATTTGCTTCGTCTGCTCATAACCTCTCCCGAGCGCTCAGAAGACGATACAATTGCAGAGGAGAAACAGATTGCAGAGAGGCTGCTGCAGGTGACTGTTCTAGCTTGCAGGTGACCGTTCGAGCAAAGGCGAGGCTATTTAAGGGAGAAGATGGGGTAGGTTTTTTTTTTTTATTTAGCAAAAACGTGAATTTATTGTTTTACTTACTGAGAAATTTTCTGTTTTGAGTTGGATTTATTTTATAGTTTCGTTTGGATTATTTCGGTTCGTTGCTGCATCTAGACGAAGGTTAGTTTTAATTGATTTAAATTTTTATATTTTTATTTTCATGTTTTGCTTACCTGTTAAATTTAGCTCACATACATAATACTAAGAAAAAATTTAAGAACAACTATTTTATTATAGATATTGCACCATATAAATCACAGTCTTATTTAGTGAATGACTCCTCCCTTTGCTGTCGTTTTATGGGTTCCAGTTTTAATTAATTAATTAAACCTATATGCTACGAGTAGCTACTTTTATCATTTATGGTTGGTCCATTTAATATATATTATTATGAAATATAAAATTAAAGTTTATGTTTATTTCACAACTGTTTTTCTTAATTTTTAAATAAATAATGACAATTTAAAAGGATTTGAACACCGACTCCTTTATGTTATGTTTAAAAATTAGTGAAGGTGCAAATGAATCAAGTTTTGTTTTTTTCCTTAAAATATAGTAGTTACGTTTAGTAAGGTATTATTAAGAATGAGTAATTTCTAAAATTTATTTTTTAAGTTCATCTCTTACATAAGTCAAAGAGACTAAGTAAAGTGGAACTCAACTTAGAATTTATATTTTTGAATAGTCCATTTAAAACGAGAAATTTTTAAGTAAACTGAGTCTATCACATATATATAACAACGAGCACTTATAACCATTTGGATTTATGAACAAACATTCACAACTACTCTCATGCTCAAGTTTATTGTTATTTGACCAAACTCATAATCAACTAATCCATATTGTTTTAGATCTTATCATTTTAAGTTTATTGTTATTTGACCAAACTCATAATCAACTAATCCATTTATGTAGAAAAATATGTTGTAAAAGAAATATTACCATTGTCATCATTTTTAATTACGTAATTAACAAAACTCTTTCAAATAAAGGTATAACTATGAATAATGCATTGTGTTGCTTCAAAATGTTAGCTAGGGTTCGTAAAAAAAAGTAGTGTTTCAATTTTTGTGGTTCATATTTTCTAACACATGATTTTTTTTTCATCACCACTAAGGTCATTGTAAAAATGGGTAAATGTTCAAATTACACCCGGCATGCTGCCGAAATTTCGGTGGGACTTTTCCTTCAAAAATGCATGCAAAAATATTTTTGAAGTGACAAGGGAAACATTTAGGGAAGATTGCATGCACATGAACATAGTGAAAATAATTCTTGTTTACTATTGGCTTAGCATATCACTTATACATACAATTGTTGTTTTGCGTAGTTCTTTTATATTTCCTGAGCGTCGATCTAGATGCCAAGAAGTTCAAACAGTATTCCGGTGCCGGTATTGTTGTACATGGGGGGTAACATTATAACCGGACAAACCGGTGTTAGTTATAGTATTCTGCCAATTCGACCTATTCGAATTGGCCATAGGTGTAAATTAATTAAATTGTATACGAAGATATACAAGTACTTGCATATTGATCCAAATCAATATGCATTGCGGGTAACCGCAAGATAGTCGATTAAAGGGCATCATGATACAATCTTCTATGAGGTTGTTCCCGTAACTGATGATTACGGTTTGCACATTGTGTTGGATGCACACTGCGTAGGGACGACATATTTGACTGTGCAATTATTTGTCGAAAACATTCCTCACATGGGTGTCGCCGCGGATGGGCAGCCGGGAACGTCTATTGAGCACATGGTTGAAGCGGAGGAAGAAGATTCGGATGTTGGTGGGATGTCTGTTGTGGATATGAACGAATGTCTGGGATCGTCGTTTGAGCCACAAATGTACGGAGGACCTATTATTGACACGAATTATCATGGTGTTTGCGAAGAAATTTCAACAGAACAACCACGTAATGTCGAACAATGCGCTAGACGAGGGGATGAACATCACGAATGATGTTCATTTATAAGATGACACGTACGAGAAGGAAATTGGTGAAGGGACGAACGAGTTCCCCGATGATGTCGACCAACCCCCCCCCCCATGAAACGAACGATGCGACGTATACGGCTGAGTTCATGGACGAACCTCCTATGTATGGTGTAATTGACGTAGATGCTGCAGATTTGTCACATGATGAGGAGCTTCCTATACAAGTAACTCGTTGGGATGAATCGTCAAAGCTGAGTAAAGGGATGCTACTAGGGTCGAAAGATCAATTGATAGCTATTGTGTGAATATACCACGCTCGAACGCACCATGACTTCCACGTCCCACAGTCGACTCCACTGTTATGGGTTGTTAGGTGTAAGAACTCCGATTGTAGTTGGAGACTACGTGTGATGTATCATCAGAAACACTGATTTTTCGAAATCACTTAATATGGTGGTCCGCACATATGCTTGAATCAACTTCTCTCGCAAGACCATAGCCAAATCACGTCGTCCCTCATTGCTAGGGAGATTGTGAATATGATAAGGGGTGATGCATCGACCTCAATCGCTACATTGAAAGATTCATAGATTGTCGTTTCGATTATTCCATCTCATATAAGAAGATTTGGTTGGGCAAACAAAAGGCAATTGCCCAAGTATTCGGCGATTGGGAGAAGTCTTATCAGACTTTGCCTAGGTGGATGGAAGCAATGTGCACTTATAATCCTGGTACTGTTGTCAAGTGGAGGTGGAATCCTATACCAGGTAGCGATCAACCGTAACATTTGTATTAGTATTTTGGGCGTTCACAGCATCTATTCAGGGTTTTCCCCACTATCCTCTTGTTGTATGTGTAGATGGGACACACTTGTACGGTAAGTACAAGGGAAAACTCATTATTGCGACGTGCCCGGATGCAAATAGGCAAATATTTTCCCCTGCATTCACTATTGTGCA
The DNA here is from genome assembly GCF_029873635.1 of Malania oleifera. Taxonomy (NCBI): domain Eukaryota; kingdom Viridiplantae; phylum Streptophyta; class Magnoliopsida; order Santalales; family Ximeniaceae; genus Malania; species Malania oleifera. Next base: position 46,473,356 of record NC_080424.1, on the reverse strand, counting down.
AGAGGAAAGTTTGGACACATGGAATTGGTTTCTGTGTTGTCTTCGTTCCATTACCGACAGGGACAACATTTGCCTTATATCAGATAGGCATCCAGGGATCCTCGCTACAGTGTCTCACAATTCTGATTGGCAACCACCACGTGCGCACCACTGATTTTGCCTTCGACATGTGGTCAGCAACTTCAGCATGAAAGTGCACAGTGTCAATCTTAAGCGAATAGCTAAGCGAGCGGGAATGGAGCATCAGGTAAGAAAGTGTAACATATGGATGGAGAGGATATTCGATGAGGGTGGGGAACCCGCGAAGACGTTCTTTGATCAAATCCCTCCTCATATATGGACTCAGTGCCACGACGGTGGTAGAAGGTATGGGAACATGACGACTAACCTTGTCGAATGTTTCAACGCCATCCTGAAGGGCTCTCATAGCCTCCCAATCACTGCCCTTGTACAACTGACATTTTTTCGCGTTGCACATTATTTCAACAACCGATGGGAGGCTGCTCGTAACGCAATATTGGGAGGAAATGCATTCACTCCTCATATATTGCTAGTGATGGAAAGAAGGAAGTTGAAGGTGACCGGACATCGCGTGACTACGTTCAACCAGTCTAGGGGTACTTTTAGCATCACGACTATACAGTTGGGACCTTATAAAGAAAACAACGTGTAAACCCTACGCATTCAGGATATGCACGAATGCTCGTGTGGGAAGTGGCAAGTGTTGCACTTTCCATGCTCCCACCTTCTTGCTGCATGTGCGGAGACACGACTGAATGCTATGCAGTACGTTGAGTCATGTTGGAGCACCTCCGAATACTATGCGACATATGCGGTGGATTTTCATCTGATTATGCACGAGGTGTACTGGCCAGCATCCTCGTTGCCGACTCTACAGGCAAATCCAGCGTATGCTCGACATAAAGGTCGTCCTAGGAGCTCCCGTATACACAATGAGATGGATGCAAGGGAAGGTAGGAAGAGGAGCACGTGCAGTATATGTCATCAAGAAGGACATAATCGCACAAGGTGTCCGAGAAGGACCCAACCTAGTGATGCAGCTAGACCGTCGCGTTGACTTCGTATGCAATTTGTGACTCATTCAGACCCTTCTTCTTTTGTATATAATTATTCTGATGCGACGATGCATTTTACATGATTGATGCAGGCACATCTGATCCGAGCATCTTGATAATGGGTAATGATTACAGGGCCAGTCAAGCGTGGGCTGATGGGCACGCGAACCCCCTGTTCTGTCGAGGGGGCACATAGTTTGCCGAGCGTTGGTTAGAGGCAGACCTCCGCATCGTCCAGCTGATACGCGATGCCGGGTTTTATGGCATTTATCGGATTGCTCATATCCAGATTGATTGGCATCTCATCATAGCATTGGTGGAGCGATGGAGACCCGAGACGCACACGTTCCACCTACCTTATGGCAAGGCTACCGTCACATTACAAGATGTCACTGTTTTCTTCGGGTTGCCGATTGATGGGCGAGTCGTGACCGGTCACACTACCGGACCAGTGGAGGGACCTACAGACCGTCGGGGTCAACTTGTCCTGTGTACTATGTGCGAGCGTTTGTTAGGCGTCATTCCACCTGACAGCGAGTTGGTTGGTGCATGCATCCGTATGCGGTTCCTCGAGGGGGATGCGTTTCGTGAGCTCTCGGCAGATGCAGATGCACGGACGATAGCATGCCACGCACGAGCCCACTTGTTGCATTTGATTTGTGGGGTGATCTTCTCTGATGTTTCTGGTAGATATGCGCATATGATGTTCCTTCCACTCCTTGAGAACTTCGGAGCGTGTCACTCGTATAGTTGGGAGTCCGCTACTTTGGTGTGGTTGTACAAGGAGATGTGTCGTGTCGTGCACCACTCGAAGACACAGATTGCGAGCCCCCTTCCCCTACTCCAAGTTTGGGTCTGGGAGAGATTTCCTTCCTTCGTGCCTACGCGGCGAGGTTTCCTGCAGATTGAGAGGGGTCAGGACGGTCGTCCGGTTGATCCTCTCCCACTTGCATACTAGTTAGTACCAATTTCATCTATCCCTTCTCATTTACTGTATAAGTATTACGAATACTATTTCGTAATATGTACTAGTCGTTGCATTCGGAAACTTACGTTTCATCTTATACAGATGGAGGGACGACTTGAGGGCACCGATGGTTGCGTTTCACACATTACCCTGGTACAGGTTCGAGTTGGACATGCACCGGGAGCATGAGGTATACATCAACTAAAGTATAGTACATGATATTCTTTCTATCTTTCAGTTGTTTATAGTCCGCTTATCTTTTGGTTATGTCTAAGTGCAGTTTTTATGGATGCCCTACACGGTAGAGATTCTAACTGACTTACCACATGACTATGCAAACGGGAGGGACCTGTGGGTAGCCCGAGTGCCACTGATATGCTTTCATATTATTGAATGGTATCTCCCCGATCAAGTCATGCAACAGTTTGGGTATCGACAGGTCATTCCCGCCTGATTTCTGACATCGGGGGTAGATATTGTTGGGGACGACCTCCACGGCATGGATGGGCGCGGTTGAGGAGTCACAAAATGGTCGAGTACGCATGCGATATTCGTCACTGCATGGGAGCATCGGCGAGACTACATCATAGGAGGTGTGGCGGAGTAAGGTCCGATGCATCTAGATGACCTATACTTCACTTGGTATAGGTCTATCACACGCTGCTTCGTTGACAGGACTGCTGCTGTATATTTGAGCCTCGTAAGAAGACTAAACCCACAACTCATTTTATTACATATACGTTCCGATTTGAATGCGTTAATCAAATATTTTCATATCATACAGGCTGACATAGTCATTGAGGCAGACCAGATCTCGTCGGATCCTGCGATCCACCGATTGATGAGTGCTACACTAGACCTCGTCCACGAGGACGATCGATGGCTCCCAGGACGAGGAGGTCGACCTGATGTACCAACACGAGGAGGTCGACTAGCTCCAGTACGAGGAGGACGACATGCCTCCTTTAGTCGTCCAGTGACTCCCATATCCTCCCCACCGGTCGTACACCTGTCAGCGCCTTATGCGCCTTCCACTGCAGCTGATATTGCTGAACTGTCGAGTAGACCAACTGATGCCCCATCCGACTCTGCTGCTACCCCATCGATGTCATTTTTATTGGACAATCTTTTCGATCGGGTGGAGGTCGATGCACCCCCTATGCCGCCTCGTTCTCGTCCTGAGACATCGTATCAGTTCTCACCGCGTGCGCTCTACATGGATGCTGATGATTATGCAGCACCTCTTGGGGGAGAGGATCCACATCCAGGATGACGGGATAGGACGCCTGATGCTGTTGACCAGCAGGGAGAGGGTGGATGCAGACGACAACCACCATGACCCCAGAGACGACCTCGCTGCGGCACGTAGTAGTTTAGCATTATTTTCATTGCATTTGATTTGTATGTATATCATTGATTGTTTTGATTTCATTTGTATAGTATTGATTATTTTTTTATTCTTTTGTATATATCATTGAATAATTCGTATCTCTAAAGAATTAAATACTGCTAAATATAAAAAATGACACATAATTCGTATCGCTAAAATTTGCATACCTAGTTAAGTTAATTCCTGAAATTGAATTATCTTTTACTACAAAATTCGTATCGTTAAAATTTGTATGGTATTTGGTTAATGAATTTTACTCTTGGCGATGTATTTAGTGTCATGGGCAGTCAAAGCAAGATTACTTGTGTATTAAAAAAAAAATAGCTTAAATTTTTTTTAACCTAATTTTCCTATAATTTTCCAAGACTTTGAAAACAAATTAGACATTTAAGTGTGCGTGGAAACTAGTGTCATAGATGTTTAAGACTATTTATTGTATTTAACTGTAATCGAGTTTTAATAAATAAATTTTAAATTAAATTTTTAATAAAACAATTTTATACCTTATCTCAAAATAATAAATTAAATAAGAATAATCTACCTACCCATATGATAGTATCCTAATGTAATTTTGGTATAAATTTAATCATTTCTTAGTTAAACTCCAATAGATTAGTATTACTTTATTTTGTTGGGTCTCATAATATTATTCTATAAAAGACGTCTCACAAATATAAAACTTAACAATTTTGTTCCAATCTCTTCCCCTCCATCGTTCAAAAAATTCTAACTTGATTTACCACTACATGCAAGAAATTATTATGTCATGCTTTAATTATATTTAAAGTTGAAATTGAACTGATAACTAAAGACTATTAAAAAAAATCGAATCCAAACCGAACAAGTCTATTAAACGAGTTTTGAATTCAGTTAAGACCAAAATTTTGACTTATATCGATTTTCAAATATTTTTTAACAGTCCCATCCTTGATGACTCGATGGTTGTAAATTGAATTTCTATTAAAATTATTTCTACGCAATAGTCCACACTCTTCATGCATCTAATAATTGATTATTTTTTTTAAATCCCAATATAATTCCCTAATAAAATAATTTTTGAAGGTGACTTAATTAGGTAACATTTTTTAATTAATTAGAAATCAGTACAATAGTGGTACAATGTTGTTCCATTTGAACATAGTCTAGAAGAGCTGCCTATTCATTTCACACATGACACAAGTTTTATGCCCTTGAAAATTGAAAAGTTTTAAAAAGAAATAATAAATAAAAAAAAATGTTTTGACTGCTACACTTTAAACAGGAAAAGAGTCTAATAGCTTAAACTCCTAATCTCAATTAGATTTTAAATTGATGAAACACTCATGAATTTTTAAAGAATACCTTAAATTAATCCATATATTATATTGAGAAATTTATATATATATATATATATATATATATATATATATTATATAGTATTCATTAAAAAAATTGTATCATTATTACAAACAAAACTCGGGTCGAGTTTTTTTAACTTTAATAAAATTTATTTTTGAACCCACCGACTAGCTGGAATTTAACTTTAAAAAAAATCTCCAATTTCTAGATCACTTCTTAATTTATATTTTTATATAAAATAAATTAAAGTAAGTTATAAAAATAAATAATTCAAAAATAATTAATTAATTTTATGAAAAAAATATATTATATATGTGTTTGCTCAACTAGCACTAAATTAAAAAAAATATTTTCAATTTTTAAAAATATTCAAGTTCTTTTACTTTAGCGTTTATTTTTTATTATTATCATATTACTACATAAATATTTCTAGCTTGGTGCTGTGAGATTTGTGCCACGCGTCACTTTCTCGCTACCGCTCCCTTTAAATCTCGCAGCTCCAAGCTGCGAGATTCTCTCCCCCTCCGTGCCATGCGTCAACTTCTTCCTAGCTGCTCTCTTTAAATCTCGCAGCTTGGAGCTGCAAGATTTGGTTCTCTCCTTGCCACGCGTCGTCCTTCCAGCGGCTCATCAGTTTAAATCTCGCAGCATGAAGTTGTGAGATTACGTGAGTATTAGTTTAGGAAAATTTTTTCCGATCAGAGTATTATTTAATATTTTATTTATTTTTAATAATAAAATGGGAAAAAACTCGTGCCTAGATCGAACGACTATGGTGAGGAGCACCTGGATCACTGACACAGTCAGATCCTGATGCTCCAGTACAAACTCGGATCCGACGGTGGGCATCGGAGTGCTTTTGGATCACTGAGGTGGCTTCATCCGGAGTGTAGACAGAAAACACATCATGGACGTCTGAGATTCAACCCCATCGCTCTTTGATCGGACATACATGGATAAGCCACGTGGCTAAATCCTATGGACACAGGGCTTAAGATACTTAAGCCAAAAAATTTTCCCTTCTCCTATTTCGCATCTCTTTATCTCGAGAACTCTCTCTCCTCTAGTTCAACTTCTCTCCTTCTTCCTTTCTCATTTTTTTTTTCCTCCTACGAAACCCTAATCCTCTGTATTTCTTACTCGTCTGTAATGAACCCACTTGAAATGGAATGAACTCAACACAATTTGTAATGAACTCAAGTGAGTGATAATTCCTTGATTGAATGACTTACTCGTAAGAGAACGAAATTACAGAGATGAGCTGAATTTAATACTTCAATGCATACAAAGGAAATGGAAATAAGAAAGAACAGGTTGGCTGGTTCGAGAGAGCCACTCTCCAGAAACAGAAAAAACAAATTGATTCCCAATTTTCTACTCCCCTGTATTCCCGCTGACCCCTAGCTTTATACATAACAAACTCTAACTACTATTCTGGAATACCCCATGCGCTCTACTACAGTTGGCAGTTCAGCCCAGCACCCGGCCCAGCTGCCACATGATCCATGCCTCGGCCCATGACGACTCGGGCTGCGAAGAGCTGATCTGCGAGTGGCCAACCCGCCCAAGCTCCCCACTCAGTTCTGCCTCTTCTGCCAACCTCAGCTCCAAACCCCTGGTCCGAGCTCCCCCGCGCCCACTTCTGCCAACCTCAACTCCGAACCCTCGATCCGAGCTCCCCTGCACCCATCCGTTTCGTCCGAGCTCGTCAAGCCCTCTGTTCAAGCTCCCCTGTAGCGAACCGCCTTGTCCAAGCCCTTCAACCTGCTCGGCATCTTCAATCTGAAGATCAACTCAGACCCCTTCTGTTCGAGCTCCCCTGTAGCAAACCACCTCATCCGAGCCCTTTGATCTGCTCGGATTTCCTTCTGGTCGGTATCTCTGACCTTATTCATGACAATACCCTCCCCTTCAGAGCACCTTGCCCACAAGGTGAGGGAATTTCTCCTTCATCATGTGGTACCACTCCCATGTCGCCTCCTCCTTCTCCTGTCCCTCCCACCGAACTAGTATCTCCGTTGCTGGAAGGTTCCCCCTTTTTTCATACGTTGTTCTAAGATCTCTTCTGGCTCTGGGCTGAGGGTTCCATGGGAATCTGTGGGGGGAAGCCGTGGGTTTACCCTAGCAGATGCCCTAAGATGTGGCTTGAGCTGAGATACATGAAAAACCGGATGGATCTGGGTTTCCTCTGGGAGTTCCAGTCGGTATGCTACTTCTCCAATTTTTTGTACCACCCGAAAGGGTCCGTAGAATCTCGGTGACAATTTCAAGCTTCACCGAACTGCAACGGTTGTTTGTCAGTAAGGTTGGAGTCGAAGGTACACCCAGTCGCCCACTGAAAACTTTCGTTCCCTTCTCTTTAGATCAACATACTTTTTCATTCGCTGCTACACTTGTTGCAAATTATGTTTAAGGAGATCTAGGGTGACCTCCCTATCCCTGAGGTACTCATCTACCATTTCCACCTTGGTGGTCCCCGAGATATAGCTTATAATGGATGGTGGTGGTACACCATACACAATCTGGAAAGGGGTAGTTTTCACCGAGGTGTGGTAAGATGTATTGTACCAATATTCAGCTAATGGTAAGTGCTTCACCCAATTTTTTGGCGTATCTCCCACAAAACACCTAAGGTATCCTTCTAAGCACTTGTTCACCACCTCTGTTTGGCCGTCCGTCTGTGGATGGTAAGCCGTACTGAATTTCAGTTGGACTCCTTGTAGATTAAAGAGTTCTTTCCAGAATTTACTTAAAAATGTGGTTCCCCTGTCAGAGATAATTGATCTTGGCATGCCATGTAACTTGAAAATGTTATGAATGAAACTCTGTGCTACTTGACTTGCCGTGTATGGATGACTTAGGGTAGAAAATGAGCATACTTAAAGAGACAGTCTACCACTACTAAAATAACATCTTTCCCATGTGAAGGGGGTAAACCTTCTTTGAAATCCATGCTGAGATCTGTCCACACCTCTCCTGGAATGGGAAGGGGCTGTAGTAAGCCTGTTGGGTAAGTATTTTCTCCTTTCATTTGCTGACAAATGGGGCATTCCTTGATGAACTGCTTAACTTCTCTCTTCATGCCACGCCAATAGAAATCTCATTTGGCTCTCTGGATTGTTTTTTCATATCCCTCATGCCCTGCTATTGCATTGCCATGAACTGTTTGTAATACTTGTTGCTTGATCTGTTCGTTTCGGCCTATAAACAGCTTAACTTTGTAAAATAATAACCCATCCCTCAGAGTGAACCCTTCTGCTGGTGTGCCCGAATGAATTTGTTGCTGGATATTTTGTATTTCAGCGTCATCAGCATATGAGGCTTTTAAATCTTCGATCCACCCAAGAGTGGGGAGAGAAATTACCATTATACTCGCCTCATTGTTTGTTGGGTGATCGTCTGTTGGGTTGAGGGTGTCACCTTCTGAATCTTTTTTGTACAGAGCATCTACTACTCGATTTTCTTGTCCCCTTTTGTACTGTACTATAAAATCATATCCCAGTAGTTTAGTGATCCACTTTTGTTGCATAGGAGTACCCATTCTTTGTTCCAACATGAATTTTAAACTCTACTGATCTGTTTTGACAATGAATGGCAGCCCTAAGATATATGGTCTCCACTTCTTAACTGCTATCACTAAAGCTACCAATTCTTTCTCATAGGTTGACATGAGAAGGGTTCTGCCCTTCAGGGCCTGACTGAAGTATGCTATGGGCTGCCCTTGTTGCATGAGTACTGCCCCAATCCCCTTGCCTGATGCATCACATTCAATTGTAAATTTCTTCGTGAAGTCTGGTAGGGCTAGAACAGTGGGAGTAGATATGGCCTCTTTTAACTCCCTAAAAGCCTTCTCAGCTTCCTCGTTCCATTGGAACTCGTTTTTCTTAAGTAAACTGGTCAAAGGTGCGGCTATGGCTCCATACCCTTTAATGAATCTCCTGTAATACCCAGTAAGACCTAGGAACCCTCTTAGAGCCTTGAGAGTCTTAGGTGAAGGCCAGTCAATCATAGCTTGTAATTTGTAGGGATCTGCTCTCACCCCCCTACTCGATACCAAATGTCCTAGATACTCCACCTCTCGACATCCAAATTTGCATTTACTTCTTTTGGCAAACAGTTGTTGATCGAGTAGAATTTGTAGGGTCATTCTTAGGTGGTTGAGGTGTTCTTCCATAGATTTTCTGTACACCAGAATGTCATCAAAGAAAACCAGAATGAATTTTCTAAGATGTGGTCGGAATACCTCATTCATCAAACCTTGGAAGGTTGATGGTGCATTGGTTAGTCCAAAGGGCATTACGAGAAACTCGTAGTGTCCTTTGTGTGTCCGGAAAGCGGTCTTAGGGATGTCCTCTGCTCTTACCCTTATCCGATGGTACCCGGATCTCAGATCCAGTTTTGAGAAGACCTCAGCCTCATGTAGCTCATCCAGCAGCTCTTCAATCACAGGCATAGGGAATTTATCCTTAATGGTAACCTGGTTCAGAGCACGATAGTCCACACACATTCTTTAGGTGCCATCGCCCTTTCTTACCAACAAAACAGGAGAGGAGTAAGGACTATGCCTCGGTTGTATGGTTCCTAACTCCAATAGCTCCTGAACAATCTTTTCTATCTCCTCTTTTTGAAACTAGGGGTATCTGTAGGGTCTTACACTTATGGGAGAAGTTCCCTCCTTAAGGGTGATCCCATGGTCACATGACCTAATGGGCGGTAATCCCCTAGGCTCTGTAAAGACTTGCTGAAATTCCTCCAATAGGGAGGTTAGAGGCTGGGGGATGCTATCCATTGCCTCTTCTCTTATCCCTTCCACTGGTTGTAGCAGGATTCCCTTTCTCTCCAAGTAAGAGAGTTTTCCCTCCACTTCTTCTTCCACTAATGCCTGGGAAGTGAGTCCTTTCAAACAAACAGTTTGGCCATTATGGTGGAACTTCATAGTAAGTTCTACAAAATTCCACATGATTTCACCCAGCGTACTGAGCCACTGAATTCCCAATACAATATCACAGCCCCCTAAAACTAGGGAGTACATGTCAGCTTCAAATCTAGTCCCTTGCACCACAAAGCTTACTGCTGGGCATCTTCCCTCACACCGGATCTCTTCTCCATTAGCTACTTTCACCTTCACCTTCTCCCCACTATCCAAGGTCAGCTTAAGTCTCCTAACCAGAGCTGGATCAATAAAATTGTGAGTGCTTCCTGTATCTACCAGTATCACAAAGGATTGTCCCCTAAAACAACCAACCACTCTCATTGTTTTAGAGTGAGGGGATCCCGTCAGGGCGTGTAGGGTAATTTCCACTTTGTCCTCTCTCGGTTGTTGCTCCACCCCTGCCTCTCCCGAACAATCATGCCCTACGAACTCAGGGGATTCCTCCTCCTTGTTAAAACAGTTGAGCTCATTTCCTTCCAATAAGAAAAGTTTAGCAGCCCCACATTTATGCCCTGGATGCCATTTGGCATCACAATTAAAACATAACCCCTTGCTTTTCTTTTCTCTTATCTGCTCTGGGGAGTATTTGTGGACCTGGGTGTTGGGTTTGGCTGCTGGTTTGGTCACAGCCAGGTGATGAGAGGGGGTAGAGTGCTTGGGTATGATATACTTCTTAGTTGCTAGGAGGTATTCTTCTTGTATCCGTGCCTTGCCATAAGCCATGTGAACATTGATTGAGTTCAAGAGTTTCACTGCCCACCTGATCTCCTCCTTCAATCCTCCCATGAACAAACTGAGCCGATGGCCTTCATCAAGGTCTCTGACTCTATTGGACAATTCCTCGACCTATTCCTTGAATGAGGTTATAGTAGAGGTTTGTTTTAGGTTTGATAACTGCTCCAACGGGTCGTCATAAGGAGCGACTCCAAACTGGGTATGCAAGGCTCTTTCGAATGTCTCCCAGCTTGTTAATAGACCAGACCTCTCCAGGTCCTGAAACCAGATTAAGGCCTTGTCCTCCATGTGGAAGGAGGCCAATAGAACCCTTTGATGGGGTGGAGTTTCATGAAATAGGAAAAAATGATTGACCCTATAGAGCCAACCTGCTGGATCCGAACCATTGAATTTTGGGAAATCAACTCTCACTGTTTTAGTTTGAATCCCTCCTCTATGTTGCTCCCCATTGAAGCTCTCACGGTGTTGGTATCCGAAGTCGTGGCTCGATGTCTCTCCTGGCCCTTCCTGGTCGAGTTTTTGCTTGCCGAGATTCTTCACAGCATCGAAGAGAGCTCCCAACTATTGAGTCACGGTGTTGAGTAGCTTCTACTGTTCGACTTGAGTGATTTTCTACTCTTCTTGTGATCTCCGCAAGGTAGCTATGGACTCCAACATCTGGTTCATGCGAGTTCCCTCTCCCATGGTGGTAGGAGCTTGGCTCTGATACCAATTGTAATGAACCCACTTGAAATGGAATGATATCAACACAATTTGGAATGAACTCAAGTGAGTGATAATTCCTTGATTGAATGAATTACTCGTAAGAGAACGAAATTACAGAGATGAACTAAATTTAATACTTTAATGCATACAAAAGAAATGGAAATAAGAAAGAACAGGTTGGCTGGTTCGAGAGAGCCACTCTCCAGAAATAGAAAAAACAAATTGATTCCCAATTTTCTACTCCCTTGTATTCCCGCTGACCCCTAGCTTTATATATAACAAACTCTAACTACTATTTTGGAATACCCCATGCGCTCTACTGCAGTTGGCAGTTCGGCCCAGCACCCGGCCCAGCTACCACATGATCCATGCCTCGGCCCATGACGATTCGGGCTGTGAAGAGCTGATTTGCGAGTGGCCGACCCGCCCAAGCTCCCCACTCAGTTCGGCCTCTTCTACCAACCTCAGCTCTGAACCCCCGGTCCGAGCTCCCCTGTGCCCACTTCTGCCAACCTCAGCTCCGAACCCTCGATCCGAGCTCCCCTGCACCCATCCGTTTCGTCCGAGCCCCTCAAGCCCTCTGTTCGAGCTCCCCTGTAGCGAACCGCCTCATCCGAGCCCTTCAACCTGCTCGGCATCTTCAATCTGAAGATCAGCTCGGACCCCTTCTGTTCGAGCTCCCCTATAGCGAACCACCTCATTCGAGCCCTTCGATCTACTCGGATTCCCTTCTGGTCGGTATCTCTGACCTTATTCATGACATCGTCTCTAGTTCATTCTCCTCCCACCCTTCACTCTACAAATCGTATCCCTAGGGTTTTCTGTTCTTGGTTTCTTCTTTCTTCTTTCTTCTTTAAGCTTCACAAATTGAAACCGTGGGTTCATTAGCTCTTATTCTCTTTCCTAACTCTTCTCTCCTTTCAAGACAAGCAAAAACTTTTAACTCCTATTTTTCCCTGTTTTCAAACTCTCCACGAGACCTACTCCACGTCTCTGTCTTAGTCTCCCTCGGACCTCACTCTCTCAACAACTTCGACCAAAGCCCCATATTCTATTATGATGACGAACGAACGACAACCCAGGGGGTTTCTGGAGGAAGACGGTGATCAAAGAACTCCGGCGAGGAAATATCTTTGACTTCCGAAGAAGCCGAAAAATATAAGCCCTTTTTTCTAACTCCCTGTTTTGATTTTTCTTTTGTTCTTTTAGATTTTTGTTAGCGGTTTGATGGGTGTGTGTGGATGGTCGGATTGTTGTTCTCTGTTTGTGTTGTTGGTGACGTGTGGGGATTCTCAGGCTAGGGTTTCGGGCAGGAGATAGGGGACGAAGACGAGTCAACTCGTCTTTGATCTGGTGAGTGGGTAACTGTTGACTCGTGTGAGCCAACTCAGCGAGGTGTGTGAACTCGGGTGACCCCGAGGGGGTCACGTGACCTCAGTCACGTGTGCGTATAGGTTAGATTTTGGAAACGGGCTTGAGGTTAAACCTTTTTTTAAAAATGGTCTCGGGGGTTAGATTTTAAAATCGGGCTTTAGCTTAAAACATGGGTAATGGGCTGGGTGTTTTAAAAATGGTCGCAGGCCTGGTGAAATATTTTGGAAACTGATGGGCTGGCCTAAAGACTAAAAATGGGCTTTGGGCTTGGGATATTTTTTTAGGGAGTCAGCGGGCTTGGTTTTGAAACAGTTCTGTTGGGGGCTAGTTTTAAAACATTTTGGGGCCGAGTATTTTTGAAAAAATGGAGTTGCTTCTGTTTCGAAAGGGTTATGGGCTTGTTGTTTTAAAAGGGGTTATGGGTTTGGTTCCTCTGAAGTGGGAACTGGGCTGGTTGGATCTGGCTCAACTCATTAGTGAGGGTCAGGGTTTGGGACTTGAGTCGGGCATGGGTTAAATGGGTTCAGGTTCAGATCGGAAGATCCGAACCGTGATTCAGGTTAGAGACTTGGATCGGAAGTTAGGATCTAGTTCCAGGGGTTCGGTTCAGGGTCCGGGGGACCCGAATCTCAGTTCGGATCTGAGCTCAGGTTCGACTTTCGAGAACCTGAAAAAGGGGGAGGGGAACTACCCACATTCATACACACACAGTACACGGCTTGGCACAATTTGACATCCCAAAATTAGGATATGGAAAGGAGATTTACCGAAGGTCTTGTGCTCCTTCGGTCTTCTTCTCTGGTGGGTAAGTCTGAGCTAGTCTATTCTGGTATCTGGTCTGGGTGTCTGCTTTGGCTTCTCTCCGTTCCTCCGCTTTCCCTTTCTTCTTCTTTGCTCTCTGCAACTAAGCGGAGTTTCCTTCTATGGAGGTTCTCCAATTCTCACTTTTCTCTCCAAATTCTTGCAGAACTTTTCTATTGTAGCTCTCTGATTTTGGTCTCAATTTGGCAAGGTCTTTCTAATACTCTCGTGAGTCTCCAGCTACAGTGCCAAACTCCCCATTCTCAGGGCTCAATTTGGCGCTAGAATTCCCTAACTAACTGTTTTCCCCTTTATTCTCTGCACTGGTAGGAATATTTCCTTAACAAATTTTGTTTTGCACATGTGAATTTCTGCATTTTTTTTTTTTTATTTTGAATTCCAATTAACTAATTTCATTGCATTTTATGCGCGGGTGAATTGGAAGATACAGGTGGCAGCCTCGGAATGGAGGAGACCTGGAATCCCATCTGCATTATTTGTGTATTTTTGTATTTTGTTTTTGATTTGGATGTACCCCGAGTTGCTTCCCCTGCAACTATTATTTGTACACTTGGAATATTTTCATGTATGTATGTATGTAATCTTTACAGTACTCGGGCATGTGTCCGCACTTTTATATTCTAACTTGCAATTCCCCAAGTCAAAATTAGATAGTTTTACCCCTAAGAAAAACCTAGTAATTAAAATGAACTTTAAGACTCCAAATAAAATTGGTACTGAAATTAAAGGACCCACTCAATTAAAAGTTTAATTAAAAATTCGAAAGAATCAATTTCACAAATTAAATATTTAAAACTCAAAAAAAAAAAAACAGGACTTAATTTTGAAATTCATCATAAAAACTAAGCTTTGAAAACACCACCCAATGAGGGGATTAATTTGACATTGTGGGACCTATCCTAAAATTTAAAAGAGATTATTTTTGCAAAAATTAAGAAACTCAAGAATGAAAGAAAAAAAAAAAAAAAGACTTGATTTTTGAAACTCAACTGAACACTAAAAACTAAACCTATATGAAGAATTGATTTTGGAATAAGAAGGGATTAATTTAACACAGCTTATTTTACAATTATAGTAAAAGAGATGAAGTTTTGTGACTAGAGAAATTTTTATAAAAACAATTATAGTAAAGGGACTCAAAAGTTTTCCTAAAATAACGGGACTTAACCTAAAATAAAAAAAATTATTTTGAAATAACTAGGACTCTAAATTGGATTCAAACTTTGGGAAGGATTCGATTGAAAATAAATCGAGGCTCCATGCTTGGAGTTAAAGTCAATTTTATTATGCTGGGTTTCTCAACAAGGCTTGTTAAAAATTAGGGTGTCTACAATCTTGATCCTTCTTTTCTTGCTTGTCACTATTATTTTTATTTTTTCTCTTTCACTTGTAATAGTACTTCTTGATATGACCATTTTTACCACAATAATGATAGTCAAGATTTTTAAATCTTGACCTTGACTTGCTTATACTTTTACTTCTTCCCCTTTCATTTTTGTATCGGCTTCTCCTCTATCTTCTGTAACAAGTATATGGATATTATCTGTACTCATTTCTTTCTTTCTGGTCTCTTCATTAAACAAGTTATCTTTAACAAACGATATGGTCAACACACCATTTGGGTTTGAGTTGCGAAGAGATATTATAAAAGTTTCCCAACTATCTGGCAAAGAACTTAATAGCAACAAAGCTTGTAGTTCATCATTTAATATTACCTTTATGTTGGTTAACTAGTTTACCAAATTCTGAAAATCGCTCAAATGCTCAGTAATAAATTTTTCTTCTCGAAGTTTCAAATTTACAAGCTTTCTAATTGCAGAAACTTTGTTGTGAGTAGTCTTTATCTTATAAAGACTCTCCAACTTTTTCCAAAGTATTTGGACATCTGTTTCTTGAGCCACATGATGAAAAACACTATTATCCATCCACTGTCTTATTATGTCAATTGTTTTTCTATGCATTTTCTTCCGGTCAGCTTTAATTTTTTTTTTTTCGACTTATCGTTACCTAACTCAATCAGATCAAATAAATCCTTACAATAAAGTTTTTTTCAACTCAGTAACAAAATTTTCTTTTCGAAGTTTCAAATTTACAAGCTTTCTAATTGCAGAAACTTTGTTGTGAGTAACCTTTATCTTATAAAGACTCTCCAACTTCTTCCAAAGTATTTGGGCATCTGTCTCTTGAGCCACATGATGAAAAACACTATTATCCACCCACTGTCTTATTATGTCAACTGTTTTTCTATGCATTTTCTTATAGTCAGCTTTAATTTATTTTTTTTTCTAACTTATCGCTACCTAACTCAATCAGATCAAATAAATCCTTACAATAAAGTTTTTTTTGGCTCAGTAACAAATTTTTCTTCTCGAATTTTCAAATTTACAAGTTTTCTAATTGCAGAAACTTTGTTGTGAGTAGTCTTTATCTTATAAAGACTCTCCAACTCCTTCCAAAGTATTTGGACATTTGTCTCTTGAGTCACATGATGAAAAACATTATTATCCACCCACTGTCTTATTATGCCAACTGTTTTTCTATGCATTTTCTTCCGATCATCTTTAATTTCTTTTTTTTTTTTCTGACTTATTGCTACCTAACTCAATCAGATCCAATAAATCCTTAAAATAAAGAATATCCTCCAGTTTTGGTTTCCAAGTTGAATAATTTGAACCTGTGAGCTTGCACATAGTGTGTAACACCCCAATCTCGAGAGGTTTGAGATATTAACTTTTTACTACTGATTTACAGTGGAAGCAAATAAACTCAATTATTATTAAACTAGAGCGTTAATTATCCGTATTACAATCATTTATTTCAAAAGAAGAAAAATTACATAAGCATAAATATCTAACATCATACTAATATTTCTAATCAATCTTTATTTTTCTTTCCCCACCCGCATGCTTGTTAAACCTGATTTCCGACATGCCCTTCAGAGTTATCTGAAATAAAAATATGATTGAAGTGAGACGACGCTCAGTAAGTAAATAAGATTATTATTAGTGTGTGGCCAAAATGAGTTTTTTAAAAATTTCGTAAAATAATATTTAATATTATAATTTCAAAACTGCTTCTAGAATAAATATAAATTTAAAAATTTCTGTATAAAACTTTTATCATCAACTATAACAGTAAAATTTTATAATCATATACTATAACTATTAAATTAAATTTTTAACTTTAAAACTGTATAAATATATAATGATAAACATACATATACTTTTCCTTATACGTTTTCTTTAGATTATCATTTAAGCACTGGAATGATCATTTTCATGTAAACTTACACTTTTCTTTCAATAATCAATAACTTTGTACACGTAATTAATTATGTATAAACATATATTGTAAAAACCACCCTTAGGCCTGTTTGCCGTAAGTCATGTTTACCCCTATGACTAGGTTGTGTGGTCCGAAAAATGGATTTAACTGGTTTGCCAATCAAACTAAATCAACATACGTAAACTTTAAGTGAGATTTTCCTTATTAAGTCCTGATCCGGAACCAGGTGTGTACTCAGGAGAAATCCACTAACATAAATAACCACTCTGTAAACAGTGTGGGTGCACTCTGATCCGTATAAACTTTAAGTTGCGGTACCGAACATCTGTAACTTTGAACTTTCGTTGCCATAAGGGGTTTAAAAATCATCTTATTATAATTTATGCAATTTAAAATAATATCATAAAAATCTCATCTTTACTCATATTTTCATAAAAAAATGTAATGTAAAAATAAACTCATGCCACACAATTTTTGTGTTAAAAATATATATAATTTTATTTTTTAATAGAAAGAAATACTGAAAATTTACCCGAGGGGATTAGAACATTTCTTAACCCAAAAATAGATACAAGTATATTAAAGATAGAATTGGTATAATTAAATATGCGTAAAAATAAACTCATGGAAATTTTGTGGAACTAATTAACATAATTGAAATTTACTTATAAAATAAACTCGGTTATGAATTTTAAATAAAAAAAAACTAATATAATCAAATTTTACTTACCTTCTTCTTTTACCTTGTGCTACGAACACAATAACTATCTCTAAGAAATGAGATCGAAAATAGTGGGTGAGTGAGAATTTAAAAATTCTCTCTCCACCACAAATTCTTTCACTCACTAATCTTTCTCTTCCTCAGAAAAATTGTTATGAAAAATGAAGGTTGAGAGCTTCCTATTTATAGGAAAATTTTGGGGAAGAAATGAAATTTATAAAAGTGTGGGGAAATAAGTGAAATTATATATATATTTAAAATTAAAGAATGGGCAAGGTATAAGTTGAGTATGGGATGGGGATGGAGGCCATTCGGGAGTACTTGCCACCATTCCCATTAAATAAATTTTTAATTAATTACTTACCTAATTAATTAATCAATTAGTTAATTAATTATTTTATTATTTTATTATTTTTCTTAATCATTATTATCATTATTATTATCATTGTTATTACTTTTAAACTATTTTTAGTACTTATTTATTTTATTATTTATTTTTGAACAAGAATTAAATTTGAATTTTGAAAACTCATGTGGGTCCCACATGATTTTGTGGGCCCCACACAACTTCGAGATCCAAATGGATCCTACATAACTCGAATAATCCTCATACGATTTTATGCGGTCCTACATAACTTTGAGACTCGTGTAAACCTCTACATGGCTTCGGGACTCATGTGGGCCCCACACAGTCTTGTGTGCCCCGCATAGGATACTTAAATTATTATTATTTTATCATATATTTCTACAGATTATGTCAATCAAAACATTATTTTATGTACTTATTTACGTATATAAATAGTGTCTACCCTATTTTATCCTATGAAATTTCATTTTGACCAGGCCGATCTCCAGGGAGCGACTGAGCCGCAATGGTCTCTGAGCACTCGCTTAGACAAGATCTTTCTTAAGCATCCAACATGGAATCAAGAATCTTAATAGAGAAACACTTTCGTTTTAATACTAACTATTATTATTATTCATTTTTTTTTTCTTGGGTTATTACATAGTACTTATGTTGTCTTTGTCCTCCATATTTTATATGAACCAAACTCTGATACAATTTTTTAGGACTGGAGGAGCCCATGGACGAGCTTGATACACATGGGTGAACACCAACTTGACCCAAAAGTTTAAGCCTATTGTGTCTTGAGCCCAACCATATATATAAGCACCCATCATCCACTCAATTTTTCCAATGTGGGACAAACTCACAAGTGGAATTCTCAACAATCTCCCCTTCACTGGTGAGCTCCAACTGCTCCTCCTTGAATGGAAACTGTCTCCCTTACGGAGTAATCCCGATTCTCCAACAGTTATTCAAGTGGGCATTACCACCGCGCCTTACGTTACGTGCCTCGGATTGCATTCCACATGCCTCCGAACCAATCCTACTTCCCATGTCTTGACCCTATTCCAATCCATCTTCCAAGCCTAGATGATCCTTATTAGCCTTGGTCATACTCTTGGTCCTCATTTGTTAGCACGTTAGGAGAATTAACTTTATGTCTCGAGTTTTACAATGTCGCTCACTTAGAGTTACAAACCGTTGGCTTTGATACCTTTTGTTAAGACCGGAGGAGTCTATGGGTACGCTTGATATACACAGTTGAACACCAACTTGACCCAAAAGTTTCAGCCTATTGGGTCTTGGGCTCAACCATGTATATAAGCACCCATTATCTACACAAATTTTTTAATGTGGGACAAACTCACAAGTAGAATTTTGAACACAATGAACGTACTTAGAAGGTTGAATAATGCAAAGTTGCATTATGCCACTATGTAAATGAATGTTTCCTATCAATGGGAACAAGTTGTAGGTCCAATTGTGTCAGAAATTTACTTAATTTAACCATAAAAAAATAAGAATGAATGGAAAAACTCAAGCAATTGAGAAATTGCACTTGAATTAAACTTTAGTGATATAATTAATTTATTTAAATTAATTAATTATTTGTCTTACCCACTCTTAATGATCTCTTACTCTTGCTCTTAGAAAAGAAAAGAAAAGAAAAAAATCTAAATACAAAAATTTGGACTTATTAAAGTGTTTTTTTTTTGTCTTCTTTTTCTTTATATACACCCTTTCTTGAATTGTTAGTTGTGTTGGGGACACAAAGACAACTTATAGCACAATTGATAAAGAGGCTCAAAATTGAAAGAAATAAAATAATACAAGAAATTTTTGTTGTTCAACACTAAACTTATATGACCACAAGCAATTCAGAAAGAATTTAATGTGATTATTGAAAGTGACTCGCGAATTGTAGTTGATTGGTTTTAGAAAGGTAGATGTACTTTGTGGTATCTTTGGGAATTTTGGGAGGAGCTCGTTGTGGAGTTAGAAGGAGTGAATGTCATGGTGTTGCATCAATATAGGGAAGACAATAGTGTGACTGATTTTCTTACTAAAAAAGGAGAAATGAGAAACAATGTAATTTACGAAAAACAACACCTCCTACCACGTTATCTGAAAGGTATTCTTTGGATGGATAGGTGGGGTCTCGTTTCCGTTCATAGTTAGTTCAACTCTAGAGTTTCGTTTGATGTCTTTTGTTTTATTTTTGGGTTGTGTTTATGTTTTTATTGTCTTTGTTAGGTATGTTGAGCTTTGCTGTCTTAGTTTGGTGGGTTGCTGGTATTGGTTTTTTTTTGGAGGGTTTTTCTATACTCTCCCTTTTGTTTTTATCGTGTAACCAAAGTATTCCTCCGTCAAAAGTGAGGATATATTAATAAATAAATGGAGGTGTCGTCCTCTTTTACCAAAAATAAAAAATAAAAAAATAAGAAGCAATTCAAAAAGAATTTAATTACTATCAAGGTGTAGAAAAAAATACAACAAGAGAGTACACTCCTCTTCCCACAATTGTGAATAAATCACAACCTTTTCCTAACACAAGAAAAGAAATTTCATATAGTAGGGAGAACCCGAGGTAAACCTCCTTTTCGATTCACTCTCTCTTTAATCTTGAACTCACACTTACCCTCTCACCCACATGACAATGAGATCCATTCCTTATATTGAGATTTATCATGCAAACAATGTCCAATCACACCATTAATAATCATTTTACATTTGCATTGACAATTGTTCTCAAAGTTAAGACATGACTTTGAAACTTTTATGTTTGGGAAGTTAAGTTTTCATATCATCCACAAGGAATTTTGTTAGTCAGTTAATGGAGGTGATTAAGGAGTATGAAAATTGGACTGACTAAAGGGTGAATAAAGATAAATCAGCTATTTTTTTCTCAAACAAGTTGGGTGTTCAGAGGAAAGGAGAAATTCTTCAAGAGATTGGTTTTATTGAGGCTAAATTTCCTTTTACGTATTTGGGTGTGCCAACAGTGGATGGTAAATTGAAAGGCTGTCATTTTGACCCTTTAATCCAAAAAATCAGTAAGAGAGTTGAGGGCTGGAAAAGTAGACTGTTGTCTTGAGGAGGTCGTCTTGTTTTGTTGAGACATGTGCTTTCAAGTATATCATTGCATCTGTTAGCTGTTCTAAATGTACCGAAACTGGTGATTAAAAAGATTCATGGTATGTTTGTTTCTTTTTTCTGGGGATTTAAGGATGGAAAAGAAAAAATAAAATGGAGGGCTTCGAAGAAATTGTGTGTTCCTGTGGAGGAGGGGGGCATTGGAGTAAGAGACATTTCAAAAGTGCAACGGTCTTTATTCATGAAGTTTGGTTGGCATTTATTAATGCAGAATTCTTTATGGGCTAGATTTTTTAAAGCTAAATATGTGAAAGAAGGACATATTGCTCTTTGCAAATCGCATGGATCGAATTCTTCCTTTTGGAGGAAAGTTCTGCAGGGTATGCCTGATCTGTTAAGTAAATCTAAGTGGCAGGTTAGAGAAGGAGATGTAAAATTGTGGTATGATAAGTTTCTAGATTCGGGACCTTTGTTTGCAAATTGTCCAAATGATGCACAATCTCATATCAAATTAAAAGATTTGGTTATCAACAATGCGTGGGATGTGGAAAATTTGCAGAGGATTCTGGGGTTTAGTAAAGCGGATGAAGTGATGGAAAAGGTGGGAAATCTTAGAAATTCTTCGGACATTTTGTTATGGCTCCCGGAAAAGGATGGCTGCTTTAATACAAAATCCGCATGGGATGTTATCAGAGTTAGAGCTCCAAAATTTGATTGGGCTAAGTGGGTTTGGAACAAATGGTTATCGAAGAAAATTTCTATTTGTATGTGGAAGGCTGCTTTTGAGTGCCTAAGTGTTGATGAAAAGGTGAGAAAGGTGGGGGTCTCTTTGGTTTCGG
This sequence comes from Malania oleifera, assembly GCF_029873635.1. Classification (NCBI taxonomy): domain Eukaryota; kingdom Viridiplantae; phylum Streptophyta; class Magnoliopsida; order Santalales; family Ximeniaceae; genus Malania; species Malania oleifera. The sequence goes on along the minus strand of NC_080424.1, from coordinate 46,451,729 downwards.
CATGCAATTGTTGTGAGATGAGGCAATTAGAAGATTTGGAGCATGTGTTAAATAAGGGAGACCTTGCTTCTGAGGTTTGGAGGAAGGTTTCGGTGGAGGTAGGTGTTCCTTTCCTTAGGCAACAAAGTTGGAAAGAAAGAGTCCAAATGTGGTTTAATACGGCTTCTAGGTTCTCTCAACTGGGTTCATTGATGAGTTTGATTCCTTGTTTAGTAGTTTGGAGGCTGTTGAGAAGGAGATGTGTGGCTAGAATAGGAGGAAAATTAGAGAGTAGTACTGATGTGTGACTCTCCATTAAGTATTGGGTAGGGGTTTTGAGTAGGAACATGACAGAAATGGTTCAGTTAAAGGATACTGATTTTCGAGTTTTGTAGAATTTGGAAGTGCAAATTGTGAATAAAAGAATTAAAACTATGCAAAGTGTAAGATGGCTAAAACCGAGGCAAGGGAGGTTAAAAGTAAATTTGGATGGGAGCAGCCTGGGGAACCCAGGGTTGGCGGGTGGTGGTGGCATCCTTAGAGACCATATAGGTTCTTTTGTATTTGGTTTTTTAAAATATTTTGGTTCTTGTTCAAATAATAAAGCTGAATTGAGAGCTGTGTTGGAGGGAATAGAGATTTGCAAACAGTTGGGTCAACCCTGTATCGATATTGAATGTGATTCGAATATTGTAGTTAATTGGATTAGAGTCAGGAAGTGCTCATTGTGGTATTTGTGGGATTTTTGGAGCAGTTTATTGGTTTATTGGAGGGAGTGGATTTTTCAATAAATCATTCGTATAGAGAAGGGAACAAAGCAGTAGATGCCTTGGCTCGACAAGGTGCTATGGGGAGGAATAATTTGTTTACAAATAGTAGTCAACTCCCTAGAGTTAGCAATGGTTTGTATAAATTGGAGAAGATGGGTATGACTTATATGAGGTATGTTTAGCTAATTTTCTTTTGGTTTTTGCTTATGCTTTTTGCTGTTTATCTTTTGTTTTGTTTTGTTGTGTGAGATTTGTTTTGTAGGTCGTGATTTGTTTCGTTTTGTTTGGACTTGTAACCCGATTTTGGCTGGATGTTGGTGTTGTTCTTTGAGAGATTTTTAACGTTTGTCTTTTGTTATCTCTCATTGATTGTCTTGTAACCACGGTATTCCTCCGTCAAAAGTGAGGGGTTATCAATAAATAAATGGAGGTACCGTCCTTCTTTAAAAAAAATAAAAAAAATAAATAATCATCCACAAGGAATTTTCAAGAAAGAAACCACCAATTTACAAAAGTCAATCAAGTAGGCTTTGAAAAGACATGAATAATTTAATTAGCCATAAAAACAAACTTACCAGGACAACCAAACATTTATGCTCCATGTAATAATCAACTTCCAACACCCTTCTTCATTCCATTTTTATTTTATTTTATTAACACTTAGATTATTACCGATTTTAACTTTTAGAAATGAACATTTATCACTACTAGTCAATTAGTTGGTCTAACATATGTCACAAACTCACAAGATTTTTATGAAAAGAAAATATATATAGAAAGCCTTACTTACCAAAAGAATGTTGGCCTAGCAAACAAATCAATGTGGGATGCAAGCTTTATAAGTGAGGATTTCATATGAAGATTTTTTTTTTCTTTTAAAAAAATGCAAGTGTTTGAGTAAAAATTGACAAGGTTTCTTTGGGGAACCTACTCCAATAACTCTTCATCATGAGTATCTATTTAAAAATATACTTTAATCACATGAGTGCTTGACTTCAAACTTTTATTCCTTTTTTTTTTTTTTTTTTTTGAATTTCGCCGGGTGTCCACAACCGTCAACGACGTCCGTTTTACGGTCCGCCGCACCGGTCATGACTAATCCCACGCCCTGTAGCGGTGGCTCCACACACACCACAGAGGGGTAAATTCAGGAGCCCGCCGCAAGGATCGAACCCGGGAGGCATTTCTGCTAACCGTCAAGCGGCACTTCCGGAATTCGCCCCTGCCAATTGAGCTGCGCCCTGGGGGCTCAAACTTTTATTTCTTACTTCATCCTAAGTAGTGCTTGGCTTCAAAATTACAAAATTAATTATTGATTAAGCATGAGTGACTTTTTTTACATGACTTCATTGTAGTTGTGTTATTTTTGTGTAAAGTTCAAGTATTTATTATTTTAAGAAAATATAAAAATTAATTTCTTGCATGACATTATGCAATGCAAATTATTTTCTTGCCACTCTATCCAAAATTTTGATAGGATCGCCATTATTTTCATTCAATTAGTCATAATTTTTAAATCTTATGTAATCCTAAACCAAAAAAATTCTTGACTTCAATATCTGTTTATAAACAATAGAATTCTACCTTAAGATAATTAAGTAGGAGAATATATTAAGAAAATTGAAGAAGATGAATTCTTTTGATCTTAAAAGAATTGGGAGAGGATTATAATTATGAGTCAGCTATGAACATAAATCATGCATTAGTTTCTTCATTTGGAAGAGACTGCACTTAAGAGAGAGAGGATTACTTAGGAGGAATTAAGAGAACACGAAATTATAGGTCAGCTAAGAGCATATAATGTAGAGAAAATCAAATGAATTTGTTAAGAGCCAATAATAATTCTAGAATTTATGCACCAATCAATTATAAATTAATTGTATGATTAAATAATTCTAAAATTTGAAAAACTAGGAATTGAGCTTTGAAGCATTCCGAGGTCGTAATTATCTCTTTTAATACATGCAATATACTCTCAAGCTCATATTTTGTACTTTTCCTCTTTAGGCCAGAACATAATAATTATTTTGATCAATAATTTTGTAGTTGAAGCTAAATGAAAGAGGTCACTATATATAGTTGGTTTTTAATTAAGTCGTTTTTTAATTGCATTTTCTACTTTACTTCTTAACTCAAAGAACGTATTACGTCTTCTATTCTTACCATCAATCATTAAATTGACATGAGATTTGCAATTCAACCTTCAGCAACCTGTTGGTTAACATTTATAAAACTAATACAAATTAAAAACTCAATTAAAAATGCACATTTTCTTTTCTAAATCAAAATATTTATAAAAATATGATTAAAATAACAAAATTAGAAATAATACACATTACAAAAATTACTATAACAAAATTAAATTTATTATGATTATTTTACTTAATTTGTAAATGACTTTATTATTACTTTTTAAAATTTATGTATATATATTTTAATTATATTTATATTCATATGATCATTTATTTTTTATTTTAATTTAAGTTAACAAAAATAATAATTTAATCCAAAAAAACTATTTATGTACATTAAAATTTTTGCCAATACTGAAAATTATAAAATCTAATTTTTAATGTTTTGACAAACTAAAAACTAAGAACAAAATATAAAGAACTGTCAATTGAAACAAATACTTTTTTGTAATTTTTTTTTTTTTTTTACTTGTGGAGAAATAAAAATAGAAAATATACAATAAAAAAAAAATGATACCAAACACGTCCTAAAATATTATACACTTTTTAAAAATTGAATCATACAATTTAAAATCACTTTCACTACCCCAATTCTCCAAACAACTTGGTGTGGGAACATTCATCAAAATGACTTCTTACTCCTAGAGAATGACTGCCACTCTGAAAGCTTCAATGACGTTGATCCGCAATCCTTGCGTCCTGTCTTGGAGCAGATACAAAAGCAGGCTATCCCACACTAAAAGCGACGCCGTTTTGAACTGTTTGACTGCGTGCCACCACCCTCTCCTTTTTAACATGGCTATACCGTGGAAAATTCCACGCCGCCCACTGTCCCCAGTTTGCTTTCCACGCTCCCTGCGCACGAGCCTTCCACCGACTTCAACCCCACCAATCTTGACCCTCCATCTAGTCCCCCGAGGGGGCCCTTCTCCTTTCCTCCCATCCTGACCATCCACCCAGGTCCGCGCCGACTTTTCAAACCACCAAAACGTCAAAAGACACATTTAAGAAGAAACACAGAAACTCACTTGAACCATCACGGAAATGAAAAATGAATTATGAAAGACGAAGATCTCACAATCTCCTCTCCTGCTTATATATATATATATATATAAGACACATTTCGGACACAAACGAAAGCTAAACATTTCCCAAATCGCCACCAGAAAACACACACATGAACAGAAGTGCCATGGAGGCTCGCAGGAGACAGAAGCCGGACGTCGGCGGCCGGTGCAGGAAGCACCCGAAGCACCACCAGTCGCCGGGCGTCTGCTCAGTCTGCTTACGTGAAAAGCTCTCCCAGCTCTCAGGGTCGGTCGCCGGCTCTCGGAGAACCTCCGCGGTGGTGGCGGCGGGGTCTGATTGTTCCTCCTCTGCGTCTTCCTTGTCGTCGTCGTCGGAGTCTTCTTTGTCGGCTTCTTCCTACGCGTCTCCCATGCATAGTCGTCACGTGCGGTGGGGCAGCTCGGAGGCCAAAGGGTACTCGTTCTCGTTTCTGGGCAATAGAATGAGCAATGTGATTACGAAGAGTAGGTCGGTGGTAATGAATGGTTTTGCTCCCGAAGGGGGGAAGAAGGAGAAACGCAGGTTTTGGGTGAAGCTACTTGGGTCGGGGAAAAGTAAGAGGAGAGAGGAGGAGGGTTTGGGGGACTCCAGTGCCACCAGAGAGAGTTCTGGTCCTGTTGGGCTGGTTTGATTCTTTTGTTGATCATGTTTGGGTTGGATATTAGTTTCTCAAACTTTATTTATTTTATTTTTTTGTCAAAAAAAGGGATTTTTGACATTGGATTAATTAGGATATATGTACACATATGGGCGCACAAAGGGGTGTATTGGTAATATGCAGATTTATGTATGATGAATATCTACCCCGTGAAATTATGAGGAAATTAATTAAAGCTCCACACATTACTTGTTTCTTCTTGTAACCATATATAATTAACTGCACATATTGTATGTAGAATATTATTTTGTGTTCATCACAATGAATTAGATCATGATTCTTAATTCTTAATATTTTGTTTGGATGAAGAATTTTATTTATAAAAAGGAGACAAAAAAAATAAAAAAAAGATAAGCAAACATAAACTTTTTCTTGTATTTTTCACTATATCCTGCATTATTAATAAAAAACAAAAATCACCTTCTTAAAATTTAATGAAAATCAAATATTAATGATATTTTTTGTTCTTTTTATTGTATATTTTATTTTTAGTCTTAAGTTTTTTTGATAATGAAACATGAAAATTTGTGGTGCTAAGATTCTAAATTTTCTCCTCAATTAAGCAATTATATTACTCTTTTTTTTAAAAAAAAAAATAGTGGGGTTTTTTAAGACCCTAAACATTCTATTGGAGCTTTAATTAAACCATATTTCACCTTGAGAAACATATTTTACACAAAAAAAAAAATTGATTATAGGATAAAAGAACTAAAGATTACATTTGTTGTGCGGAATGCCTATTTTCAAGAATATTCTAGTTTTAGTAGGTTAGTAATATTTAGTTATACAAGAAATTATGTTATTATTATAAAGTAAATAATAATGTATAATATTTTACTAATCCATAATAAGGAATAGACAAAGAATAACTATTCCCAAATTACATTATGGGAATGTCTATTAATTTCTTTCTTATTACATGTTTGATGAAATAATTAGGAATTTAAAAGGAATAACTATTCACTTAATTCCTAAAATTTAAAGTATATGTCATCTTATTCGAAAAAAATAACTATTTTGCCAAACTAAACAAGCCATAATGATTTTTTTTTTTTTTTCAATTTTAAATCTTCACACCCACACACACCCACACAAATACAATAAATGAATGACACCATTTCACCGTGAAATATGATCGATCATCTATAGACGCTTGAATTCTCTCTTGTACCAAGTTGTTATGAAATGTGTTCCGTTATTGATAGTCACTTGAATGCCCTCTTGTACCAAGTTGTTGTGATCAACAACCTTATACAGACACTTACGGCGTCAGTCCATATAGGTTTGTGTGATTGCTTGACTATCAATTATTGAAAACCTATACCTACTTAGAAAATTAATCAATTCCTAGAAAATTGAGGTGATGTTTATTAATTGAGGGATATGACTTAGACAATTGCTAGCAGTATTTTGTAATAATATTACATAAATATTTAAATCAAGACAAAGTATAAAAATATTTTTAGATACAGTCAAATTGTCAAATTTGGTAGACAATAATACCTTTTTCTTTGTAGGCATGAAGATCTTAGATGCTTATGTAGTCACTGATCTGCCTAGGGCCCTAGGTTTTGCATTTTTAAATTGAAACAATTTGCCTATGCGCTTAGGAACTAGTTAATAGCCTTTCTATTGGAGTACCATGAAACCAGAAAACTTTTAAATCAAGTTATCAATCCCTTTTTATTTTTTATTTTTAATTTTTTTTCTCCCATAGTTATCTCCTTGTTTTTCACTATTCTTTAAAAAACACAGAAAACATAAAGAAAAAAGAGAACATGTTACAGTTTTAGGCACAAGGATTTGAATTCCATCTTTCACTGCATTAGCAATAGTCGATTGCGTAAAATTTGCTTGCAAAGAAGTTGTGAAATATCTGCATGAGCATAGTAATTTTGGTTATTAAGTGGCGATTCAGTATTATTTTATTTTTCTGAAATTTTTTGAACTGCACAATAGTAAAGAAATATTTTGAGAGTTGAGATTTTGAGTTTGAACTTATTTGAATTTAAATAAAATTTAATATAAATAATCTAAATAGGAGACTTTGAAATCACACTCAATGCAAACACCAGCTTTACATTTTCTTCAAAATAACATCACTGAAATGATAGCATTTGTCTCTTGGATATATCCACCGCAGTTTTAAATTACTGATTTCAGAATTCTAAAATGTGGATGCGCATGCATATATATATATATAGTTTTGGCAGAAAGGAATTTGTGGATGGATAGGCACCTGGATGGAAGGTAAAACAAATTGTAAGGCGAAAAGCTGCAGATATGCCAGCCAAGAAAGACAGACAGAACAGGAGTTAGGCAGTCTGCTGAAGCATGTGATGTGAGTTAGCTGGAAAGACTACCCATTCCATCCCAGAAATTTCCTGCTATGCAAAAAGTATATAAATATAAATATATATACACCCACGCACACTTAACCCTTATAATGCTGTCGGCCCAGCAGTCCAACTACTCTCTGTCTATCTGGGCGTGTATTATATATTTTGAGATATTTCAAAATTCTCAAAGTTGATGTTCGTCGCAGTTTCCTGCATTGGGTTCGTGAGTATTCAAGCTTAAAGTGATCAAGCTATTTATTTAATATTAATATAACATTGAAAAAAACAATCAGTCTTAAAAGTAGGGATTATGTAAAAAGAAGTTTCGCATTGTCTACTTGCTTGTTGCTTGCAATCCATGCAAGCTCAGCTCCCACGACCCAAGAACGCATAGTGGTCCCCTCCAGTTGCCTACAATATATCCCTGTTTAAACAAGCATGTTGCTATAAATACTACGTACCTTCCAACTTACAACTATATATATCGCCCGAGATCATGACAGCTGATCTTTTGTCAAGGTGGAATTTCTCATGTACGTGATTGGGATCTTCTTCGTTTCTTCTCTGCCTTCGCCTACACACTTCCTGGAAATCGGAAATTTTCATGCAAAATATTTTATGTTGACTCACAACCAAGTCTAGTTGGAGATTTTCTCCCCCTTTTTCAAAAAAAAAAAAGCTAAAGAAGGGTTTTTTTTTTTTTTTTCTTTCTTTCAAAAAGATAATAAAATTCCCCACCATGCCCTTCATTTAGTGAACTTCTCCTGAAAAGAGGGCAAAAAATTATTTTGGAAACTGGGTTGGTGAATTGGATTAATTTTACTTAATTCTTCGAAGATTTTTGAATTTTTTTTTTTTTTTTTTTTGAGGTGATGGTGCAAAAGTTTTTTTTTACTACGGGGACACTAAAGCTTGATTAAGGTGTTACTTAAACCTATTACAGAGGGGGTCAACAAAAAGCTTACAACCCTTGAGTAAGTTATGAAATTGGAAGAGTATAACTCTTCTTTACATTAATTTAAGACACCCGATATTGGCTACCAAAGAGAGTTCATGCTACTATAAGGAATCCTAGGAAAGAGGTAAGACATCCCACACTCTCACAACTGCACAACTCTTTACACTATTCCTTAATTTCTCTATACTTCTCCTATCCTGACTCAAGCATCAAAGAGGGTTCTTAGAGACCATCGAGGGTCTCCCAAGCTTTTAATTTTTTCATAGATTGCATGTGATTATCACATATTGTGGACACGGAGATTAGGTTCGACTTTTTTTGTCGACAATTTGATGCTATTTGGGAATCAAAAGAGTATTGTTGACATAGCATCGTGACTATTTCACACAATCACTGTTCTAGTTACCTAGAGAGGAACCATTTTCCGTTAACTATAGTTCAATCACCACAAGCTGCTAGTTCGTTGCAAAAAGAAATAGTTTCAATGGAGTAGTTTTTAGCTCTTTCGAAAAAAATGGAGGAAATCTGTCAATACTATACCCGTGTGGCTCATTTTGTTGCCAGCAAATTTGATAATCATTTTGAAAAATAAGTAAGCATAGACAACCAAACCATTGATTATCTAATTTAGCTTTTTATTTTTAGAAAACAGAGCCGTCAATTTATTTTTGTTTTTGAAAAGACAAAATAAAGGAAATCCATTTTAAAAAAAGTTTAGGTTCGAGAATATAATTGTGAATAAGGAAGGTAATTATTTAATTATGTTGGAATTGGTGTGAATTGAGTTTTAAAATATTTTGGTTAAATTTAAATATTTGCTGATTCACAGTTCATATCCTATTCAATATACATGTGTATGTAAAATAATTAACAATGAAAGCAAACATTCACGTGTGCATTATATCTTTTTTAAATCAAATGTGTGTATGCAAATAATTATGACATTAAACAAACATTTATACACATGCGATATTTAAAGTGCAGGAAATTAAATAAGATAGAGAGAGAATGACACAAAGATTTGTTAACGAGATTCGGCCAATATTGCCTATGTCCCCGCCTTAGGCATACCCCCAAGGATTACACTAAACCTACTCACTTAAACGGGTGGAGCAGAAGCCATTTACATTCTCTCCTTATGGGGTGAGGAAAACTCCAATTCAATATTCGGGCAAAACCGAATCAGTTTCATTTACGGGGTTGAGACTCCTCATTTCAATTTTCAGGCTGAAACGAACTGATCTCATTTACGGGGCTGAGACTCCCTAGTTCAATTTCGGGTTGAACCCAACCGATATACTAAAATCATTTTAGTACATAATAGTGTTTCTAAAAATACAAGCATGAATGCACACATTAAACTCATAAAACATACACTTTCTAAAGATATGAAATAATGCTCAGTAGAGAAAGGGTGTTTTTCTTAAAATAAATTTCCAATTTTGAAAGATAATGTATATAATAAATGATTCAAAGATTTAAACCCTAATAAGATTTTCTCAAAAATATTTTATCAAGGTGTAATCGGAGAACCTAGGGTTTCGATCATAAAGGGATTTTTGCACAAATGAGTATGCATGATTTTTGGTTTGAAAATGATGTGCAAAAATGTTCACAAACATAAGAAAAAGCTTCTCCAAAAATATCTATGAAGAAATAATCGGGAGAAACCTTTAAGTTTACTCTCAAAATGATTTTCAGAAATGAAAGAGTATGTGAGAGTAAATGCTTATGAATGCAATAAATAGATGCCCAAAATAAAATGTTCTCTTTAAAAAGATTTTCAAAATAATGAATGGAAGAGAATGGAGAGTATAAAATATAACCCCAAAAAGATTTTGCAACAGAAATATGTTTTGGGGGAACTTTGATTAGAATGAAATTAGAGAGAAAAAAATTTGCTAATCAAAGTTGCTAATTTTGACAAATGAAGGAGTATATATAGTTTTTACAAAAAATATGACCGTTGGGACATTCCGGGTATTATTAAAAATGTTTAATCAATTTTTAATCCCAATTACCCTTTATTACCTGCGATAAAAATATGGTAACCTGAGAGATTCGGTTGCTTAGACCTTGAGTTCGGTTGCCCGAACAGACACATGAAGAAAAATGTATTTTTCCATGTTTGAGTGCCCGAGGATAGGTTCGGGTGGCTGAATTAGGCGATTTTTCAATCTGCTTAAGGTTTGGTCACCTGATCAGAAGTTTGGTCTGCCGAACTTCAACATTCGGTCGCCCGAGGTGAATTTGAATGTAAAGTTTGGGCGCCTAGGGAAGTTGGAAAAGTCAGTGTTAAAAGTTTGGTCGACCAAGAACACTCAGTTTATTTTGGTTTGGTCGCCCAAAGATAGGTCAACAATTTGACTTTCCACTCGTTCGGTCGACCGAGGCATTTTCAATGCCATGGTTCGGTTGCCCAAAGCTCTATCATTTTAGGTTCTAAGTCCTGTTTTTAAATATAGATTTCCCTTGATTGCATATATGATAGTGGGAACTTATTCTAAGTACTTGTGCAAGGACCTAGGGTCTTTCTAAGGTCGTTTTAAGTTAACCCAAAAATTCCGGCGTCGGTCGACCGAAGGTGATCCCTAAGGTAATTCTATGACCATCTGAGCATACAATCAATATATGTAGATACATGCATTATTATAGACCAAAGATAAAAAATTAAATGCAATACAAATACAATAAATGTCTTCGTCTTTTACTCTTTCTTTATAGGATACACCAAACTGTGTGTACGCTTTAAGTCTCGTCTTAGTTTCCATTTTTCGGTATCTTATGTTCGTGCTAAAATGAAAACCTATTCACACACTAAATGCACACATAAGATACTAGTAGTATGTTAGCATCAAAACATGGATTGGTTTAAAAAAGTCAATAAATTCCTTTCAAATTAAATTAATACATTAGCATCGTCCTAAAACACCCATTTTACAAATTGTTACCATTCTTACCTTTTGTGTGTGTGTGTGTGTGTGTGTGTGCGCCTCCCATAAAGAAAAAATAATTTTTTGTGATAAAAGGATGCTAAAATTTATAATAAATGAGAGGCCATAGAGACTAGTCGACCACCTTCCAAAGGCCAATTGATCTGTCTTACTCCTAGGTAAGGCCGATCAAAAAATCACACAAATATATTAAGGGTTCATTTGGATCAAGGATTTTACTTGGGAAAATTAAAAGAAAGGAAAGGAAAATGAGGAAGAAACTGATTTTCCGTTATATTTTCCTTCTATATTAAATTCTATTAAAAATAATAGTTTATTTTTTATATGATTGAAAAATTAAAAAAAATTTAAATGTTAATGATATGAAAAATCAAAATTTTGTTCATGAATTAGGTATACTTTTTTTATTTTTTATTTTTACTTTCCTTGATAATCAAATATGAAAACGTGAATTCCTTGATATTTTCCTTTTCTTTCCCAAATATTTTTTAAAACTCCAAATGGTGCCTAAAAGAAAAGGAAAGGAAAAACAAAGGATTATTTGTTTTGCTTTGTTATTAATGTTAGTCTTGGAGGTTACATGAGCTTAATTGTCATGTTTTGATGATAACCACTGACTAACTTCTAAAAATGAGTAGCACTAGGGTTATCCTAAGTATAGGAGTTACGTCGTGTAATAATTAGCCCAAATACGCCAGATCGTCTCAACGGGGAATGCAGATTAGTTCTAAATTAATTCGAAATAAGAAAAGAAAATAAGAAAACAATTTTACTGAACATGATTCAGATTCGAAATTTTGGATTTTTTGAGAATTTGTGATGAAATTAAAATGACACGAAACCTAAAATATGAATCTAACACACATAAACCAATCAACAACTCACTAATTAAACACTCAAATAGTAAACCAAAAGCAAGAACCTCCCTAATCAGATTTAAATAAGGACAAACTAAACCTAAACCTCAACTATAACGTAAGAGTAATAAGCCGACTCAACACAATGCTATGAATAAACTAAATGAACGTAAACTATGACTCAACTAGATGAATGCAAACTAACTTAAACAATAAATAAAGTTCAACTAAATAAATAAACTAAACCTAACAATAGATAAACTCAAATAACTCTTAAGTAAAAATGACTAAATTTAAACTAATGAAAGGCTCCAACAAGATATTTAAAATGACTGAGAGTAAAATAATAAATTAAACTCAAGCTAATAGAAAACTCCAGCAAAATATTTAAAATGATATTAAAGTGAAAAAAAAAAAATTAAACAGTAAGGTTTTAATAGAATATTTAAAAATGATATTAAAGTAAAAAAATGCAACTAAAATAACAACAAGGCATCTTAAAAAAAATGACAATGAAGTAATCTAATACAACTAAATGATAACAAAGGAGAGAGAGAAAAATAAACTCAACAATATTTATTCAATGGATTAATCAACATGAACTCAACATTAAACTATTCATTAAAATAACAATAAATGCACAAACAACTAAACAAATTAAAATAGAGAGAGAGAGAGAGAGAGAGAGAGAGAGAGAGAGATGGAGTGGCCGTGGGTCTTCCACACAGCAGCAACAGCTGCTACCTTTTTCCTTGCTGCGGTGCTCTCCTCAAAGCACACCTCCTTAAAAGCTACCTAGAACCCTAGCTCCTTTTCTTTATTTTTTTTCTTTCCTTTCTTACCCATTTATTTGACTTTTTAAAGCATAAAAAAAAAAAAGAAACACAAATTCATCCACGCACCCAGCACCCAGCGCACACTTGCATGGCCGGGTCACATCAAGACCCGGCCCACTTCATTTTTTTTTTCTTTTCTTCTTTCTTCTCTTTTTATTTTTTCTTTGTTCCACCGCCAAATTTGACCTTCCTGGAGTTGGTTTCTCACAAAACTTGAAACACAAAATTTGTAGATAATCCTTTTCTATTTCTCCAAAAATTTGAATTGTCTCGATCGGAACTCGGATGGAAAAGTTATGCACGAAATACGAATAGGTGTTGGTTTTGGTTCCCGGGACTTTTATTGCAATAAAAAATTATCAAAAATTCGTAAATTGCACAATAAAACTCAAGAATGATAATTTTGACACTCTATTAAAATATTGAACAAATTTGGACATTTAATTAAAAATATAAGCCGTAAAAATCGGATTAAAGTGCCAAATTGCGCAGTTTTGGCGTGTAATCACACCCCCCAACTAACGTTTTGCTAGGCCTTAGCAAATAATGTGAATGCAATCAAACTAAGGGAAAAACACTAAATTTCAATACTTATGAAAATTACATGCCTTGAAATATGCTTAATGAGTTTAGGAACACATGACACAGATTAATCCAAGTTACGTCTCAATTGGAAGATTTATACACCATCTAGTAAAACAACAAAGGTAATGGAGTGTAACAAAGCTCACGTGTACAAGAGAGGTTCAGAATTTCAAGATTGACCACTAGCAAACATTAACGGTTTCAAATACAATCAATTAGTCTAAGACAACCACATGGTCTTACTCTAATTCAAAACCATTGTATTGGCGGCTTTTATACTATTACACTTTAAAAGACACAAACTTTTTTGATTAGTTAGGACCCCAGTAGTAAGTAGCCCTTTCCAGTGCATGAATGTACAAATGTGGCTTTCACACTACTACACTTTAAGAGGTACCTACTTTTTTGTTTAGTTGGGCCCTGATAATAGGTAGCCATTTCCAATACACAATTGTTTTCCTTTTTTTTTTTTTTTTATTTTTTTTTTGCAATTGATCCCTGACTTGTTTCTTGCTTTCATTTTGCTTCAAACTTTTATTTTTTTCTTTTTCTTTCTAAGCCATTAGGATATGGTTCATTAGAGTCCCAAACAACTGAAGTGTATATCAACTAGAAATGGTGTAAGGTAGCCTTTCTAAGTTTTCTAACCTGTGTAGTGTGTGTAGCAAGACTTTCAACATCATTCTTTTGGTTACAACTAAATGAAATGAATAAAACTCTCTTTTGATTCAAACTTTGATTGCACTACATCATACTTGTTCCATATTCTCAAAAAGAAAAAAAAAAAAATTGGGCTTGTAACGTTCACAAATAAGGAATTCAGCATGCTCTGTGCTCAAAACCAGTATTTCCCAAAAGGTGGGCCTAACCAACATACAAACATCTATAGTATGCAAATGTCACATTAAAACTCATTAGGTCGAAGCACACTATTGCACATGCAAATTCTCTCCCCCCCAACTAAAATGAAACATTGTCCTCAATGTGAAATCATAGGGGAAAAGGGAAAAGATATGCATAGGGGAAACAAACTAACAGAAAATAAAAAAAATAAAAAAAATAGAGAGTCACAACCAACAAACACAGTAGAAAAATAAAATTTTTCTTTACATAAATTACTATTGTCAAATACATAAATAATTAATTTAGTTATTAATATTATTTTAAAAACTTCACTCAATTTCCTCAGGAAGAATTTCAAAGTATTAATTTATTTATGAATTAAAATTAAGTATGAAATAGAAGCAAACTTGATAAGCATCTAGTCCTTCACGTGACACAGAAATCATGATCAAGTGCATCAATTATTAAATTCAATTATTATCAATTATAGAGATCATTCATTCAATTATTAATAGCGAATACAAGACTTGGATTACAAATTTATGAGAAATTTCAAAATATTATGGTATTAAATTGTAAATATAGATAATTAAAATAAAAAATTAAATATATGTTCAAATTGAATTTATTTTAATTTTTTAAAATATGTTATTTTATAGGTTTTATTCAAATTTTATATTTATTATTATATATTTATATTTTATTTTTAAATATCATTTTTATTACATAAAGGGGTCTTTGTTAGTACCAATCAATTATCAACTTATGATACAACATTCAGTACTAAAAAAAGAATAATTATAACAAAATCATTAATCCAAAGGTTTTGGACATAAAATGGGATTAGTAGTTAACAATAACTTTCTTTGCATTTTTTTTTTAATTACATAGGAACTCCAGCTACCAACAAGCCCTTCAAATTCCTTGGTGCGACACCAAACTAACGGATCAACGTCCTCCCCCTAGGTCTCGCTAATCAGGTAACTTTTTTTGCATTTGCATATGACTAAAATGTTGTCTTCCTCTCAACAAAATGACAACTTCCCACATAAGAGTGTATCTCACATGACATTGGAGCATTTGACATACAATCGAGCTAACCATCACCTGTGCTAGCCTAAACCTAAACCAATGATGGTTAAATATTGTCAAAGACCAGAAATTCGATTATGTCGACATTTGACTACATCAAACACGTATTCAAGCGTCTCAACTACTATGTGCTTTTTTTTTTTATTACGTTGGGTGTCCTGGCTTCCCCAGCACATCCAATTGACACTCCAACTGACACTCTCATTGACCGGACACACCCTAATGGCAACACAGGGTACTCAAACTATTTCCACGCCCACGCAACAAGACCCCTCTCACTGCGTAGGGGTAAATACAGAATTTGCTCACTGGAGTAGAAATCGAATCTGGGACTTAAACCAGCAAGTGGCCCATCCCAAACATATTCTTTTATTTTTCTTAAAAAACTATAAACTCAAATTTAATTGCTAAAAAGAATCTATGATCCTTTTTATAACCAAATAAGCTTGAACTTTTTTCTTTTCTTCTTTTAATTAAAATTATTTCTAATATTCATAATTCTCTTTATTTTGGATGAAATGTTCATTTTTCTCCTTGGCCACAAACATTTCCCACAACAAGCAGTTTAATTATTAATAATTTGTGATATTTTATATAACCACCAATAATTTTTTTTTTAAAAATTTTTTATGTTTGGAAGCATGAGTTTTGACATTTCACAAAATCCAAATTCAACATCAAAAAGATCATTTGATATCACCATAAAAAATTAGAGAAACAAAAATCAGAAATGAAAACCAAAAACCAAAAACCAAAAACAGAAACTAAAAACTAGAACTAGCAACCTATTCGATTAACATTTGTAAAACTAATACAATTTAAAAAATTAATTAAAAATGCTCATTTTCATATTAAAATCAAAATATTATAAAAATATTATTAAAATAATAAAATTACAAATAATGCACATTAAAAAATTATTATAATAAAATAAAATTCATCAATTAATTTTACTTAATTGTTCTATTTTCAAAATTTACTTTATAATAAAAATTTTATTAAACATAACAATTGAAAAAAGAAATAAGAACAAATAAAACGAAAAGAAAAAGAAAAGAGTAAACGAGAAAGGTCAGAGGACTCCCCTGGGGTCTTGCAGAAGCAAGACCTCCTCATGTGGATCGAATGGAGTCATGAAGGGCTTGAGACGTTGGCCATTGGCTATGAAGCTGTTGCCATTCTTTGGATCTATAATTTCTACCGCGCCATGAGAATGAACTTTTTCAACGATGTACGGACCACCACATCGGGACTTCAGTTTCCCAAGAAACAGATGTAATCTGGAGTCATAAAGAAGCACTTGCTAAGTAGGGAAAAGTTGTTTGTCTTTGATTTTTCTATCATACAGCAACTTCATCCGCTCATTTGCTAAGCAGACATTGTCGCAAGCTTCTCTCCTAGACTCTTCAAGCTCACATACCTACAATTTCCTTAAATATTTGGCATCATCAAGTGAAAAGTTAATCTGTTTTATAGCCCATAAAGCACGATGCTGAATCTCAACAGGTAAATGACATGCCTTACCATAAACTAACCTATAGGGAGACATTCCTAAATTCATCTTGAATGCAGTTCGGTAGGCCCAGGGTGCATCAACAAGTTTTTCTGACCAGTCTTTTCAATTAGGACGCACCATTTTCTCAAGTATGATTTTGATCTCTCTATTGGCCAACTCAGCTTGACCATTAGTCTGAGGGTGATAAGGAGTAGAGACCTTATGGGTCATTTCATACTTTAACATGAGTTTTTCAAATGGTTTGTTACAAAAATGGGATCCTCCATCACAAATGATTGCCTTGGGCATGCCAAAGCGTGCAAATGACTCTTTGAGAAAACGTATAACAACCTTGTGGTCATTGGTTCGACAAGGTATTGCCTCCACTCATTTAGAAACATAGTCCACAACAACCAAAATGTAAGAATGCCTGAAAGAAATGGGAAAAGGTCCCATAAAATCAATACCCCAACAATCAAAAATCTCAAGAGTCAATATGGGGGACATATGCATTTCATTCTTGGCAGTAATTTTTCTAACTTTTGACAGGCCTCACATGCTTTACAAAAATTTTCAACATCTTTAAACATGGTGGGCCAGTAGAGTCCACTTTGTAATATTTTTGAAACAGTTTTCTTAGCAGCAAAGTGGCCTCCACATGTCCCACCATGGAAAAATGCATCACAGAATTAAATTCATCATTTCGAACACATCTACAGACTAACTGGTCAGAACAATATTTGAAAAGGTATGAATTATCAAAATAATAATGTCTTACCTCAGTTAGGAACTTACGCTTGTCCTGGGTGAGCCAATGGTCTGGCATTTGGTCGGTGACAAGGTAGTTCACAATATCAGCAAACCAAGGAGCGCGTGACACTGCAAAAAGACTTCATCAGGAAAATCATCATTTAAAGGGGAAAGGGACACAGATATATCAGGTAGCTGCAAACGAGAAAGATGGTTAGTTACAACATTTTCTACTCCCTTTTTATATCGAATGGTGATGTCAAACTCCTAAAGAAGTAAAATCCATCTGATTAACCTGGGCTTAGCATCTTTTTTTGCTAACAAATATTTCAACGCAGAATGATCAGTGAAAATAATAACAGGAGATCCAATGACATAAGAGTGAAATTTTTCTAAGGCAAACACAATAGCCAACAACTCCTTCTTAGTAGTGGTATAATTTTTCTAAGCATCATTCAAGGTACGACTTGCATAATAGATGACAGAAGGCTTGTTACCAACTCTTTGACCAAGAACGGCCCCAAGGGCAAAATCACTAGCATCAGTCATAATCTCAAACGGCAAGTCCCACCGAGGGGGTTGCATAATGGGTTCCATGGTCAAATATTTTTTTTAGTGTCTCAAAAGCCTGTTGGGATGCATCAGTCCATAAAAATTCAGTCTCAGTTTGCAATAAAGAACACAGTAGTTTAACAATACTACCGAAATTCTGAATGAAACGCCTATAGAAGCCGGCATGGCCAAGGATAGAACGAATATCCCTCACTATCTTAGGGATAGGTAATTGGGAAATCAACTCTACCTTGGCTCTGTCAACCTTTATACCATGCTCAGAAACTAAATGGCCAAGTACCAAACCACTACTTACCATAAACTGACACTTTTCCCAATTCAACAACAAGTTCTTTTCTTCACATCTTTTTATGATAGCAGTCAAATTTTTCAAACAAGTATCAAAAGACTTACCAAACATAGAAAAATTATCCATAAAAATTTCACACATCTCATCTAACATGTTATAGAAAATACTCATCATGCAGCACTGGAAAGTAACGGGTGCATTGCATAATCCGAATGACATCCTACGAAAAGCGTAAGTACTAAAAGGGCAAGTGAAGGTGGTCTTCTCTTAATCCTCTGGTGCTATGACAATTTGATAATGCCCATAAAAACCATCCAGAAAACAATAAAAAGCATTACCAGCTACTTTTTCGAGTATCTGATCTAGAAAGAGTAATGGGAAGTGATCTTTTCGGCTAACTGAATTTAATTTACGATAATCAATGCACATTCTCCAACCCGTTACTTTTCTAGATGGGATCAACTCTCCACTAGCATTCTTAAAGATAGTCAAATCAGATTTTTTTGGTACTACTTGTGTTGGGCTTACCGACTTGTTGTCGGAGATGGGATATATGATGTCAGCAGCTAATAGTTTTTGCACTTCTTTCTTTTCCACTTCTTTCATGGTTTGATTCAATCTCCGTTGCATCACGAATTGGCCTTGCATCTCCTTCTAGAAAGATGTTGTGAGTACAGATTGCAGGATCAATCCCCTTGATGTCTACAATAGTCCAGCCTATCGCTCCTCGATGTTACCTCAATACCTGCAATAATTCAATTTCCTGCTTCAAAGTAGGATGAGAAGAAATTACCACAGGGAATGTGCCCTCATCTGGGCCCAGAAAAACATTTTTCAAGTCTTCAGGTAGTGGCTTCAACTCAAGTGTAGGGACTTCTTCTTCTGATGACTTCATGACTTCTGGTAAGTCAAGAGCTTCAAAAATTGGCTTACGCCAACTACTCATATAACCCGCATTTAACAATTGAGGGGAACCATCTATCTCCATGCACTGTCCCTCAGATTCTGTCAACTCTCTAGACAAAGGAACTATTTCATCAAAAATGTCAGGCTACTTGGGAGAGTCATTCTCAAATGCATTGTCAGAACCAAACAATGATAACAACTCTGAAATATCAAAATCATCTATCACATCAACAGCACGTATCTCAGAGTCATCACAACCACTAGGCGTTTTGCATGCATTGAACACATTCATCTCCAATGTCATATTCTTGAATGTAAGCTTCAGTACTCCACTTCAAAAATTGATCAACGCTTTGGAGGTAGCAAGGAATGGGCACCCAAGTATGACAGGTGCCTGGGAAATGGTAGAGATAGGCTGCTGCATATCCAAAATCACAAAGTCCACCAGGTAGTAGAATTTGTCGACTTGAACCAATACATCCTCAATAACACCCTGTGGTACCTTCATTGATTTGTCAGCCAACTGTAGCACAATGGAAGTCTTCTTTAGCTCACCTAAATCCAACTTCTCATATATCGAGAATGGTAGCAAGTTCACACTACTCCTTAAATCAAGTAGAGCTCTCCCAATGCGAGATTCACCAATTATAAAGGAGATTGTGGGAGAACTAGGATCTCTGAGTTTCTGAAGAGTTTCACTTAATATCAATGCACTAACCTGCTCTGTCAAGAAAGCCTTTTTCTTTACATTCAATTTCATCTTCACTGTGCACAATTCCTTTAAAAATTTCGCATTCGAAGGAACCTGCTGAATGGCATCCAGAAGTGGGATATTGATTTTCACCTACTTGAAGATCTCCTGAATCTCAGTATGGTATTTGTTCTTTTGACCAACTAACTAATTTTGCTGCTTTCACCTTCTCTAACTCCATAACCTCTACCCTCCTAGCTAATGCAGCAATACGAGCTTGGATATCAGTTTCCTCCTTTATCTCATATCTACCTCCACCACCAATTGCCCTGAGAGGTTGCAGTTACGAGCCTGGATATCAGTTTCCTCCTTTATCTCATATCTACCTCCACCACCAATTGCCCTGAGAGGTTGCACTGCCATTGGTGCTCGATCAGATTGTGTATTCCACTGTTGTGCACTTTCAGTTAAGTAATCAAAGAATGCTAGTGCCTCGTTTGGTTCCTTGCTGAAGAACTCCCCATTACACATAGTCTGAACAAATTGCTTACAATCAGGAGTGAGGGCAGTATAGAAATAATTTACCAGCCTCCAAGACTCAAACCCATGATGCGGACAAATATTAATTAGCTCTTTGAACCTTTCCAAACAAGCCTGGAAAGTCTCATCGCTTCTCTGCATTAACTGACTGATTTGCTCCTGTAGGAACTGGGTTCTCTAAAAAGGAAAAAAATTATGTAAGAACTCCCGTTGCATGTTAGTCCAATCAGAAATAGAGTTAGGTCTTAGAGAATTAAACCAGATCTTTGATTTATCCTTCAAGGAAAAAGGAAATAAACGAAACTTAATGTATTCATCACTTCCTACTCTAGCAATGAAGGTAGTACATGCCAACTCAAAATCGGTTAGATGCTGGTAAGGACTTTCAGAATCCATCCCGTGGAACTGAGGTATTACTGACAACATATCATGCTTAATGGTGAAATTCGGTGCATTATTTGGCTAAGCAATACAGGATGGTGTAATGGTGCGTGTAGGCTGCAAAAATTCTTTCAAAGTGGGACGTGTAGGTGGATGTTTAGCCATGGTTTCCTCAAAATTCTCTTCAAAAAGATAACTCAAATCAATTTCAGTGTCCTCACTTACAACAGAAACAGGAAACCTACTACTTGTATTAGGTGACAGTTTGTATAGCTTATGTGAAATGTCTCTAACCCAAAGCATCAAACATCAACCCAAACAGCAGACAGTCACCAACATAGCAACAGTCAAGCATGATCAAAAAAATTTTTTCGCCTTTTTTTTTTTTTGAAAATATTATATATTCTTTTTGTGTTTTTAAATTATGAGAGAAATCAAAATAAATGTAGAAACACTAGATTAAAACTAATTCTGGCACTCCCCGGCAACGGCGCCAAAAACTTGACTCACTTCTAAAAATGAGTAGCACAAGAGCTATCCCAAGTATAGGAGTTACGACATGTAATAATTAGCCTAAAGAGGCCAGATCGTCTCCACGGGGAATGTAGATTAGTTCTAAACTAGCTCAAAACAAGAAAAGAAAATAAGAAAACAATTTTACTGAACATGATTCAGATTCGAAATTTTGGATTTTTGGAGAATTTGTGATGAAATTAAAATGACACGAAACCTAAAATATGAATCTAACACACATAAACCAATCAACAACTCACTAATTAAACACTCAAATAGTAAACCAAAAGCAAGAATCTCAATAATCAGATTTAAATAAAGACAAACTAAACCTAAATCTCAACTATAATGTAAGAGTAATAAGCCGACTAAACACAATGCTATGAATAAACTAAATGAACGTAAACTATGACTCAACTAGATGAATGCAAAATAACTTAAACAATAAATAAAGCTTAACTAAATAAATAAACTAAACCTGACAATAGATAAACTCAAACAACTCTTAAGTAAAAATGACTAAATTTAAACTAATGAAAGGCTCCAACAAGATATTTAAAATGACTTAGAGTAAAATAATAAATTAAACTCAAGCTAATAGAAAACTCGAACAAAATATTTAAAATGATATTAAAGTGAAAAAGAAATTAAATAGTAAGGTTCTAACAGAATATTTAAAAATGATATTAAAGTAAAAAAATGCAACTAAGATAACAACAAGGTATCTTAAAAAAAATGACAATGAAGTAATCTAATACAACTAAATGATAACAAAGGAGAGAGAAAGAGAAAAATAAACTCAACAATACTTATTCAATGGATTAATCAACATGAAATCAACATTAAACTATTCACTAAAATAACAATAAAGTGCACAAACAACTAAACAAATTAAAATAGAGAGAGAGAGAGAGAGAGAGAGAGAGAGAGAGAGAGAGAGAGAGAGAGAGAGATGGAGTGGTCGTGGGTCTTCCACATAGCAGCAACAATTGCTGCCTTTTTCCTCTGCTGGCGCTCTCCCCAAAGCACACCTTCTCAAAAGCTACCTAGAACCCTAGCTCCTTTTTTTTTTTTCTTTCCTTTCTTACCCATTTATTTGAATTTTTAAAACATAAAAAAAAAAAAAGAAGCACAAACTCACCCACACACCTAGCACCCAGCGCACACTTGCATGGTCGGGTCACATCAAGATCTGGCCCACTTCATTTTTTTTTCTTTTCTTGTTTCTTCTCTTTTCATTTTTTCTTTGTTCTACCACCGAATTTGACCTTCTTGGAGCTGGTTTCTCACAAAAATCAAAACACAAAAGTTGTATATAATCTTTTTTTCTTTCTTTTGAAATTTGAATCGTCTCGATTGGAGCTCATACGGAAAAGTTATGTATAAAATACGAACAGGTATTGGTTTTGGTTCCCGGGACTTTTCCTGCGATAAAAAATTATCAAAAATTCGTAAATTACACAATAAAACTCAAGAATGATAATTTTGGCACTCTATTAAAATATTGGACAAATTTGGACATTTAATTAAAAATATAAGCCGTAAAGACCGGATTAAAGTGCCCAATTGCGCAATTTTGGCGTGTAATGATATTTTCCTTTTCTTTCCCAAATATTTTTTAAAACTCCAAATGGTGCCTAAAAGAAAAGGAAAGGAAAAAGAAAGGATTATTTGTTTTGCTTTGTTATTAATGTTAGCCTTGGAGGTTACATGAGCTTAATTGTCATGTTTTGATGATAACCACCCATTAGTAGTTCTAAGTATACTAATCTTTGCATATCAAGCTATAATAAGTACAAACTAAAATGTAAAGATTAAGTAAATTCTTAATAGGTTAGACATCATAAAAAAGGGAGAGATTGTTAGCCTTGGTGGCTACATAATCATGTTTAATATGTTTTGATGATATTAACCTATTTGTGGTTTCTAGTGTATCCTATCTATGCAGATCATGTTTAGTGCATGTACAAGTGACAAATACATGAAGTATTAGATCAAAGGCAAAGATCGAACCAAGTAGACGTTCAAATAGGAAAGAACAAAGGGGCACTCACTCAAAAGAACCCAAGCACATCCAACGAAGCTATGGGGAGTGTTTGAGGTAGTATTCATTGTAAATCTTGTAGTTCTATTTCATGCATGATTTCTAAGCAAGAGTTGAGCAAAATACACATTCATACTAGGACACATGAGTTTATAGGATTTCACTAAAGTTACAAACTCAACATTCATAGTTTTCAAAGATAAAATAAAGAGTTTGTCAAAAGAATCCTATACTCAAAATATGTTTTCATAAGAGACAAGTTTTTAACATCTTGGTTTTATGAACATTTACATACTTGGTCTCGATTTTATCAAAACTATTTTTATATCTTAAAGACTCAAGTAAGTCAAGCATATTTTTACAAAGTACATTATAGCATATAAGATATCAAAATAAATTTTCAAATGTGTTTTCATAAACAAGATATCTTATATTCAAAGGAAAACTCATTTGGACAAATTTTAATCTTCATTAGACTTAGTGTCTTTCATATAATTTGTCCAATAATGGTTTAGATCACTAAAATAAGGCTTACTAGTATGAGAAACAAGGCAATCGTCGACGAATTGGCAGGACTCATCGACAAATGGGTTTGAATTGTCAACGTATTTTTCTAGTAGCCAAATGAGTTTTCTGCCTAGGTGACTTGCCAATGAAAAGGGGTAATTTTTCGACGACTAAGGGTGACTCATCGACGATTGGGTGCAATCCATCTATGATTAACATCAAGGCCTAAACACCAACGGCTAGAAAACGGCTAGTTCTCAAGAAAATCATTTGGGTTTCTCTCACAATGGTCACATAATGGCTAGCTCGTGGATTTGGCTAAAATACAAGTCCTTAGACTTGATTAAACATGGTTTTGATTATTTTTACATGAATTTAGTGATAAACATATTTTTATACAAAACCTAAGCACTTTGCATCTTAGTTCTTCATTTCAAGTGCTCAATTCTCTCTTGCTCTCTAATCTTGTTTGATTCATTCCTTGAGAGAATAGTGTGAGGTTTGCTTTGTATTTGATATCAGCTCAATGAAGGAGCATCATCTTGAATTCATCTTTTAATTGTAAAGGGATTGGTTCCCATATTGAAGGCTCTTGGTGAATCGTTGTTAAAGGTTCTTGGTGAACAAATTTACAAGGCTTATTGCTGAACCTTGCAGCTCTCAGTGAGCATTGAGGGATTTGTTCTCGTGTTGTAAGGCTTCTACACTAGTGAAGGAGTTTGATAGTGGATTGTGGAATCCTTGAGTTGGTCTCAAGGCATGGATGTAGGCTTGGTGCCTAACCAAGTTAAAATACAGGTGTTGAACTTTCTCCCCCTATACTCCATTTTTAATATCTTGTTCATGATTTAATTTTATGTATTGTGATATAATTTCTTGCATTTTGCCAAGATTATTATTTTGTAGAGGAAAGAGAAAATATACGAAAGAGTCCATTCACCCCCTCTCTCTATACTCTACACCTAGGCCGATAATTGGTATTAGAGCAAGACGCTCATTTTTTTTCAGAGTAAAATCCAGAGCATAAAGATCAAATGGAGTATTTGGTGAACACCTTTTCCCAAGGAAAATTCATGACCAAACCACCAATGTTCAACAGCTCCCCCTACCTGACTTGGAAAAATCAAATGACCATTTTTATCTAAGCACACGATCTTAAAATGTGGAGAGTCATCACAAAGGGAGCTTATGAGTTTAAAAATGACAAAGAAGTACCAAAATAACTTGAGGAGATGTCAAACACCGAAACAAGGTTAGTAGAACTTAATTTTAAAACCAAGAATTTTCTTCATTGTGCTTTAAGTGACAATGAATACAATCATATTTGTGGTTGTGAAACCGGTAAAGAAATATGGGATAAACTTGAAGTCACATATGAAGGTGCTTCCCAAGTTAAGAAATCCAATATATATATATATATGCTAGTTAATGAGTACAAAATGTTTAAAATGGATGAGGAAGAATCTATCACATCCATGTTTACTTGGTTCACACACATCACAAATGGTTTAGAAGCACTTGGT
This sequence comes from Malania oleifera, assembly GCF_029873635.1. Taxonomy (NCBI): domain Eukaryota; kingdom Viridiplantae; phylum Streptophyta; class Magnoliopsida; order Santalales; family Ximeniaceae; genus Malania; species Malania oleifera. The sequence continues at coordinate 46,426,386 of NC_080424.1, read as the reverse complement.
AGAACTTATTCTATAGAGGATAATGTTAAAAAAGTTCTCCAATATAAACCCGAGTCATGACATGTTAAATTTGCCGCCATTGAGGAAGTAAAGGATCTAACCAAAGTCACACTCAATGAGTTAATTGGGTCACTTATGACTTATGAAATTAAGAAAAACACGATTTTGGATCTTGAGAAGCCTAGGAAGGATATTGGTGTTGTTTTAAAATCATCTAGTTTAAAATATAAAGAAATGCTAGAAGATGGTGAGGATAGTGAGGATGATATAGAATCACTCAAAAGAGATTTTAAGAAGTTTCTAGTAAAAACACAACATTTTAGTAAGCAAACTAGAAAAGAAGAAATATGCAAAAATGATAGCATTAGGTTCTACAATTGCAAAAAGGATAATAACAAATTGTCCCTTGATCAAACACAAAGGGAAATTTCGAAAAAAAGATTATAATGCCATGAATGCTACTATTTGGAATGAAATCGATGGACCTTCCACCGATAATGAAATGGGAGAAGAAGCATACTTGTACTTCATGGCTCACAAGCAAGAGGAAATTTAGATGAGGATGATTATGAACCTTCCTAGGATGATATAGTAAATAATTATGCTAAATTATTTGAAGAATTAGTTTTGGTAAAGAAGAAGAGCAAAAATTTTGAGAAAGAGTTTGCTTTGTTTAAACATAGGGAATTCTCATTGAAAGAAGAAAATGATTCTTTTAAAAAGAAGAATGAGGGAGCTTATTTAAATTCTCAAAAAGAGCAAGTAAAAATAGAAAAATTGGAGAAAAAATTGTCAAAATGCAAAGGAAAGGAACCTTGTCTTTGTTCCTTCTTGAAAGATGAAAATGTTTCCCTTAAAAAGGAAAAATGAGAAGCTTATTGATAAAGTTTAAGAAGACCATGAAATTTTTCAAGAAGAAGTGAGAAGTTTCAAAAATCAAATTGCAAATGTTTTAAAAGAGAATACTCTTATGAAAACGAAAAATAAATATCACGGTAAAATCATAAGAGGAAAAGAAAACTAAAATAAATCTTTGGGAGTTAAAAGAAATAATGTTTCCAAAAAGTTTTTTAAATCCTCTTATAAATCACAAAGTTATGCCTCCTCAAGCAAAAATAGTGCAAATATGACAAAACCTTTACACACAAACAAAATTTGTTTATATTGTGAAAGAAATAGTCACATATGATATTTTTGCACCTTTAGAGAAGTTAGAGGCAAAGAAAGGAAGCTTGAATGGGTAGTAAAGAAAACCAACCCGTTGAGACCCAAGGAAGAATGAGTACAAAAAAAAAACACATGATTTCTTGAACACTACTTCCTTAGAACCTAGGATTAGGAAATAGGTTTTAGGTAGACTTAACTACACCTAAGTAAAAAGAATTTATTGACTTAGTTAGAGCTCAAAGAGTAAAATCCGAGATTTTAAATTGTTTAAATTACTTCGCTAGAAATTTTAGGAGTTCATGTCAATATTGATAAGTTCAAATTATAAGACCAATATGATGCTTTAATTGTACATGTCGCAACATCCCGGACCCGCCCAAACATTGGCAGGGGTGTGGCTGCGAACTGGGAAAAATGGTTTGAATTTTGAAAAAGTATTTTTGTGGAAAATTAATGTGTGATGGAGTTGCCACTAACCTTTTAAAGTATGGTTAGAAGACTTGATTATTACCAAATTAAGGGTAGAATTAGTCTGCATTACCAGAGTCGGGTTCGGGAGTTCGGTTACACGAGGGGAAGGTATTAGTACCCCCTACGCATCCGTTCTTACAAACAGTACCTAATTAATAAAAAATGATCCCAAAATAAATTTAATAAGACTTTGAAAATTACTCACTTTCGAAAATAAAAGAAAATGCACAAAATAAAATACTATATAAGTATTCCCTTTGAACTGGAGCATACCGTACTCCTAAGAGCTCATGTCTCCATTTTAAATCATAGGGAACGAAAAATCGAGAAAATAGTACAAAAATACACCCCCAGGATTTCAAAATTTTGTAGATTTTTTCTTAGTAGGAAAATACCATTCTGGGAGATTTTCGAACTCCTTCGGGACAAAGCAAATCTTGGGACTTCAAAAATATTTTTACGATTTTCCTAATATTTTTAGGTTTTTTTTTTTTTGGTGATTTTTTAAAGTGTAAATACATTTTGGGAGTTTTTGATTTTTTGTGAATTTCCAAAATTTTTCCCAAAGTAATTAAATAACAAAAAGGGAATTAAGGCAAAATCTGTGAAAACTGAAAAAAAAGGGATAAAAAATGAAATGGAAGGCTAAACCGGTTTCATACCAATTCAGAGGACCCAAATCGGCTTGGGAATGAACTGATCAAAGGAGGTCGACCTATTTTCGGTTCGGTTGAGGCCATAGTCAACACACGTTGCCTTCCATGTGGGTTGTGTGTGTTCAGGTGTATGTTAGAGTGCATGAATCATGCATGATGCATGTATAAGCATGAATGCATGACTATGTGTACGCATGAATAAGAATGAACGTGCATGTATGGCGTGATGTGTGATGGGTATGCACATGCATGAATAGATGAAGTCATGTGTTATTGACCTTATTGGTCATGCCCGGTTTTGATTATGACAAATACTCATTGTATCTAATGGGTGTTTGAGTTTTCGTGTAGGAACTAAGAATGTTAAGATCAAGATGTGCACAAAGCAAGTAAAGCCTGAAAACCAATTTCTATTTAATGTTGTAATATACTTCATTTAATTGGTCTGTAATAGTAACTAGGGCTCTGGTTTGTAATAAGCTCACACACATCACATGTATGATAATACATAAGCTCAAACAAACCGTGAATGAGAAAGGACCTTAGAAAGACCTTAGGGTTTGGTCGACCGACTTCAAACTTTTTCGGTATCTTCAAATTGGACCCCAAGTGACTCTAGGACACACAAATTTACACATATGTTTGTTAGGCACTTCACTAGGGTTTGTATGTCTCAAAACAGGATCGAAATGCACACTTGGTGCTCTTTTGGTTGACCAAACCAGGCAGTTCATTCTGCCCTGGTTGACTGAACCAGGCTTGGGTCAACAGTTGACCAAGGCCTTGGTCAATCAAACTAGGTAGTTCAAAAAGCCTTGGTCGACCGAAACCTCCCTAGGTCAAATATTTGACCATCTAGTCGACCGAGTTAGTTTTTTACTCCAACTACCTAGTCGACCGAGGGTCCTCGGGAGAAATCCCAGCGGTCTGGTCTACCGAACCAACCAATTCAAAATGGCCTGGTCGACCGAACCTCGAAAAATTAAGAAATCGCCCTCTCCTGGTCGACCGAGCCTTTAGTTCAAAACTCCCATGGTCTACTGAACCATATGAGACTTGGTCGATCGAAACATTTCTGGTCGATCAGACCTCTCGGGTTGCTCAGATTTTTACCGCAGTTAAATATTTTTTAAATAAAGTTAAAATGCTTTAAACATCATTAAACTTCCCTAATAATACCCAATAGGTCCCCAACGGTCATATTTTCTCTCATGTCTATATATATGAGACCGTTTGTGAAAATTAGATAGGATTAGCCACTTTGATTAAGGGAGAATTCTCTGAAATCCCAAAAACCTATACTACTCATTTTTTGAGCCTCATTCACTCAAGCTTACCTTCTAGTAGTGTCAAAATCATTTGTAAGTGGATTGAGTGTTTGTTTGCAAAGGTTCTCCTTGTCCTATTTGCTTGACACGATTTTATTTAAGAGCAAAACCTAAGGATTCTTAGGGGACTTTGTTGATAAGTCTATCCTAAGAAGACTTCATTAGATCTTCCAAGCTTGCACCTTCATTGTAAGATCTTAAGAAGTTTATATTTGTTTTTGGATTACGAAAACTTTTTAAACACTTTCAAATTTCTATTGTGCCTTTATCTTGAAAAAAATTTGAAGAGATATTTGTCAGTGTGATAAAATCTTTGTTGCTATATTCATCAACTCACATATCCTTTGCTGAATACAAAGATTGAATATCCTTTGCAGAACCAAACATATATATATATATATATATATATATATATATTACTGGAGCATCATATGATTGAGAAAACCCACTCATTGAAATATACATGTATGTATTGTCTGGCTAGTATCTTTGTGTGAAATATTAGATTGAACATATATTGTGATACAAAGATTGCCTGTTTGACACTCTCATGTGCGCATTATACTGATAGAAAATACCTTTGAGAGTTGAACTATCTAGACCACATTGAGCTTACATATTATATCATTGGTGGTGTTTATTATTGTGCGTAACTGGGTACACATCTGCTTTACTTGAAAGCACTATCATTGTACCATTTGATTGTAATACAAATCTGTTGTATTTCCAGGCACGAGCCTGAAGAGGGAGACTAACCCTAGAATAATCTCGGATTGGCTTAGACCCGATTAGGAAATCTATGTGCGTCGTCCTATTAAGGCGTGTAGGTTGAGGTTAGCCCCACTAATTGACCTGGTTAAGGTTGAGGTCAGCCCTGTGTTAATTTGACCTGGTTGTAAATGGTGCCGCTCCACACTTAAGTGAGCTATTAGTAGAATCCTCGGGCTTGGGAGCTAGAGGCGGGTACGTAGGTACAGTTGGCCGAACCCCGATAACATATCGTGTGTCTATTTACATTTCAACACTTTATATTTACCGCACGTATATGTTATAGTATGAATGATGTGCATGATTTAAATTTCACGTATTTTATTTATCAGAACATTTTGAATTGTGTAGAAAGACCCTAGGTTACCAAAACATATTGACTTCTGACTTAACCTAGGAGAAAAGTTAAAATTTCCAATTCACCCCCATTCTTGGGAATACACCAATTCTAACATGGGTGATGATGTAATGCATGAGTGTATGTGTGCATGGACAAGAATGAGCATGCTCGCATGCATAATGTGTGATGGGTAGGCACATGCATGAATGGATGAAGTCACGGGTGATGATGTAATGCATGAGTGTACCTGTGCATGGACAAGAATGAACATGCATGCATGCATGATGTGTGATGGGTAGGCACATGCATGAATGGATGAAGTCACGGGTGATGATGTAATGCATAAGTGTACGTATGTGAGGACAAGAATAAGCATGCATGCATGCGTGACGTGTGATAGGTAGGCACATGCATGAATGGACGATGCCATGGATGCTGATGTGTGTGTGCATGGATGTATGCATATATGCATGTGGGCATGTAAAGTGTATATGGTTTTGAGTGTTAATGTGTGCATGAATGTGTGTAAAGACTAATGTGTGCATGAGTGTGTGTGAGTGTGTGCATAAATGTGTGCATAAGCAAGCAAACAAGTTAGTACACAATTTAGCTAATGAGTTAGTGTACATGTAAGTAAATAAGATAATATACACGTAAGTAAATGTTAGTATGCAAGTAAAATAAATGTTAGTAAGTAGATAAAATAAATATTAGTAAGCAAAGTAAAATAAATGTTAGTAAGCAAATAAATAAATGTTAGTAAGCAAGTAAAATAAATGTTAGTAAGCACATAAAATAAATGTTAATAAGCAAGTAAAATAAATGGGTTAGTAGGAGTTAGTGGGGGTTAGCATGCAAACAAAATTAATAAAATGGGTTAGTATGCATGAGTTAGCATGGGTTAGTATACAAACAAAATAAATAAAATGGGTTAGCATGCAAATAAATAAAATGAAGGGGTTAGTGTGCATGGGTTAGTATGCAAATAAATAAAATGTTAGTAAGAGCTAGTATAAATAAATATATAAGTAAGCAATTAAGTTAGCATGTGAACAGTGTGTGTAATGGTGTGTGAACAGTGTGTTAGTGAGTTGCGATATTCATAGGGAGCTCATATCAAACACCTGGTGTGCATGTGTTAGTGAGTGGCAATAACTGCAGAGAGCTAATATCAAACGCCTGGTGTGCATGTGTTAGTAGTGTGTGTAGTGTTGTGTTCAAACAGTGTGTGGGGGTATGTGCCAATAGTGTGTGCAAACCATGAGTGAGGGGTGTATGAATGTGTGTGTTGTGTGTAGCAGCAACAGGTACAAATGGCACAAAAGTGGAGGGGAAAGATGGTTGGAGCCTTTGAGGCAATATGTCGAGCAAGTGGAGGGTTAGTGCATAGTGAGGCCGTGAAGTGGGGTTGTATGTGAGGAAAGAAAAACGAATAAAGTAAAGCAAAATGTCATGCGGAACAGGAGGAGCATGTAAACCACAAGCAACGTTAATAGCAAGATCAAGGAAATAACAAAAACACCAAGAATAGAAGAAAAGAAATGAAACACCAATTCCAATCGGAAACAAGAAGAGAATGAACGTGAATGATGAAAGGTGTTGCCGAACAGATTAATGAAAACAAATACAACTTAACCACAGCACACCTCCAACCAGAAGCTAATCCTTCATTGGATTTTGATTTGCTTTCGGAGGGAACCTAGAAACACAAACTTCAAAGCTGCCAATGATTGAGCACAAGGCGCACACACATCCTTCCGTAACTTTGTTGAGGTATACCTTGGGTGTTCTACCAATCAACTGAGTTACGTCATTTGCAATGTTGACAACATCAAGCTCGTTCCTCCTGGTGTGAACAGAAAATGATTGAGCTTCGGATGGAAAGTGATGGTGGTTGTGCAGGTGATCATGCTCCAGGCTGAAAGGGAGGCGGAGACGGCGTCGGTGTTTGAGGCTGGTGTGGTGGCTCATGAGGGACTGAGGTTGAGGGAGATGAAGATGGGAGAGCTGCCGGTTTTCTGGTTTGCGGGCTTGGCCATGAGGGTAGTGGACGAGGACTGGCGAGGGTGAGCTGCGAGGGAGTGACCGTGAGGGTGTGAACAATGGAGACTCTGAGCTCGGGGGAGGGGGGGGGGAGGTGACTATGGTGATGGGTTGCTGTGAGACGAGATGTGGAGGGTGTATGGTTGCCATAAAAGACTGGAGATTCCATGAGGATTTGCAGGCCGTGAACGGAGCTATGTGGTGACAATGAGGATGACGGTGGGAGGGTGGTGTTGCGAAGGACTATGAAGAGTGTGAGATGGTTGTGAAGGTGAGTTTCCAGAAATGGAGATGGTGTGGTGAGGGATCGAGCTAGAGTGAGCGTGTGAAGCTGGTGGAGAGATGAGAGAGGGTAGACCTGGCAAAATGGATAAAAATCCGTTAATCTAAACCGTATCCGATCCGTTTTAACCGACTCATAATCATTTGTTTGCTAAATGAGTCGAATATGAGTTTTCATTTCATATCCGCCCATTTAGTGGGTCGGGTCGGGTTTATCCGGTGGATATCCACTAACCTGCTTATGAAATATAAACCCAAACCCATAAAAGCCTGCTGCCCAACCCGGCAGCACGCTATAGATAGTCCACTGCCCACTGCCCACTGCCCCCAAAGCCCAAAGGCCCAAGTACCTTCACACACACATCCCGCACGCGGCACGCCCTGCCCCACTCCCAGTCCCAGCCCCCAGCCCAGCCCAGGCCAGTCCTAATGCCAAATTGCCAACCCCATTTGATTTTAGCCATTCCCATTCCCATTCCCATTTGAAAAGAGCCCTAGCCAGCTAGCCCTCCCTCATTGTCTTCATTTGAGCCTCAGCCTGAGCCAACAGAGACTTAGAGAAGGAGAAGAGAACTAGTCGGCGGTCGCACGAGAACCCTTCTTCTTCGATAGTTCGACCCTTCGAAGCCTTCTACCCTCCGAGTGTTCGACGACTCTGATCCTTCTTCTTTAACGCTTCGAACTAGTGGCACCTTTATTCAGAACCGACAGGTCACAGACTCACTGGTGTTCTTCATCTCCTCTATTTGAGGGGGATTCAGATCTCACTTCTCAGAAGGTAGTCCCGACTCTGTGCTCTTGCCTTTCACCATTTTGTTTGTGTCTTCACATGCCGACAACACTGATAGTATGATATATATAACCAATCCACAAACTAGTTCAGTCCCTCCCATCAGCTTGGTTCTGAAACTTGTTTGGCTTAGTTCAATTCAAAATCAACATTATATAGAGAGACTATTTTCTCGGACTAAAACTCATGACCAGTAGGCCACAAAAGAGCAATGTTATTGTTGATCTAAAGCTTGCTCTCGCTTCTCAACCATTAACAAAAAACAAAAATTAGATCACAAAGCAAGAGGCACTTCTCCTCAAACAACAAAGTTCAAATATGCAGATTCTTTTGCGCCATTTTGATGAATTTGTTTGGCGATGTATGTGTTATCTTTCGCCATTTTTTCTGATGCAACACCTACACTGCATTCCTTGTTGGAGGTGTCAAGTTGAAATGGAAGTATGGAAGGTATCAAAAACAACATTTTTGAACTAGACCAATATTTTCCCAATGATTAAACAAGAAGCACAAACATCAAGCTCACAGTGCAACTTTTTTTTTTCAAACAACAAAATTCAAATATATAGAAGCTTTTTTCTTCTGTGCCATTTTGATGTAGTGTTATTTTTTTTTTTTCTGATGCAATATTGGTTATAAATTTCGTAGGATGCGATATTGTTGTTTGACTGAGCTGAAAAAGTAGGTCGTACCTCATCTAGTGTATCATCTTGCTCTATTTGACCTTATTTGAATATTACTACACTAGCATAGGCTGTGCAGCTAGTGCTTATATTTATCTTTGAAAATTATGTAGTTAATAAATTATTGTTTATTTGTTGTTTTAACTTGTAGTGTTGAATAAATTAGTTGTAATTTTTTTTTTTTTTCAGTTTGATAACTTGTAACTTTTGAGATGCTAATTAATAAGTTCAATTTATGTTATTCGATTCATAACTTAAATTATATTTTGAATTCTTTCATGATAGGCACATGAGGAGAAGAAGATGAAAGCTTTGATGTCACAAATGAAAGCATTTCAATTAATTCAAAGCATCCAAATGATTTTGAAGTTATTTGAAGGATGGATTGAGATTTTTTTTAGTTTGTTGATAGTTTTATTTTGGGAGATTCACACGATTTGAAAATAGTTGTATTGAAAGAAACTCACATGCTGTAAGAACAATTATAATATTTAGATTTTAGACTCATACAAGTCACATAGTTTGAGTTTTTATTTTGAGTTGGATTGAGATTAATTTATTATGTTTTATTGCTTACAGTTTTACTTTCATGAATTAGAAGTTGTTAATTAGTAAAAATGATTGAATGATTGATATAGTTACTAAAAAAGTTAATACACAAACTAATTACAAGTTATCGTATACAATTTAAATTATTATTACAAAAATAAATTATTAATAAAATTATATTTGAGAATGGCAGATTATCCGCCCATCCACCATGAATTATTCGACCCGAAACCGCCTAATCTGCCACTTAAATGAGTCGAATATGGATTATGATTTTTTTACCCGATAATGCACCTTATCTGTCATGGATAAACCGAACCGATCCGCTTTACCAGGTCTAAGAGAGGGTGAGAGGAAGAAAAAGAATGAATAGTGCCCCCCTTTACCAGTGCTGCGCGAACATGCCTTTATAGGTTGTTTGCTTTTTTGTTTCTTTTTTTTTTTTCTCTTTTTTTTTTTTGTTTTTTTTGTTTTTGTGCTTTTCATTGTAATAATAATAATAATAATAATTATGATTATGATGATGATGACAATAATAATAATAATAATAATAATAATAATAATAATAATAATAATAATAATAATGATGATGATGATGATGATGATGATGATGATAATAATAATAATAATAATAATAATAATAATAATAATAATAGTACCCTAAAATAATAATAGTAATAAGAATAATATTAATAATAATAAACTAATAATTAGGCTTCCTTTTTTTTTTTTGTATTTTGATGCATTTTTTCCTTTTTTTTTTCTCTTTTTTTTTCTACTCTTATTATCCACTTTTATTCCCCTGAATAGAGAGATCCGACTTTGAAAAGGGTAAAACTTAATTCCTGAAAATAGTACCCAAACTCCATTTTTTTAAAATGCCCGAAACTCGATAAAAACGTATCGAGACTCGGTAAAGACACCAGGAATCCCTGAAAACAAGCCGGGACTTGATAAAAACACTAGGGCTCATTGAAAACAAGCTGGGACTCGGTAAAAACATCGCGACTTGTTGAAAACAAATCGAGACTCGGTAAAAATACTGAAACTCGATAAAAACACTGATACTCATTGAAAACAAACTGGGACTCAGTAAAAATATCGGGACTTATTGAAAACATACCAAGACTCAGTCGAGTTTCTCAAAAGTGTCCTCCAATTTTCAGGGCTTAAAATCAACTTTTATTATGACGGGTCTTCTTGGGGGGGCCTAGTTAAAATTGGGGTGTCGACAGTTGCCCCTCTTTGTAGGTTTTATTGTTTCAAAGTAACAGTAATAACTCTCCTATGTTACTTGTAGCAATAAGTTTGTAAAGATAAAAGACACCTATTTGAACCAAGCCACACAACTATTTAGTGCCTATGGGTCAATCGGGTGTTGTTCTTGTCAATCAGGGAAAGGGAGATGGCAGACAGGGTTACATGAGAAGGTTGCATTTATTCTGACAAAGTTAGTAGTTAGCAATTTTTTGGTTAGAAGTTAGCAGGGGTTAACGGGTAAGGGGTAGTGTACCGACCCGATTTTTCAAGCATTTTTTTTTTAGTAATCCTAATAATAATAAACATAATACTGACTAGTAAATATATCCTATTCTCTAATACCCAAAAACATAATACCTAGGTAGCAAAAAACATAAATTGTGCAACCAAAAACAAAATACCAAAATTTTCACCACTTACGTACATCACTCCAGTTTAAATGTCCAGATCCCCTAGGATCTATACAAAAATACATCTCACCCAAAAGCTACTTACCCTATAAATAGAGCAGAACTGATATCTCCTTTATCTACGAGCCTGGTCTGCTCATCTAGCTGGATCACCTGAAAAATATTAAATTACTGGGATGAGATAATGCTCAGTAAGACAAAATATACTATTACTAGTGTGTGGCATATGAGTTTCTTTAAGCTATATACATATACTGTAATTAATTGAATCTAAATTAACATGTAATAGTAATATACCATGTAACTCACACCTGTGTTTCTTAAAATATATCTGTTGCTGAACTTTCTATTTGAATATACTTTTAATAACTATAAGCAATTCTGTTGTTTCCTATATATATATAAAAGTTGTGAAAACTTCCCTGTATGGATAACTGGATGTCATGAATCAAATCCCCTCATGACAGGGTTGTGCAGCCCATAGGTAACACTTGATCCTGGTCGAACCTCTAGAATAAGTCAACTAAAACTCCACTAAGGTACAATTGGCCCCTCAACCTAGGTCTGTCCACGGAGCACTGCAATCGCTCCCCTCCGCCTAGATTAGATTACCAAGGAGTCTGCAATCTCTCCAACGGAACAATCAACCATAAAATGCCACACTTTATCCGAGATGTGTGGTTGCACTCTCTCCACTATATAGCTATGGTACCGTGCTCTATATCTAATCTGTAATGGTCTATCATGGTCTGATACTATATATGTAATACTTTGGTGTATGCATGTATTTTACTATTTAGCATGATTCTGTTTTTGCTGTAATAGCCATAACACTGGAATAATTATTTTGTATTATTTGTACTGTCTGTTCTGAATATATATATTGTAATAACTTATCTATATAACTATATATTTGTTTGTTATGGCTCTTAGATCTATGTATCATTTTATTCTTCTGAAAACTATATAACTGATTTTTGTAAATAATATATAACATGCTCACTGTAAAACTGTATACCATACTTTCTATTGAACTGTGTTATATACATAATTCTGTAAAATACTAGATAGTCATAGCTTTAGAATAAATACTGTGTACCCATTCATGATTCTGTAACATTTGTATAAATTCAGTACTGTACTCATAATACTCATGCCACACCACAATTATTAACTCATTAAATATAATTTGCATAATGGAATAATATCTGTTCTAAAAATACCTATAAACCCATATTATCTTTTACTGGTAAAAATTCTAATTTATCTGATATAGCATATTCCCTTACCTACTGGTTGGGAGGCTCGCCTCCAACTTTAACTTCACACTTATGGCATACTATTTCCCAAAATCCTGAAATAATATATATATACATATTTCCAATAAATCAACTATATTTCTCCAAACCTACATACTCGTAATTTTCTGAACTGTAATTTACATGGTCTCCTAGAAATATTCACTAGGGTTCCCAACTCATGTCTGCAGGGTCCCGAAAACACCCTAATCCTGAAAATATAATACCCTAATTTATTTCACAAAACTCTAGTATATTCATATATTACTCAAAATCTAAACTCAAATAAGCCTAATAAAACTGAGAATACCAAAATAATCTACTTATCCTGATTTTGGGATGGTTCCCAAGTTAGCCTAACCAACAAATCACTCCAGCTGATGTGCAAAGAATAATCCCAGGAGTGACGTAGCTGCTTCCGATCGTTGAACCAGCGAAGAACGGGGCCGGAATCAAAGAGAGAAGGAGGAGAGAGTCGTAGGGGGGGGAGAGAGAGAGAGAAAGAGAGAGAGAGAGAGAGAGAGAGAGAGTTTCTGTCAATTTTTCGTAGAAAAAAAATGATGTTTTGAGCTTATATAGAAAGCTTGTCCATGTGGCCTTGTCGACGAGCCATAACTTCTCGTTGTGGAACACCTTCTCCTCTTCGATGAGTTTTAGAGTCTAGAACAGTCCTCTTGGTAACTTCTCATCGACGAGACGCATGTCCCCGTCGATGAGCCCAATATCCTGCTTGTCGATGAGCTCTTCTTCACTCATCGACGAGACCCTACTGAAATCCTTTTAAGAAAAGTTCCTTTTTCTCTCCTTCTTTTATTATTTAATTTTTATAATTCTTCGGGTCTCTACATTCTCCCCTCCTTATAAAAATTTCATCCTCCAAATTTACTATCTGTATTGTACACCATCTTAAAAGAAAAATAGCTACTTATTTTATTACTAACTCTCACTTATGGTGGAGGAATACCATGGGTTACATAAGAAGTTCTAGAAGATTACAAATATACTCATAAAAGAAAATTCTCCCAAAACCAAAACGTTACCTATCCTTTATTTCAAATTACAATTACACATTCGTCACATTATAATAAACGAAGCAAAACTGTCATTATTTAAACTATACAAATCACTATTGTACCCTACTAAATAGGTGTGGGTATTTCTGCTTGATTTCCTCCTCAACCTCACAAGAAGCTTCTTCCACCACGTGATTCCTCTACAGGACTTTTACTAGTGGTATTTTCTTATTGCGCAATTCCCGTTCCTTCATGTCTAAGATCTGTATCAGAGTTTCTTTATAAGCTCGAGTATCACTAAATTCTAATTCTACATAATTGATGACATGGGAGGGATCTGAGTTGTATTTCCTTAACATAGAAACATGAAATACGTCATGTATTCTAAACAAAGTTGGTGGTAAAGCTAACCGATAGGCAACAGACCCAATTTTCTCAAGTATCTCAAACGGGCAAATAAACCTAGAACTCAACTTACCCTTCTTCTCAGGCCTCATAACTCCCTTCAATGGTGCTATTTTCAAAAAATATGTGATCACCCACTTCAAATTCCAATTCTCAGCGATGATTATCTGCATAACTTTTCTACCAACTCTGAGCTGCATTGATTATTTCTTTGATTAGTCGGACTTTATCGTACGCCTGTTGTACTATTTTTAGCCCCAAAACTCGCCTCTCACCAAAATCATCCCAGTATAGGGGAGAACAACACCTCCTTCCATAAAGTTCCTCGTAAGGTGATATACTGGTGCTGGCGTGATAGCTGTTATTGTGGCAAATTCAACTAGTGGCAAATATTGGGTCCATCTACCCCTAAAATCCAATACACACGCATGCAACATATCCTCAAGTACTTGAATCATTCTCTCTATCTGACCATCTGTCTGAGGATGAAAAGTAGTGCTCAGTGCTAACTAAGACCCCAAAGCCTCCTGCATGCTTTTCCAAAATCGTGATGTAAAGCGTGGATCACGGTCTGAGACTATAGATACTGGCACTCCATAGGGTTGAAAAATCTCCTGAATGTAAATCTCTGCCAATCTATTCATAGGGTAGCTAATTTTAATAGGTAGAAAGTAGGCTGCCTTCGTTAGCCAATCAACAACTACCTAAATGGCATTCTGACAATGCAGTGCTAGCAGCAGCCCAGTGACGAAATCCATGGATATGTAGTCCCACTTCCACTCAGGGATGAAAAGTGGCTGTAACTATCTTGTCGGCCTCTGGTTCTCAGCCTTAACCTACTGGCATGTCAAGCACTGCTGCACAAATTAGACAATCTCGCTCTTCATGCCACTCCACTAGAAAAATACTCTCGCAAATCCCTATATATTTTAGTACTATTAGGATGAACCGTGTATAAAGATCTATGAGCCTCCTCTAGAATTATTCTCCTAATATCATCATCTGCAAGCACACACAATTTGGTGCAAAACCTTAGAGTTTCATAATTAGAAATACTAAACTCCTCTCGCTGACCATCCTATACTCTGGCTATTACCTTTGCTAATTCTGCGTCATCTCCCTGAGCAGCTTTGATCTTTTTATATAGAGTAGGCTGCACAACCAGGCTAGCAATAAATGTTTGAAGATTACCCTCTACCAAATGTACACCAAGTCTCTCCAGATCCATCAGGATCGGATACTGAACTTCCATAGTTGCTAGTGCTAGTCCCACTGATTTCCTGCTCAGAGCATCTGCTTCCACATTTGCTTTCCCTTGGTGGTAACTAATAGTGCAGTCGTAATCTTTAATGAGTTCCAATCACCTTCTTTTCCTCATATTCAGCTTTTTCTGGGTAAAGAATTACTTCAAACTTTTGTGGCCCGTGAAGATTTTGCATTTCCTACCATATAGATAATGCCTCCAGATTTTTAAAGCATAAACCACTGCAGCTAATTCTAGATCATGCACCAGAAAGTTTTTCTCATATTCTTTAAGCTATCTAAATGTGCAGGCGATGACTCTGTTATGTTGTATTAACACACACCCAAGTCCCTTCTAGGATGCATTACGGTATGTAATAAATCCATCTTCTCTCGATGGAATAGTTAACACTATGGTAGTACCTAACCGTTGCTTCAAATCCTAGAAGCTCTGCTCACATTCAAATGACTATTCAAATCTTGCATTCTTTCTCGTGAGCCATGTCAAGGGACTTGATAGTTTGGAAAAACCATCCATAAAGCACCGGTAAGACCCAACCAAACCTAGAAAACTCCTGATCTCTAGAACATTCCTCGGCCTCGGCCAATCAACTACTTCTTCTATTTTTCCTGGGTCAATTGATATACCATCCTTGGAGATCACATGCCTTAAAAAGGTGACTTGCCTCAGCTAGAATTCACATTTCTTAAATTTTGCGTATAGTTCTCTTTCCCTCAATATCTGTAATACCAACCTCAGATGATGCTCATGATCCTCAAAACTCTTCGAATATATATCATGTATAAAAATTACAACAAACTAGTCTAGATACTTATGAAACACTTGATTCATCAGGTCCATAAATGCTGTTGGTGCATTCGTCAGACCGAACGGCATGGCAAGAAATTCGTAGTGCCCATACCAGGTCCTAAAAGTCATCTTCAAAACGTCCTCTGCTTTAACTTTCATTTGGTGATAACCAAACTGGAGATCAATGTTGGAATAGATCTGAGTCCCCTAAAGTTGATCAAATAGATCATCGATTCTGGGAAGAGGATACTTATTCTTTATCGTCACTGTTTATTTCTCTATAATCAAAGCACATTCTCATGGTCCCATCTTTCTTCTTCATAAGTAGAACAAGTGCTCCCCAAGGTGACACGCTGGGTCTAATAAAACCTCTATTTAATAGCTCCTGCAACAGATTTTTTTACTCTTTCAATTCTACTGGAGCCATTTAGTAAGGCGCTTTAGATATAGGTGTTTTCCTTGGAAGCAGATCAATTACAAATTCTATCTCTTGATCTGGTGGTAAGCCAGGAAACTCCTCTAGAAAAATATCTGGGAATTCCGTAACCACAGGAATGTCACCTTGTTTCAGTTCTTCCTTTGGTAACTTCTTTATGTAGGTAACGTATCCTTAGCAACCCCCTAGAAGAAATCTCTTCACCTGTAAAGCTGACACTAGCTGAGGTGAGGCATGCACACGTGTACCCACAAATCTATATTTTTGCTTACCTAGGGGTCTGAAAATTACATTTTTTTTGATAATAGTCTATGCTGGTGTGATTAGCTGCCAGCCAATTCATACCCAATATTACATCAAATCCCTACATATCTAGTATCACAAGATCAGCTGGTACTACTTTCCCCTAAATGCACACTAGAAATTTTCTAAGTATCTTCCTACACCTCATAGTAGATCCAGTCGGCATGGCAATAAACAACTCAACATCTAACAACTGTTCCTCTACCCCAGCCACTTTAACATCCCCCGACGATACAAAGGAACGAGTGGCACCTGTATAAAAAAAAAACAATAACTTTATATGATAATACAGTAAGTGTACATGTGATAATGTCTCCAGCAGTCTCAGTGTCTCCTAGAGTCAATGCATAGACTCTCGCCAGCGCCATATTCCTCTGTTGGCCTCCATAGGGTGCTTGATGACCACCCAGGTACGGTCTGGGAGCTGATGCATAAATCATCAGCCCCTGACATGATCGAGCCATATGGCCGAATCTCCCACAATAGTAGCAGACATTCTCCCCCAGCCGACACTCACTAAGATGTCTTCGTTCACATCTGGGGTAGGTGGGATAAGAATGCCCACCTTGAAATCCACTGTGCCCTATCATTTGCCTCTGACCCCCACAAGATCTACTTCCTCTCCACGGGCCTCAGCTGGAACCCGCTGAAAAACTCAAAGACATTGGCCTCTTCTTCTAGCTCTGTGTCTTAGTCTCCTTGGACAAACCCTCCTTCGCTATTATATCTTCAGTACTGCCACCAGTCTATAAATGTTCCCCTTCAAATTCCTCTTGAACATCCTAGCCTTCTTAGTTTTATTTGGGACAATATAAGGACACAAACACGATAACTCAGTGAATTTCTTCGCGTATTGCTGGATTGTCATCAATCCGTGGGACAAGCTCAGAAACTCCTGTACTCTAGTCTCTCTGACCGAGGTTGGATAATATCTATCAAAGAATATGTCCCTGAATCAAGCCCAGGTCATCGACACTGGAATGGATTCTTGCTTCTCTAGTTATTTCGTGGCCGTCCACCATCTCTTGGCCTCTCCTGCCAACTTATACGTGGCATAGAGGACTCTCTTCTTATCAGTGTAGTGGAGCACCATTAGTATCTTCTCTATCTCATGCATCTAGTTCTTAGCAATTAAAGGATCAGTTACTCCTAAAAATGATGGAGGGTTCGTCTTTGTAAACTTCTCTATTGTGCAGCCCTGTGCTGTAGATGGGCCACCCTGCTCCCTAGAGCTTTGTGTTATCTCAGCCATGACCTGCTGAGTTACACTATGCAATACCGCATCTAAATCCCTACCTGCCACACTTGAAGGTCCTATTCCATTATCTCCACTAGCGTGAGCACTACTACCTCATGGATCCATCTTGAAATAACACCAGATTATTCTGAGAATCCAAACCTTATAATGCTATTCTAATTAAATATCTCTTTACCTCCTATTTCTCATTTAAGGTCTAGTTCTACCATATAAAAATAGAAACTGATGATAGTTTACTATGGTTTTCCCTAAAATAGTCACCCCAGGAAAAACATAGAAGCCACCACAAAGTTCCTGTTTCCAGATTGCAGAATAGAACCCTAAATTTCATCCTAAGTCCTCAACATTAACTCACTAATATATTCTATTATTCTTAAAATTCCATTCCTAAATTCTGGTATTGTTTTCCACTGTACTCTAGAGTCTACAGAACCTAGCAACCTAGGCTCGGATACCAAATTGTAACGACCTGATTTTTCAGACAATTCTTTATAATCCTAATAAGAATAAACATAATACTAACTGGTAAATATATCCTATTCTCCGATACTAAAAAACATAATACCTAGGCAGTAGAAAAATAAAAGTGTGCAACCAGAAACACAATACTAGAATTTTCACCACTTACATACGTCACACTAGTTCAAAAGTCTAGATCCCATAGGATCTATACAAAAATACATCTCACCCAAAAACTACTTACGTTATAAATAGGACAAAATCGATATCTCCTCTATCTACGAGCCTGGTCTGCCCGTCTAGTTGGATCACCTAAAAAATATTAAATTATGAGGATGAGACAACGCTCAGTAAGACAAAATATGCTATTACTAGTGTGTGGCATATGAGTTTCTTTAGGCTATATACATATACTGTAATTAACTGAATCTAAATTAACGTGTAATAGTAATATACCATACGACTCACACCTATTTTTATTAAAATATATCTATTGCTAAACTTTCTATTTGAATATATTTTTAATAATTATAAGTAATTCTGTTGTTTCCAGTACATATATAATAGCTGTGAAAACTTCCCTAGATGGATAACTGGATGTCATGAATCAAATCCCTTCATGATAGGGTTGTGTAGCCCGTAGGCAGCACTTGATCCTGGTCGACCCTCTAGAATAAGTCAACTGAAACTCCACTGAGGTACAATTGGCCCCTCAACCTAGGTCTGTCCAGGGAGCACTGCAATCACTCCCCTCTGCCTGGATCAGATTTCCAAGGAGTCTACAATCTCTCTAATGGCACAATCGACCATAAAATGCCACACTCTATCTGAGATGTGTGGTTGCACTCTCTCCACTGTATAGCTACAGTACCGTGCTCTATATCTAATTTGTAATGGTCCATTAAGGTCTGGTACTATACATATAATACTCTAGTATATACATGTATTTTACTATTTACTATGATTCTGTTTTTTCTATAATAGCCATAACACTCGAATAATTATTTTGTATAATATGTACTGTTTGTTCTGAATATATATATTGTAATAACTTATCTGTATAATTGTATATCTGTTTGTTATGGATCTTAGTTCTGTTTAACATGGTATTCTGAAAATTATATAATTGATTTCTGTAAATTATATATAACATGCTCACTATAAAACTCTATACCATATTTTCTATTGAACTGTGTTAAATACATAATTCTGTAAAATACTAGATAGTCATAGCTTCAAAATAAATACTGTGTACCCATTCATGATTCTGTAACATTTGTATAAATTAAGTACTGTACTCATAGTACTCATTCCACACCACAATTAATAACTCATTAAATATAATTTGCATAACTGAATAATATCTGTTATAAAAATATCCACAAACTCATATTATCATTTGTTGGAAAAAATTCTAATTTATCTGCCATATCATATTTGCCTTACCTATTGGCTGGGAAGCTCGCCTCCAACTTTAACTTCACGCTCACGGCGTACTATTTTCCAAAATTATGAAATAATACATATATACATATTTCCAATAAATCAACTATATTTCTCGGAACCTACATGCTCGTAATTTTCTGAACTGCAATTTACCTGGTCTCCTAGAAATATTCACCGGGGTTCCTAACTCATGTTTGTAGGGTCCTAAAAACACCCTAGTCCTAAAAATATAATACCCTAATTTATTTTACAAAACTCTAGTATATTCCCATTGAAATTTCGAATAGCTTCCCAAGAGTGGGGTGAATTGGTTTTAAAAAAAAAAATTAGAATTAGTTCTTTTAAGAAACAATCACAATCAATCACAACAAGATCAAACTTTCAATTTTAAGTAACAATATATGTGAAAATTTGCTATTCTCAATATAAGCCCTGTATCACAAGTATTCTTCTTCCCAATGTTCAGTTTTTTTAAATAAACTTTCAGATTAATAAGTAAAGGATAATCAACCAACGTAGTCCCTTTCGGTTTCCGCAATCAATGCTGATTTATCCAAAACGAATTACCTTCCGATCTATTTAATTACCAAACATTCAGGATTGAAATTTAAAAAATCCACGCAAATTATATCCATGAAAAAATAAAGAGTAGAGTAGAGAAAGAAGAACACAAGGATTTTTACAAGGTTCAGCTTCAACACAACCTACGTCCTCGTCCTTGGCCAAACCACTAAAGGATTCACTATTACCGTTCCTTTATCAGCTGGAACAAAAATGATTACAAGCACTCATTGGGTAAGGCTAGAGCCCACCTTCTCCAGACAATCTCCCCTTGTTTGTTCCAACGATTCAATACTCAAATCATCAATAAGCCTTGTTACAATAATAGAGAAACAACATGTAAAAAAACTTGCCCTTCAAAGAGCTGATTAGTACAAGTTTAAAACACTAATGCAATTCAGTAAATTCAGAATATGAATTTTTTGAATGAAGCTCTTAGAAAATTTTCACTGTGGATATCTTTCAATGAAAGAATTAGCAACTCAATGATCAAACACAGTGAGAATCAGCAGGAACTTCTTAATTTCAAGCGAGGATGAGAGCAATAAGAGGCACTTTCAAAATTTCAGAGTGAGAGAGAGTATGACAGCAGATTGTGAGCTCTTAATAGTCTTGGTGTATAATTCAATGAGTCTTGGGGGTATTTATAGATGTATAAAACCTCTTTGCTTGTTTCCCAAAGGATACTCAGACTTGTTTCCATAAAATAAACTTATTTGAGTTTCCAAATTTTTGAATCTCAAAAATTATATCCATTGGAAAACAAAAAATTGCTGCGAGGCAGACGACTGTGAAGTCCTGACAGTTGTCTATCCGTTTAATATAACGGTAAGATTCATAGGTAGAATGGTGGCAGTCGTTTGTCCCTTAAGTGGCAGTCATCTGTCATCAGAATATAAGGTGACAGTCGTCTATCCATATGATGATAATCGTCTGTTCAAGTGAAATTTTGAGCCTTTTCGTAACATATAAGGTAGACAGTCGTCTGGTGAAACTTTCACAGACTTCTCACCTTTCACTAATAGTTGTCTGTGGGAGCCTTGACAGTTGTCTCTCAGGCTTCTGTGTTTCAACTTTAAGTCTTTAATTTAGTTAGTCATCTGCCTATGACCACACATTCGTCTGTCAACTGAACAAATGTCTTTCTTAGTCAGTTTTTGATTCCTCTCTCATTTTTACTTGGAATATAAATTTTTTTTAACTTTGAAAACATGTTCCAAGTTATTTTCTTATGGTCTCTAAGGTTCTTTGTTTAATGAGATTCGAAATGAAAACTTCATACTTGAATAAACTTAAAGTACTTACAGAGACTTGTCCTAATTTCTAAAAAATTCTCCTTTGTTCTGAACTTTCTTTGTTGCTAATCTTTGATCTCACAGAATATTCTGAACTTTGAGCTTTCATTTTGTTCTTCTTTAATCATTGTGCTCTTATGGTCTTCAAACTTTGATCCATACTATCATTTAATGATTCATGCTACATGAGTACCTTCAATATGAATTTCTGAGAAAACACAACACTGAACTAAAGCATGTTAAATCCTACTTGTTTGTTAGCATCAAAATGGAGTATCAAACCTTGTAAGGCCAACAATCTCCCCCTTTTTGATGATGACAAACAAGATGCAAAAATTTTGAGTGAGTCTTAAAAAGACTCCCCCTTTCAATAAGATTCAATATCATTCATGCTTTTATCAATTTCAAGCAAAATTTTGGCTAAACACTTCTCCCCCTTTGACATCATTCAAAAAATAAAGTTTGAGTATATAATGATCAAGGACAAATAGTAATTTGAGTATGTGTGAAGCCAGTGTTAATGTATTAACATCAATTGATTAAGAATTATGCTCAAATGAGAACTCATAATACTCCCCCTGTCAAGCAGCATATTTAAAGCCAAACTTGCAAAGTTTTTAGAATTATCATTAATATTAGAACTTATAATACATCAAACTA
Source organism: Malania oleifera (assembly GCF_029873635.1). Lineage (NCBI taxonomy): Eukaryota > Viridiplantae > Streptophyta > Magnoliopsida > Santalales > Ximeniaceae > Malania > Malania oleifera. The sequence goes on along the minus strand of NC_080424.1, from coordinate 46,404,452 downwards.
AGAGCAAAACATTGCGAAAAGTTCAGAGTTTCAGAGCTAGAATACATATAGAGACTTATAGTCTTTAGCTTACACATTTTCCCTTTTTGCTCAACAAACACAAAAATACATCCAAAATTTAAGCATACAAAAGAGCAAAAAAAAAAAAAAAAAAAAAGAAAAAACACCTAACATAAGTCTCTATGTCAAAGTAAGTGTCACTGGCTTCAGCAATTCCTTTTCCTTTGGATTGCTGTGAACCTTCTTCTTCTTCTTCTTCTTCTTCTCCTTCACCTTCTTCAGATTCGGCTTCTTCCTTATAAGAATTTTTACTATCCTTATTATCTGAATCAGTGCCATGTTTAGTGACATGATGTTCTATCTTAGCAATACGAGTATCTAATGAGGTATACTTGTCATCAATGGTGGAGAGTTTATCTTGAAGAGAAGAAAAGTTATCTCTTATTTCGGAACTGAAGCTAGTATAATGTTGATAAAAAGGAACAAACCAAGGTGGCATATCAACTTCTTAAGGAGCTGGACTCCTTGCCTCAGGTGCAGGTCTTGCCGGTCTATTCCCTTAGTATACTTTTTTGTAACCCATTTGTTTCAATGTAGTAGATGAGAAAACATGATAATGGGTTCTTTTTACTATTTTTGAAGTAGGAGAGAGGACTTGAAAATTGGCAAAGATTAAGGAGAGAATACCACTGTGTGGAAGCCCAATTCTAGGTGATTCAAGCTTCATTACCATCCACTTCAATATGATACTTGATAAGTCTAGTTTCTTCCCTTTGAGTAAGCACCATATAACAAAACAATCAAAATATGAAACGTGATCAAAAGATCCAGACCTTGGAATTATGTTGTATGCAATGATCTTATGCAGAATTTGTGCTTGAAGATTAAGCTACTTGTATGGTGGAGGATGTCCAAAATACACAAGTGCATCATTCATCATGAGAGGCAGAAATTCTTGTGGTGTAAACCCTTGTTCCATGGTCCAATGCTTCTCAATTGGTGTACACACAAAATTCCCATGCTTGATATGCAGAATTTTTCATAATGAGTGTGGGGTAAGTATTATCCTTTGACCATAAATTTCAGAAGTAATGCCATCTTCCTTCTTAACCAAATTAGAGTAAAAAATCTTAATTTGATCTAGATAATACTCTTTTACTTGATGAAGGATAAACTTGTCCCATCCTATAGCTTTGAACATATCTAAAATTTCAGGAAAATTTTCTTCAAAGAAGGTAACATCTAAAATCTTACAGAACATAGGTTCAATAGTTGATAGATGATTTTGATACGACGATTTGGCGTGTGAAGAGACCAGCCATTTTTCAATATCATCGTTGCTTGTAGGCTTTGAAGAAGATGAAGAAGCTTTGTCCTTTCCCACAGTTTTGGTATGAACCATCTTGACAAGTAGAAACCCTAGATATGTATGGAGTAGGGTATGATGGATAATTGGTTTGTGAAGCTTGGAAGAGAAAGAGCTGGAATGAAAGAGAAAATGTTTTAGAGGAAGGAAGACGAATGGTCAGTCGTCTATAGGGTTTAAAAAGCATGTTTTTAAGTGAAAAGTACCTTACCCGCCACGAGACAGTCGTCTGTCTCTAATTGGACAGTCGTCTGTCCACAGACAGTAGCCTGCCAATTGACTACGAGCTTACTGGCAGTCGTTTGTCTACTTTCTTTTACACATACAGTAGCGTGCTAGTCGTCTGTCACCTCCCTGGCAGTCGTTTGTCCTGACCAAACTCAACTTCTTCCCCTTATTAGTTAACTTCTCTTACATGTAACATGCCTAATTCTCGTCGAATAAATATAAATTGATCCTCAGCTAATGGTTTGGTTAATATATCAGCTAATTGAGCATGAGTATTTATAAATTCAAGAACTAGGGGTCTTTTTGTAGATATGTATTTTTTCCTTTTTGAAACTTGTTTTAACTTGCTTTCCTTTTTGACATGCATCACATATCTTGTCTTTTATAAATTTTGTATTAGGTAGTCGTTTGGCAAGATTTTTCTTTGATAAATTGGATAATAGGTCCATGCTAACATGTCCTAGTTTCCTATGCCGTAAGCAACTTATTTCATTCATCGCTGCCAAACAAGTTACATTTTGATTTACTAAGTTCTCAAAAATTATACAATAAACATTATTTAACCTATGTTCTATAAACAAAGTTTCATTATTCTTAGGATTTTAAATAACACATTTTTCTTTCTTGAAGATTATTTCGAACCCTTTATCACTTAGTTGACTAATACTTAAAAGGTTATGTTTTAATCCTTCTACAAATAGCACATTATCTATGGTGAGTGAAGGTTCTTTACCAATTTTACCGATGCCAATGATTTTACCTTTAGCATTATCACTGAAGGTGACGTATCCTCTATCCTTTTGTTTTAATGTAGTGAACTTTGTCTTGTCACCGGTCACATGCCTTGAGCACCTGCTGTCCAAGTACCATTTATTCGTGGACGGTATTGTCCTAAAGCATACCTACAATGGAAGATTTTTTGTGTTAGTCTTTAGAACCCAAATTCTTTTAATTTTCTTTGTTTTTTTGTTAGTTCCATTATTGACTTTCCATTCTCCTTGCACTTTAACATACTTTCTTTTTAGTGGGCAATTAAACATGACCTTTAGTCTTGCACATATAGCAAGTGGTGTGTTCATGTTTGTTGTTTGATGAAGTGCTAGCATAATACTTAGCTTCCTTAACAAAGTATCCCATGTATAGCTTTTTGTTCTTTTTTATTTGTTTTACCATTGTAGCCTATAGCTTCTTTGTTCCCATGAAGCCTTTGTTATCCAATCATCTTTTCAAAGTTTTCTTTTCCTTTGGTAAAGTTATGGATAATTTTTTCTTTATCATCTACTGCCTTTTTGAGTTCATTTACTTCTAAATCCTTTTTATTCAAATTATCTTTATAAGTTTTGTCTAACTCTTGAGTTGCTATATTTATTTCTTTTTCCAACTTCTTAATACAAGATTTTTATTCTTCTTCAATAGCTTTGAATGATTCAAGTTGCTTCGCTAGTTCTTTATTTTGATATTTCAAAGTTATATTTCTTTTAGAAATTTTTATAAATCTCTTATGCAAAGAAAACAACTCAGCTTGCAATCCTTATAGGAAGGCATGCTGTCACATGAGTCATCACACGACTCATTTTGAGATTCTGTAGAGGAATAGTAGGAGTTTACCTCTTCCTTATTCGCCATGAAACATATGTTTGCCATCTCTTATCCGCTTGATTCATTTTCTGTTTCGCTGGAGCTTGAATCATCCCACGTAGCTTTCATAGCTTCCTTCTTTTTCTTCTTGTCTTTCTTGAACAATGGACAGTCTGGTTTGATATGCCCTAGTTTCTTGCAATGATAACATATTGGAGGCTCATTCTTGCTTTTATTTTCCTTCCTACTTTTCTCTCCTTTTTCAGGTTTCTTTTTACTGAACTTTCTAGGAAATATCTTATTTCTTCTATAAAACTTGCCTAGTCTCGTAGTGATGAATTCTAATTCATCTTGATCTAAGTCACTTATCTCACTTTCTTCTTCACTAGAGTTGTGGCTAGACGCTTTTAATGCAATAGATCTTTTATACTTTGGTTTAGGATTCCTTTCTTTAAGAGTCATTCATAGGTAAGTAGTGAACCTATGAGTTCATCTAAAGAGGTAGTCTTAAGGTTTCTACCTTTAGTGATAGCTGTAGCCTTTGGTTCCCATATTAAGGTAAGGCCTCCTAGGTTTTCTTTTAATCATTTCGTAGGTAGTATAAGTTTTCCCTAAGGCACTTAAGGAATTTATTATATGGGTAAATCTAGTGTACATACTTGATATTGTTTCATCAGAATTCATCTTGAACACTTCATATTCACTTGTTAATATGTCTATCCTATTGTCTCTAACATCAATAGTTTCTTAATATGTCACTTCTAATTTGACCCATATTTCTTTAGTCATCGTGCATGCCATGACCCTATTAAATTTGTTAGCATCTAAGGCACAGTATAAAACATTTACATCACTTGAATTGATTTGAAGTTTGAATTGATTATATCCTTTTTTTCTTTTGGAATCTATTTTTTATCAATTATTTTAGTGGGAATAAGATCTCCATCCATAACTACTTCCCATGCTCTCCAATCCATGTGCTGGAGATAGATTTGCATTCTCTTTTTCCAAAACGTATAATTATGTCCACAAAAGATTGGTGGACGAGTTGAGGATTGGCCTTCACCGAAGGGTGCTATTCTTATATTTGCCATTTGATCTTTTTATTGTTTCTTGTTAGGAATTACTATAACTAGGCTCTGATACCAATTGAAATTAGGAATAGCTTCCCAAGAGTGGGGGGGGTGAATTGGTTTTAAATTTTTTTTTTTTGTATAATTAGTTCTTTTAAGAAACAATCACCATCAATCACAACAAGATCAAACTCTTAATTTTAAGTAACAATATATGTGAAAATTTGCTATTCTCAATATAAGCCCTGTATCACAAGTATTCTTCTTCCCAATGTTCAGTTTTTTTAAATAAACTTTTAGATTAATAGGTCAAGGATAATCAACCAACGTAGTCCCTTTCGGTTTCCACAATCAATGCTAATTTATCCAAAACGAATTACCTTCCGATCTATTTAATTACCAAACATTCAGGATTGAAATTTAAAACAGCCACGCAAATTATATCCTTGAAAAAAAATAAAGAGTAGAGTAGAGAAAGAAGAACACAAGGATTTTTACGAGGTCCGGCTTCAACACAACCTACGTCCTCGCCCTTGGCCAAACTACCTAAGGATTCACTATTACCGTTCCTTTATCAGCTGGAACAAAAATGATTACAAGCACTTATTGGGTAAGCCTAGAGCCCGCCTTCTCCAAACAATCTCCCCTTGTTTGGTCCAACGATTCAATACTTAAATTGTCAACAAGCCCTGTTGCAATGATAGAGAAACAACACGTACAAAAACTTGCTCCTCAAAGAGCTGATTAGTACAAGTTTAAAACACTAATGCAATTCAGTAAATTCAGAATATGAATTTTCAAAATGAAGCTCTTAGAAAATTTTCACCGTGGATATCTATCAATGAAAGAATCAGCAACTCAATGATCAAACACAGTGAGAATCAGTAGGAACTTCTTAATTTCGAGCAAGGATGAGAGTAGTATGAGGCACTTTCAAAACTTCAAAGTGAGAGAGAGTATGACAGCAGATTGTGTGAGCTCTTAATAATCTTGGTGTATAATTCATTTAGTCTTGGGGGTATTTATAGATGTATAAAACCTCTTTTCTTGTTCCCTAAAGGATACTCAGACTTGTTTCCATAAAATAAACTTATTTGAGTTTCCAAATTTTTGAATCTCAAAAATTATATCTGTTGGAAAACAAAAAATTGCTGCGAGGTAGACGACTGTGAAGTCCTGACAGTTGTCTGTCCATTTAATATAACGGTAAGATTCATAGGCAAAACGGTGGCAGACATCTTTCCCTTGAGTGGTAGTCATCTGTCATCAGAATATAAGGTGACAGTCGTCTGTCCATATGATGAAAATCGTCTGTTTAAGTGAAATTTTGAGCCTTTTCATAACATATAAGGTAGACAGTCGTCTGGTGAAACTTTCACAGACTTCTCACCTTTCACTAATAGTTGTCTATGGGAGCCTTGACAGTCGTCTATCAGGCTTCTGTGTTTCAACTTTAAGTCTTTAATTTAGTCAATCGTCTGCCTATGACCACACATTCATCTGTCAACTGAACAAATGTCTTTCTTAGTTAGTTTTTGATTTCTCTCTCATTTTTACTTGGAATATAAATTTGTTTTAACTTTGAAAACATGTTCCAAGTTATTTTCTTATGGTCTCTAAGGTTCTTTGTTTAATGAGCTTCGAAATGAAAACTTCATACTTGAATAAACTTAAAGTACTTACAGAGACTTGTCCTAATTTCTAAAAAATTCTCCTTTGTTCTGAACTTTCTTTGTTGCTAATCTTTGATCTCACAGAATATTCTGAACTTTGAGCTCTCATTTTGTTCTTCTTTAATCATCATGCTCTTATGGTCTTCAAACTTTGATCCATACCATCAGTTATTGATTCATGCTACATGAGTACCTTCAATATGAATTCCTGAGAAAACACAGCACTCAACTAAAGTATGTTAAATCCTACTTGTTTGTTAGCATCAAAATGGAGTATCAAACCTAGTAAGGCCAACACCCATATTACTCAAAATAAAAACTCAAATAAGCCTAATAAAACTAAAAATACCCAAATTACCTTGATTTTGGGTTGATTCCCAAGTTAGCCTAACCAACAAATCATTCCAGCAGGTGTGCAGAGAATCTTCCTAGGAATGACGTGGTGGCTTCCGATCATCAAACCGACGAAGAACGAGGCTGGAATCAAAGAGAGAAGGAGGAGAGATTCATAGGTGAGAGAGAGAGAGAGAGAGAGAGAGAGAGAGAGAGAGAGAGAGAGAGAGTTTTTGTCAATTTTTCATAGAAAAAATGAGGTTTTGTGCTTATATAGAAAGCTTGTCCATGTGGCCTTGTTGACGAGCCACAACTTCTCGTCGATGAGTTAATGAAGTGTGCTCATCAAAGAACACCTTCTCCTTGTTGTTGAGTTTCAGATTCTGGGAAAGCCCTCTCGGTAACTTCTCATCGACGGGATGCATGTCCTTGTCAACGAGCCCAATACCCTGCTCGTCGATGAGCTCTTTTTCACTTGTTGACAAGACCCTACTAAAATCCTTTTAAGAAAAGTTCCTTTTTCTATCCTTCTTTTATTATTTAATTTTTATAATTCTTTGGGTCTCTACAGGTAGTATGGAATCACAAAGGGTTGAAAAGGATGTGCATTGGATGTGACGATTCAAGGTGTAGCGGGTACAACGATTCGAGCCAAAATGTTCCTTAAATGGCGTGCTACGGATGTGATAATCCGAGCCATGGTGGGTTTGATGACCCGAGCCAAACTTTCCTTAGATGGCTTGCTACGGATGTGGTAATCCATGCCATGGCGGGTTCAATGACCCGAGCCAAAACTTTCCTTAGATGGCTTGCTACGGATGTGATAATCCGAGCCATGGCAGGTTTGATGACCCGAGCCAAGACTTTCCTTAGATGGCTTGCGACAGATGTGATAATATAAGCCATGGAAGGTTTGCTGATCCAGGCCAAAACTTTCCTCAAATGGCTTGCTACGGATGTGATAATCCGAGCCATGGCAGGTTCGATGATCCGTGCCAAACATTCCTTAGATGGCTTGCTACAGATATGATAATCTGAGCCATGGCGGGTTCAACAACCCGAGCCAAATGTAAAGCTTTATAGGTGATTGATTTCATCGAGCAAATATAAAGCTTGATAGGTCATTTTTTCTTGCCTTTCCTAAAAGGGCTTCTGGACCATATCTTGCAGTTGGGCCTTTACTAAACTCCAACTTGGAGGCTTTTCCATCATTTCTTCATTTTCTCTTTTTTTTTTTCTTGTTTTTTTTTGTTTTGTTTTGTCTTTTTTTTTTTTTTTTTTTGAGTAGATTCAAAAAATCAACTAACTACGGGCTCTAAGTTCTTTTATTCTGGTAAAATCATTTCGTATGTCAAAGCACAAAATGTAAGCTAAAATGGATAAAATTTGGCACAAGGTGATGTGATGAGATTGAAATGCATTTCATTTAATTCAAATTTCAAATGATTAAAACAAAAGGGACCCATAGAAACACCCTTCTTAGCATATGATTCATTTTTCGACATCATTTCCAAATAGTCCTTCGATTTGATGGCCTTAACCATGCCCTCCACCATGGTTAGGTTGCGGACTCCCGTGTATACCAGGTTCTTCATCATCGAATGCCGAACACCTTGCATCTCTCAGTGATTGTACCTTGTGCTCAAGCGCCTAGTAGCAGTCAATGGCGTGACTGAGGGTGTTGGAGTGAAATGCGCACTGGGCATCTGGATAGTACCATTGTAGGAGAGGGTGCCATTCAGGTATGCCGAGGATGACTGAGACGAGCTTTCTTTTAAGCAGTTGAGGGAAAAATTCCGAATATGGCATAGGAATTGGCTTGATCCTATTAGGACCCTTTCCACGTTTCTCAACGTCCGGGTGGGTGGGTGTAGGCTTTGAGGAAATAATCAGTCACCTTGTGCCTGCTAGTGCTATTCGGCTAGTACTGGATCCAAAATTGTTTCTAGGCCCACGGTGCTGGCTCCTCCAACAATAACTCCCTTGGATTATCTGGGCTTCTTTATCTTTCTTTTTGACGACCCATTTGGTCAGGCTTTGCTTAGACTTTGTATACTCCACTTTTCTAGTATTAATTGCCCTTTTGACCTGCTCTCCGGTGATTCTCAAATTAGCAAAGTTTTGTGGAATGTTTCCAGGGATATAGTCAACGCATAGGTCACTGAAGAAGTCATCAAACGGACAAACTACTTTTCCATTTCCAACCGGAGGATAACTCTGTGTCGTCATATCTTTCCCTTGATATGAGTATTTGCTCACCTTTTCCTCCATATTTTGTAAAGTTGGCTTGTCCAGAGTTATATCATTGTTGTACTGTGTAATAAAAAGGCGAGTTAAATCCCTCAACGTATGAACCTTCACTCGGCTATGCCATCTTAGAGTCTTTTAGTTAAGCTATCTTGGAAACAATGGAAGAGCAGATCATTATTGTCAGCATATGCAACCATCTTTCGGAGATACATTCCTAAATGAGCAAATGGGCGCTTGGTGCCACTGAATTTCTCGAAGCTTGGGATTTGGATCTTTGGAGGAAAAATTGAATCCGACACTAAACCAAGGTTACTAGTGTCTACTGAATTGAACATATTTGTTCCTTGGAGAGCTTGCAATTGCTCTTTCTCCATTTTCTTTTCATGATTCACTTCTAGAATTGGGGTTTGTTCTTTACTTACTTTTTCAGCCACTTTCCCTTCTGGCAATGCATGGACATCCTTCTTCAGCTAAAAACTTGGGTCCTAAGTCTCTAGGACAAACGTGTGCAAGCTTGGGCCTAGACCAGCTAGCGACTTTGTTGGTGATGATGGATGCTTGCTAACAGGGGGAAACGGAGGCTTGCTCTCAACTGCCTATTCTGGAGCTTGCGTGGGCTTGCTTAAAGAGGCAACTATCTCCATTAACTTATCCATTTGATTCTTAACCTATTGAATTTCTCAGTAGATCCTATCCTGACTTTACTCAAGGGCCCTTATGCAGCTTTCCAATTAACTCCACATCATCCCTTCTTTCTCCTGGTATCATACAGGTCGATGGAAGTCTCAATTGTTGCGACTGAGCTTGTTTCCTACTTCTGCACAAACAACCCATGCTTTAGGACAATGTATGCATGAATATATAATATCATGAATGTTCAATACATGGATGTAATGAGGATGAACTGTGTAATGTATGACACCAAATGATTGAGTTGCCAAAATTATTAAAATAGCCTTCCTTAATTCATGAAATAGGTACATAGATAAGTTTCCTATCCCTTTTTTCATTACAACTATATCTCTTTTAGTTGTGCCCAAGACCCTCTTTCCGTAAGGTTGAGTTGATCTGAGCCTCATTTCGAAGCTCCCTTCTCAATGCCATTATCTCTAATTTGGCTTGTATGCACTGAGTCTTTTTTGGCTTCACATCTTCTTGGCACCAAAGGTTTATCTGGCATTCCCCATCCCTTGCTCTTTTGGAGACAAGCTCTGCCTTCATGAGTCCATCTTCTAGCCCAGTTGACTTGGGGATGCTCTTAGTAGGATTCCTGTGACTTGAGGATTAACTCGGTTGGTGACCCAGTTGTTGTAATTTCCCCGTGTTTCCATCAAATGCTCACCTAAATTGATGACATAGACCATTTTCCATGCAGATGCGAATTTTCCAATCAACTTATGGGCTTCTTCCTGCTTGTAATCAAACTTTGATTTATTTAACCCATGAGTCATCGATATGAACTGGCTAGAACCCACTTGCCTCTTAAACATGAGGGGAGCATACACGATCCCTCCCCATGTGCCTAGTAAGGGGACCCATGGGAAGTTACCACACCGGTAGACCATATCGGAATTCCCCATCCATGGCGCCATCCATGAAAATCCTCTAGTTTTCCAATTGTGTATTCTTTCAGCCCATTCTCATTTGCTCGAATGCTGCTCCCACGAAGCCTTTTCAAAGTCTGTTAGCGAAATTCAGAATCTCAAGTATACATGATGAAAATGGTTTTCCTTGCACGACACATGAATCATGAACCATTTGTAAGGTAGTGGAACACAACACTTCAAATGGCCCTTTGCCTTTGATCGGCAATAATCTAGAGACTGGATTGTTCTTGCTAGGATTCTTGACACTAGATTGACCCCTTTTTGAACATGGGCTATAAAAAAGACAACTCCCTGATCAATGATCTCTATTTCTTTCCAAAAGATCAACAACCCAAAAATGGCGAGGGCCAGTATGCTCATATGACTTTCTTCTAATTCTTTCAATTTCACCATAGCTTTCAATACTTCCCACGAGATGGCTTTTGTGTCCTTATCGACTTTGTTATTCACTCTTTAGGCCTTAACACCAGTTACCCTACTTAGCTCCTTTCTAAATAAGGTGGCGGGATTAGGCACATAAGTTTTGTAGTTCTTTGGCAAGTTCAGCATAGATACATATTCTTTTATGCTAGGAGTCATGTCTACTCCTTCCAGGGTGTAGCAATGATAAGGAGGGTTCCAAAACTCTGTTAGGACATTCACTACATCATGATTGACAATTATATGAAGTAGGAAGCCTATGTGATCATACAATTCTAAAAAACGCAGTTGTCTTTCAGCTGTCCAATCAATAGAGATTTTCCTTATCTCCTTAAGGTCATTGGTTCTAACATCCAGTTTGACCCAGAACGGCAACTCCTGTTCTGAGCTATGATTCATACTATCCCCATGATGGTTTTGTTGAGCTTTAGAATAAGTCTGGACCGCGATATCCTCTTCTTTGCATATTGCCAATGGGCCTATTATGAATTAAATTCGGGCTATCTTAGAATTTTGGTGACACAAAGATGAGCATATCATACATGGCTATGCATGAAATTATGCATGAGGTGCATGAATTCAATGCAAGCTAAATAGCTACTAAACCTTATCCGTTAATGATCCCAAGAATGATCCACTTTTCCCATGGCAGGGTACTTTGGGAAATAAAATTTGACTTTCCAAAAATGAATTGGGCTTGTTAATTTAGGTGTAATCCCAAGGGGGGGGGGGGGGTGAATTGGGTATTTTCAAAATATTTCAGATTATTTACCACTTAATCCCTATTTCTAAATTTAATAAATTGATTGTAGGGGTTTAAGAATGATATAAATTATTATACCAATGAATTCTTTTCACCCAATTAATTATCAAGTGCATGTGGGGTTATTCAACATACATATGCAAGATAGATATTGAAATGTGTTATGGAAAATAAAAAAGAGTAAAGGAAGAGAGAAGACAAACACAATTTTTACAAGGTTCAGCCAATCCAACCTACGTCCTCGCCTTGAGCAACCCACTCAAGGATTCCACTATATCCTTACTCCTTTAATGGAGATGGAGCTTCCCTTACATCCGCTGTTTACAAGAGGCACAACGTCCTCCCCACCCGATTCACAACCTGAACCATGATTACAATATATAATGTCAAATCTGCAAAACAACTCAAGATTCGCTTCTAACAAAGCTAGTGAGTACAATTGAAACCTAACAAATATTCATATGATGAAACTTGAAGCTCAGTATGCATGTAACAATATAATGGTTGTATGAATGATATGCTTCAACCAATTTCCCTTTTATCAAATCTCCCTAGTAATGATATAAGTAAAATCTTTGGAGAAATTAGGGTTCTAGTTCAACTTACTTGATCCAAAAATATCAAATGTGATCTTATAAAAAAATTTGTCTTGAATATTGTAAAGATAAAAAACAATAAGTTTTCTTCCAAATATTCAATCACAATATGATCTTTGTAATATGCAAATATATATATATGATATGATTTCCAAAGATCAAAACCTAATATAAGATTTTTCAGAAAATATCCCTCAATAATATATATAGTTATGAACACAAAGGATATTCAATCAAGTAGTTTTGTAATATCGAAAATATCAAGTCTTTAAATGAAAACTCACTTGAATAAAAAATATTTAACCAATGGCTAAACCTTTTCTCAAGTAGTGATCTTATAAAAATGATTTAATATAAGCACGCTCAAGATCAACCTCTCAACAAATATTCAATAATAGATTTTGAGATGAAAAGCTCTTTGAAAAATAAATATCAACAAGAAAATCAGTTTAGAGGAAAAACTCTATGAGAATAAATATTAACAAGTAGATCGATTTACCAAACCTTAATACCAAAATGAAAGCACAATGATTGCTAGATTTCCTTTTGAAAATCGAGATAGCCTTAGCTTAGATTCGACGTATAAACTTTGAAATCTCAAGCAAAAGTTTCAGTAGTGTGGTCAAAGTTTGTGCTAATCTTACAATATGCTTAATTGTATGCCAAAGGTTCATTCTCTCTTCACTTCTTGGGGGCACAAGAGTTTAGATGTTGATTATATAGGTAACCTTTCCCTTAGGATGATTTCTAACCATTGGATCAACTTGATGTAAAAAATAGCTCCTGTTTTCTCTCATTAAAAATCAAAATTTTAACTTTCCTGCAGGTTTAGACGACTGAGGGTTAGAGCCCAGATGACTGAAGTTCCTTAGAGCTTTGAAAAATTAACCTAAACATAGGGTCAAATGATTGAGGTTAGGGTTCAGTCTTCTGAAGTGTTAGGTTCAGACGACTGAAATCAGTGTTCAGTCTTCTAATGTGCTTCTTCCAGGTTCTGTGTTTCACTAATAATTCTTCAAACGATTGAACTTAATCTTTGGTCTTTTGAAGAAATTCTTCTGACAACTGAGCTTAACTTCGGTCTTTTGAAGTTAATTCTTCAGACGACTAAACGTGGAGTTTGGTCTTCTGAATTGATCATTTTTTGGATTTTTCCTTTTTAGTTTCAAAAGTCTTCTTTTCTTTCTTTCTTCACTCTTTTATAAAATATTTTTTGGGGTTTCAAAAATAATTCTACGTCCATAAATATCCCCTAATGATGTTCATGAGAGGCATGAATCCTAAGGTTAGTCTAGGGTGTATTTTGAGCTTCAAATTAAATCATATGAAATATGTGAATACATTAGTTCTCAATACCCAATCCCATGAAAATCTTGAACATGCCGCTTGCATCTTCATTATTCAACTCTTTTAGTTCCACGGATTGTGCCAAGATGTATGTTCTTTAATCTTCATGGCTTCCATGACTTGCTAGCATTCCGTGTATGCTAAATATTGTTCTTGTTCACAATCTCAATGCACAGATCAAATACCAAGTGATTTGTCATTATCAAAACAGGATAGGACTCATAGAGTCAATAGGGCTTTTTTCGAAATATTGGCCAAGTGATATGAATGCCTAGCATGGATGCAGGATGTACACAATACAAAACATTTTCCAAACATATGCACAAAAGACACAGATTACAACATGTGGAGAAGGATGTGGCTCATGTCCTAACCTAGGGGTAAGTATGGATATACACGGGGTCCTCTGAGGCTCTAACTAGGCAAGGGGGTTTTGGAAAACCATGTGTTGGTAGGCTTTAATCCCTATAAACAACTGGTTCCTAGATTTAAACTCTATCCTCCCTCACAGAGGTCCAGACAAAGTTCAAACTTAGCGGAGTGGTTCGCGTGCCCCAAGGACCATGTCCCATAAGGGCTAACGGTATTATGCTCATTTCTATTCCTAAAGGGTGAAACCTGAGTAGAAGGTTGGAGAAAGTGTGTGAATTCATAAGTTCAACCTAAACCCACTATCTTCACATTTATTCACATGTTATTTCAAACAAATATTCACATTTAAGTTAAAATACTCACATGCTTATTGAAACAACTATGACAAAAAATATTCACACAGGTATTCACATGCTTATTCAAAAGTATGAAAACCAATATTCACAATTCACATTCTCATCCCAAAATATGGAAACAAATATTCACAATAAACATAAGTATTCAAAAATGTGGACAGAGATATTCACAATTTGACATGCCTATCGAAGATATGAAAACATATATTCACAATTCAATATGTTTATTCAAAAATGTGGAAGTGAATATTTTCAATTCACATGTTTATTCAAACAATCATGGAAACGAAGTATTTACGATGAACAACATGCTAGCAAAGGAAACCAAGTATTCATGTTTATTCAAACAACAAGTGGAACTAGATAATCACATGCTTATTTAAACACAATAGTAAGCTAGACATTTAAAGTTAATCCTATATACACAATTATTCACCTATGTACAATCAAATTATCAATTTGTACAAAAATGAAAGGGAGCACTCATAAAGGCTTCTCAAATTTGAATTTTGGGATAACCTTTGACTAATTACTAGCTCAACTCTCAAAGTTCCCTGTGGAGTCACCAAGCTATCACGATGTCACAGACCCGCCCAAACACCGGCAGGGGTGCGGCTGTGAACTGAGAAAAATGGTGTGAATTTTGAAAAAGTAATTTTGTGGCAAAAAAAGGTGTGATGGAGTCACTACTAACCTTTTGAAGTGTGGTTAGAACACTTGATTACTACCCAATTAAGGGTAGAATCAGTCTGTGTTACTATAGTCGGGCTCGGGAGTTCGGTTACGTGAGGGGAAGGTATTAGCACCCCCTATGCGCTTGTTCTTATGAATGGTACCTAATTAATCAAAAATTATCCCAAAATAAATTTAATAAGCCATTGAAAATTACTCCCTTTAAAAAATCAAAGAAAATGCACAAAATAAAATATTATATAAGTATTCCATCAGAACCGGGGCATACCGTACTCCGAAGAGCTCATGGCTCCTTTTTAAATCATAGGGATCAAAAAATCGAGAAAATAGTACAAAAATACACTCCCGAAATTTCAAAATTTTGTACAACTTTTCTAAGTAGGAAAATACTATTCGAGGAGGTTTTTGGATTCCTTCGGGATGAAGCAAATCTCGGGACTTCAAAAATATTTTTATTGCTTTCCTAAGACTTTTCTGGATTTTTTTGTGATTTTTTTTAAGTGCAAATACATTTTTGGAATTTTTGATTTTTTTTTTTGTTTGTGATTTTCCAACATTTTTCCTGAAGTAATTATATAACAAAAAGGGAATTAAGGCAATGTCCATGAAAATTTTTAAAAAAAAAAATGGAAAAAAAATGGAAGGCTAAAATGGTTTCATACAAGTTAAAAGGACCCAAACCAGCTCGAGAATGAATCGGTTAAAGGGGGTTGAGCTGTTTTGGCCCGGTTGAGGCCATAGTCAACACACATTGCTTTCCGCGTGGGTTAGTGTGTTCAGGTGTATGTTAGAGTGCATGGATGATGCATGATGCATGTAGAAGCATGGATGCATGACTATGTGTACGCATGGATAAGAATGAACGCGCATGTATGGTGTGATGTGTGATGGGTATGCACATGCATGAATGGATGAAGTCATAGGTCATGATGTAATGCATGGGTGTACGTGTGCATGAACAAGAATGAGCATGCACGCAAGCATGATGTGTGATGAGTAGGCACATGCATGAATGGATGAAGTCACGGGTGATGATGTAATGCATGAATGTATGTATGCGTGGACAAAAATAAGAATGCTCGCATGTGTGATGTGTGATGGGTGAGTACATGCATGAATGGATGATGTCATGGATAATTATTTGTGTGCGCATGGATGTATGTATATATGCATGTGGGCTGTAAAGTGTATATGGTTGTGAGTGTTAATGTGTGCGTGAATGTGTGTAAAAACTAATGCGTGCACGAGTGTGTGTGCATAAGCAAGCAAACAAGTTAGTACACAATTTAGCTTATGAGTTAGTGTATATGTAAGTAAATGAGATAATATACACATAAGTAAGTGTCAGTATGCAAGTAAAATAAATGTTAGTAAGCAGATAAAACAAATGTTAGTAAGCAAAGTAAAATAAATGATAGTAAGCAAATGTTAGTAAGCAAATAAATAAATGTAAGTAAGTAAGTAATATAAATGTTAGTAAGCATATAAAATAAATGTTAGTAAGCAAGTAAAATAAATGGGTTAGTAGGAGTTAGTGGGGGTTAGCATGCAAACAAAATAAATAAAATGTGTTAGTATGCATGAGTTAGCATGGGTTAGCATGCAAACAAAATAAATAAAATGGGTTAGTATGCAAATAAATAAAATGTTAGTAAGAGTTAGTATAAATAAATATATAAGTAAGCAATTAAGTTAGCATGTGAACAGTGTGTGAAATGGTGTGTGAACAGTGTGTGTTAGTGAGTTGCAATATGTTGACTTTTTGAGTCCGATCTCAGTTTTGATGCTGACAAAGCACATGTTTCTTATGTATGCATTTAGCATGTGAACATGTCCATCAATTTAACACACACATAAGGAAACGGAGATGAAAGCTTGCAGGACTTAAAAACTATACGATCAACCGCATTCCATGAAGTCGGAAGAGCAAAAATATGAAGACATTTGTTTTTAATTTGCAATTGCATTTAATTTTATATCTCTGGTCTGTAATAATGCATGCATCTGCATGATATGTTTGAATGCTCAGAACGACTATAGATAGACCCTAGTGACCAGCACATCTCACCAAAAACTTTTTTCATAAAGGACTAAAATCATACAAAGTTTTGGGAATAACTTTAGGGTCAAAATCGAGGCTAAAAAGTTCACAAAAACTTCGGTCGATTGAAGATTTTTTCGGTGTCTTCAAAAAGGACCTAGAAATGACCTTATGACACTCACTCATGCGTACCCATACTTGGTCATTTGAAATAGTGTGATTGTGGCTTAAATAGGACCGAAATGCACAAAATGTGCACTTTCAATCGACCGAAATCCTATGTACAAAATGCCTTGGTCGACCGAACCCGATCTGGGTCAACAAGTTGACCACAGCCCGGTTGATTGAACTAAGTAGTTCAATTTGGCACCGGTCAACTGAACCCGGTCTAGGTCAAAAGTTTGACCATGCCCCAGTCAATCGAACTTGACAATTCATTTACACCCAGTCAACTGAACTCCCTTGGAGTTAACTTTTTGACCACCTGGTTGATCGAGCCCAAAATGCACTCTAACGCTCTGGTCGATCGAGGGTCCTCGAAAAATGTCCTAACTACCTGGTCGACCAAACTTCTCAATTCAAAATGTCCCGGTCGACCAAACCTCGCTATTTGGAAAAATCGTCCTTTTTGGTCGACCGACCCTAAAGTTAAAAAATGGCCTGGTCGACCATGCCATATGAATTTCAGTCAACTGAAAGCCTTTTGGTTGATTGGTGCTCTCGGGTTGGTCCGAATTTTACCACGGTTAAAATTTTTAAAACAAGGTTATTTTTAATTAAACACCATTAATCTTTTTCTAAAATGACTTCCGTGTCCCCAACGGTCATATTTCTCACAAACTCTATAAATACCCCTTCATTACTGTAGATTAGCGACTTTGATTAACTCTAAATTTCTCTCGAATCCTTGGTTAATCAAAGTTCCCCCAAAAATGCTTTTTATTGTTTAAATCACTCTTTTGGGGTCAAATATCTTTTATTCAAATCTCTTTAACTATATTTCATGTATTTATTTCAAAATCTTCTTTGAGAAGAGTATTTTATTTAGGACATTTCATTTGCACATATTCTGACTAGGCATCAAATATTTGAAAAACATTTATGAGAATATTGCTTAGGCGTTCTCCTAGATTATTTCCTTGATAAATATATTTTGGGAGAAGTTATTTATTGCACAAACATTTTATTGAGCTTAACTCCTAGATTGTCCAAATATTTCTAACTTGCATAAATCTTTCTAGGAGAACATAGTACAAATTTTTCATACACATTGCATTTGTGCAAAATCATTAAAAGAGCAAAACCCTAGGTTCTACTATATTATTATTGAAATACCTTTTTGGAGAAAAAATTTTTCATTTGGGTTTAAATATAGTCAAGAACCCTTACTCCCCTAAGCATTATTTCACATCATTGGAGTGTGTATTTTTATGAGCTTAGTGTGTACATCTCTGCTTGTATTTCAGAAGCATTTTCATGTACAAAAATAGTTTTCATGTAACGATTTGGTTCAGCCCATTAATTGAACTAGAGAGTCTCAGCCCCGTAAGTGAGACTGATTTGGTTTAGCCCGGAATTGAATTGGGGAGTCTCAGCCCCGCAAGTGAGACTAGTTTGGCTCAGCATAGTAATTGAGCTGGGGTTTTCCTCGCCTCGTAAAGAGATGATGTAAAAAGCTTTTGCTCCACCCAGTTAAGTGAGCAGGTATAGTGGAATCCTTGGGGGTAAGCCCAAGGCGGGGATGTAGGCTGGTTTTGCCGAACCTCAACAACAAATCTGGTGTCGCTTTTTCTATCTTATTTAAATTCCTGCACTTTAATTTCAGCATGTGTATGAATGTTTATTTAATGTCGAAATTATTCTTATGCACACATTTGATTTAAATAAGATACCGCACACGTGTATGTTTGCTTTTATTGTTAAACTCACTTTACATACACGTTTACATGTTGATTGGAATATGATGCTGTGGTGAATTGGCGAATTGTTAAAACTAGTCAAACAGTTTTTAAAACCCAATTCACTCCCCCCTCTTGGGATCACACCAATTCGAACAATTGGTATCAGAGCCTCATTGTAAAAGGCTTAACCGCTTATGCTAAAGATCTCAACGGCTTAACTTTTCGGTGTATCCCAATTTTGAGGGTCAGCGCTTTGCAAATCCTCCACTGTTTTATTGCATAGAGGGGGAACATCATGTTTTGAAAATTCATCCAATATGCACTTTGTTGTATTGCGCTTATTATTTCATATATATTGGACGCTTTGTATGAGCAGAATGCAAATATCCATGTGTGCTAAATGAATATATTTTATGATGGTTGGATATTGTTTAAATATGATCTGATGTGAGCTGAATGCCTATGTCCATTCTTATGACTATAATGTCTCATGAATGGATAATTTGTTTTAAATAAATGCTTATATCCATATTTTGATTTAAGTTCAATTATATTTGATGGATAACTTATTTGTATTGAATACCACTATCCATCGCTCGCCTAATGGTCATATCTTCGTATGGATAGTTTATATTTTATTTGATATATTGATTGAACTACTTGACTGCATGTTTAGTCTTGAATGCCTCCTGCATAGCGGATGTAGTTGATGAGAATTGCATGCTGGTAGTGGAAATAGGTTCTCGCATGCTTAAATTGAATTATTATTTGTTGATTGCGTGAATCTATCTAGTTTTAGGTACATGCTAAATTTGGGAAATTTTCGATTTGCAAACGGCATGCTGCCAAAATTTCGATAGGATTTTTCCTAAACCAAAACCTTGTGCTAAAGATGATTATGTTAAAATTAACATTAAAACATTTTTGAAAGGATGGGTGAAACCAAATAGAAAATTAAAATTCATCCTTGCATAATCATCGAATGACTAGGGGAGCCTAGCTCCATCCCTATAGGAAGCACAAAAATGATCCATATGCATCACCTTCAATTATTGAATATCGAGGCTCTTAAGAATACCCTAAACATTTTATCCAGTGCTTAAAGTCTTATGATTTGATATGAAATGTTCTTGAGTCATGAACATTATTGCATGCCTCAATATATATTTTTTGATGCATTTATGGCTTATAGGGAAGACTATACTGGACATATGATAAAATCTCTTAATAGATAACCAGTATAGCTGCATTAAAAGGACTGCTGATACTATCTAGTATACCTAGTGAAATCAATTTTTGATTAGTATAAGCAACACATTTCCCTTCCTAGGACGCACAGTAATTACATAGGATAGTACATGTGAAATCCAAACCGCTATGTATTTTGAAGACATGTACACATTTAGGAAGTGTCTTAGGATGAACTTAGTTCATGGACACCATTTGGTCCAATTCTTGGGTCATGCACTTTCATTCCAGACCCAAATGGTAAAACATCATCCTTGTAATCACATGTTTTGATGATGGTCCATAAACTATAAAAAATTACATAACTTAGGGGGAGTTTTTCATTTAACACACACTCACCGTGAATTTCGAGTTGTGTCATCCTTATTGAACCCCTATTGCATTACCCTTGAGTATAGCCTTGATTGGCTATTGTGTATTTAAATTGAAATGCAATATGTCATGCTAGTATGTGCTAAATGCCTATATTTGCTGCATGTTGAAAATCTTTTGAAAGGATGAATTTTTGAGGAATGCTTTTAATGCAAGTATGTATGCATGCAAATATACAGGGGGAGTTTAAGCCCCACTTTTAAGAAAAATGAACTCAATGCCTATAATCTCCTACATGCTAAGTAACATTTAGAAGGATGAACATGTGTTGAGTGCGCTTAAATAAAATCCATCCTTGAACATTAATGCACTTTTGTGTGCTTGAGATTATATTGGGGAGGTTAAGCCCCATCCTTGAAAAAGGATAAGAATCACCTGGCTGATGGACTCACATTATTTCTATTGTTTCTACTTTTTGAGTCCGAAGGTTTTCTAGGCACCTTGGACATCATATTCTATCTGTACTGAAAATCTTTGATATGGATTGTTCCAGGTACCCATGAACACCATGCATGACTTAGTGTTTGATTTTTTAGCACATGTGTGTTTAAAGACATTTTACTGGTGAGATAAATAGGCTTAACACATATCTAGTAAAATCTAAAATTAATACTTATATTGTTTGGAATTTTAATGAATTTTCACAAAATATATCAGTATAAGTAGTTAAAAGAATCTAAGCAAGTATTCAAATTGATAGGGGGAGCACCTAGAAATTATTTTTCTATCTTGTTGTGCTCACAACATATCTAACTTAGATTTGGTTTTTGAATTCATTGTGGCTTGTGCTTAATTATAATGTCTTCATTGAATATAATCAATGAAAATATTTTGTTTGCCATAGTGTTTCAGGTTTTTCCATATGATCCTTATTCTTAAATTGGTTTAACATTCTTGGATCTATATGGTTGCATTTTTCTGGTTATACGTTGTGATTTGTGCTTAAATGATAAACCAGGAAAATAATGCTTGCTTGAGTTTTAAATTAAAAGTTTCCTTTTTAGCAAGCATAAGCCCCCAATATTTATTGAAAATTTTAAAGGGATATATTTTTATACATATATATATATATCTATATATATTTATATATATACATTTATGAAAGCAAGAATTGAACTTATATAGAGTATATCTTTTGTCTTCCTTGTGTGCTAAGACGTCTTCATGACTGTGCTTGTATTTTCTTGAAATTTTGCGTCATGAAATTTTATTTTTAAAAGGGTGCTACATAGATGGTTCATGGATCACATATGAAATGCATATGAACTTGTTAGACTGCATTTATGCTCAAACCTACATTTGCTATCATATGCCGTGTGTGTTGAACTCAAATCTTTCACGAGTCTTTTGATATGTTTAAATTGCCATGATTTGTGGATAATCCTGGTCTGATCTTGTTTGTCATGTGCCTTGTAAATCTTTTATATGACCAGTTATGAAAACTGTTGTGTATGCCTCATTGCTATAATCTTTAAAATAGTTTAAAATTTTTATGCCCAACTACTATATAAGGGGAGAGTTTTCTTTAAAATTTTTCTTTAAAAAAAAAAAATTCAAAAAGGGGGAGTTCTCTTTGCTATGTTTGTTTTAAATGATCAATCTTTTCTACTTAGCTTTGCCCTTTTGCTGATGACAAAAGAGGGAGAATATTTTTGAGCAAAATGTTTGTGACCATAGGGGCAAATATCTTGAGGGGTGAAAACATAGGGGTAAATATTTGAGCATGTGCTTTAATGTTAAAACTAAATGCATAATCTTTTGAAATGTCTTCTTTCATGAATATGTTTGAGCTTTAATGTTTATAATTTACTTTATGCATATTCTTAGGGGGAGCCTTTTTAGGTTGTACCTATTTTGCTCTCGTGCGTTTGTCATCATAAAAAATGGGGAGATTGTTGACTTTTTGAGTTCGATCCCTGTTTTGATGCTGAAAAAACACATGTTTCTTATGTGTGCATTTATCATGTGAACAGGTCCATTAATTTAACACACACATAAGGAAACGGAGATGGAAGCTTGCATGACATAAAGACTATACGATCAACCGCATTCCATGAAGTTGGAAAAGCAAAAAGATGAAGACATTTGTTTTTAATTTGTAATTGCATTTAATTTTATATCATTGGTTTGTAATAATGCATGCATCTACATGATGTGTTTGAATGCTCAGAATGACCGTAGATAGACCCTAGGGACTAGCACATCTCACCAAAAACCTTTTTCAAAAAAGACTAAAATCATATAAAGTTTTTGGAATCACTTTGGGTCAAAATCGGAGCTAAAAAGTTCACAAAAACTTCAGTGGACCAAAGGATTTTTTTGGTGACTTCAAAAAGGATCTAGAAATGATCTTAGGACACTCTCTCATGCATACCTATACTTGGTCATTTGAAATAGGGTTACTGTAGCTCAAACAGGATCGAAATGCACAAAATGTGCACACTTGGTCGACCAAAATCTTATGTACAAAATACCCCGGTCGACTGAACCCGGTTTGGGTCAACAAGTTGACCACAGCCCGGTTGGCTGAACTAGGTAGTTCATTTTGGCTCCGGTCGACCGAACCTAGTCCAGGTCAACAGTTTGACCATGGCCCGGTCGACCGAACTTGACAGTTCATTTACACCCAGTTGACTGAACTCCTTTGGAGTCAACTTTTTGACCACCTGGTCGACCGAGCCCAAAATGTTTGGTCGACCGAGGGTCCTCGGAAAATACCCCAACTACCTGGTCGACCAAACTTCTCAGTTTAAAATGTCCCGATCGACCGAACCTCGCTATTTGGAAAAATCACCTTTCTTGGTCGACCGACCCTATAGTTCAAAAATGGCCCGGTCAACCGTGCCATATGAACTTCGGTCAACCGAAAGTCTTTTGGTCGACCGGTGCTCTCAGGTTGGTCCGAATTTTACTGCGGTTCAACTTTTTAAAACAAAGTTATTTTTAATTAAACATCATCAATATTTGTCTAAAATGACGTCCGTGTCCCCAATGATCATATTTCTCACAAACTTTATAAATACTGCTTCATTACTGTAGATTAGCGACTTTGATTAACTCTAAATTTCTCTCTAATCCTTGGTTAATCAAAGTTCCCCCAAAAAATTTTTTATTGTTTAAATCACTCTTTTGGGGTCAAATGTCTTTTGTTGGCCTTACAAGGCTTAATATCCTATTTTGATGCTAACAAACAAGTGGATCTTAACATGCTATGTTAAGTGATGTGTTTTTCGGACTAAATAAAGAATGCAAGGTTAAAGAGTTCATGAGAGCTTGTACCTCAGATAAGGATGATTATATCAAGCTTGAAGCATGGATTGAAAGATTAAAATTTGAGGATCATGAGAGCATTGATATTAAAGAAAAAGTTTCAAGAATGAAAGCCAAAATGATCAACATGGAAAGCTTAAAGAAAGATGAAGCAAGCATAAAGACCTCAAGGAATTCAAGGATTGAAAATTTGAAAGAGTTTGGGAAATTTCATGTAAGTACTTCAAAGAATTTCAATATGGATGCATGAAGCTCTTAGGTTAATGTCTTGGACCTAGAAACCTTTGACCATACTTGGAAAATATTTTTATAAGGTCAAAAATTGTTTTAAAAAGGCTAGAATCTATTTTGGAATGAAAAGCACCAAAAATAGGATTTCTCAAATGGTGTCAATTTTTCTTCATCTGCATTGATGTACATTTTTCTCCATCAAAACATCCTTATTTTAACATGTTGTCAACATGAAAGTTGTAGGAGTTTCTCTTAGCTTTCATTTGATACCAAGATCATCAAATGTGGTGTTATATAGAAAAAGATATGATCAAAAGGCTGAAGGTACTTGAAGTTGACAGCATGACAGACAACTGTCAAGAACTTGACAGACGATTGTCAGAGCAAAATGAGACGTCTGTGCATGTGTGGATAGATGATTGACACCCTACTGCCCCTTCTTTTTAGTTAGACAGATGACTGCCCAAAACGGACAGTCATCTGCCACGCGATTGTTTTGATTTTTTTCATAACGGTCATATTTTTAAATGGGGTTGTTTAGGGCTCAAAATTTATGGAAACTTGGGGGATACTTCAAGCCACTTGAGGATCTAGTTATACACTTTTTAAATTCTATAAATAAGCCTCAAAGATCATTGAATCAACACAACCAAGAATTCAAATTTTGAAAAAAAATTCAAAGTCTCTCTCAAATTGCTCTCAAATTCTCAAGGCTCTCTCTTGCTCTCAAGCTCACATATTGTGCACAAATTCAACTGAGTTTTGACTGATCTTCTTCCACCTGAATTGTGCTACAAATTCTAAATCCTTCAATCAATGAAATAATTAATCAGTGATGTACTTCCTTGAGCTTCAAGTTAATTTCCATACTGTGATTTACTTTGAAGGATATTAGTTGTGCTGTAATTGGTGTACTAACCAGCTCTTTGAGGAGCAAGTTCTTTGTACACATCTATTTGATCTTTATCTTGTAGATTGACGATTCCAAGGGTTGTTTGGATCATTGGCTAAGCAAGGGGATATTGCTTAGAGAGGAAGGTTCTAGCCTTGTTAAGGAGTGAC
The DNA here is from genome assembly GCF_029873635.1 of Malania oleifera. Lineage (NCBI taxonomy): Eukaryota > Viridiplantae > Streptophyta > Magnoliopsida > Santalales > Ximeniaceae > Malania > Malania oleifera. The sequence continues at coordinate 46,379,672 of NC_080424.1, read as the reverse complement.
TGGACGAGGGGATACTGTTTGGAGAAGGCGGGCTCTAGCCTTACCCAAGGAGTGTTGTAAAGGTTTGTTCCACCTGAATTCTAAATATTTGGAAAGAGTGATTGGATTTTATATTGCACAACATATTAAAGAAGTAAATTCATTTATACAAGGCTTGGTTCAAATTTGGCTAATATAAACGAACAACCATCTTGAGTTTTTATATTACGTAAGTGTTGTGTATTGGCTTGGTTATTTGCTTTCTAATTATAGTTGATTGGTTTTGTTGAATGATTGGATGTTTGTATGGTTAAGGATTAAATAAAGAAACTAAGTTCTTGAGTGCTTAACAAATTAAACAAACGAGTCACAAATTGGTTAAAAGAAATAAAATAAGTTTAAGAATTCTAAAAGGGAATTAAAAGAAAATTTTTAAAAGTCCAATTCACCCCCCCTCTTGGGAAGCTATTCCTAATTTCAATTGGTATCAGAGCGGGGTTATAGCAACTTTTAACTAGAAGCTATAAAAAGATATAAATGGCTAACTTAGGTGTAGCTCCCTTTGGAGAGGGATAATCTTTAATTAGGCCACCAATATTTTGTGGTTTGAACTATACTTTCTAGAAGAAGAGAATGCAAATATATCTCTAAACTATGAATTGGAAAGCATGGGAGGTTGTCATGGAAGGTGACCAAATTCCCACTAAGATAGTTGACGAAAAACAAGTCCTTAAGGAGAAAATTGATATGACAGACTTAGACTATAAGATGCTGTAAGTAAATTCTAGTGCCATGAATGCTCTATATTGTGCTTTAGATGCCAATGAATTTAATAGAGTAATGGCTTGCAAATCAGCTAAGGAAATATGGGACATGGTAGAAATCACTTACGAAGGCACTATAGATGTTCGGGATAATAGGATCGATATGCTTACAAGTGAATATGAAGCTTTTAAGATGAACCCAGATGAATATATAACTAGCATGTTTACTTGGTTCACTCACATAATAAATTTCCTAAATGCATTGGGAAAAACCTACACTACTTATGAAATGATAAGGAAAATTCTTAGAGGGCTACCAACCATATGGGAACCAAAAGCCACTGCCATAACCGAAGGAAGAAATTTGAAAAACACTTCCTTAGATGAACTCATAGGTTCTCTTCTTACATATGAAATGACAATGAATGAAAAGAATGGAAAAACCAAATCCCAAAAATCAATAGCCTCTAAAGCCTTCAAAGAAAACTCAAGTAGTGAAATGGAAGAAGAAGAAGAAGCCTTCATATCTAAAAAGCTAACAAAGATACTAAGAAGGAGAAACAAATTCAAGAGAGGAAATCAAAAATCTGAATCAGATGAATCTGAAGAAGAAGTTAGCAAGAAATCAAAGAATAAAACTCCTAGCTGTTACAATTGCAACAAGGCTGGACATATAAAACCGGAATGTCCACTACTAAAGAAAGAGTCTAAGAAGAAAAAGCAAAAGGCCATGAAAGCCACTACTTAGGACATGATGAGTACAAGTAGTTCTGAAATTGAATCAAGTGACTAAGAGGTTGCTTATACGTGCTTTATGGCTAGGGACGATGAGGAAAGCTCTTCAGCCAAATCCTTAGATAATTCTTGTAGTAATTCTTCAAATGAATCCAATGATGAGGGTATGTCATCTTATAAAGAACTACAAAATGGTCTATTCAAAGTACATAAGATGCTGATCAAAGTAAATAAACAAAATGCTTCATTGAAGAATAAGAATGAAGGTATAATGAAAGAATTAGAATCCCTTAAGAATGCTGAAAGGGAAAAGGATTCAAGGATCAAGAAAATTGAAAATAAGTATGATGCTGCAATGAAAGAATTAGAAGCTAAAACTCTTGCATAAAAAGAAAACGACTTGAAAATTAAAGAATTAGAATGCAAGAATGAAAAAATGATAGAAGACCTTAGATCCCTATCCTCTACAGTATATAAGAAAGATACATATATTTCTGAATTAGAGAATAAAATAAGAAAATCATATCCAGAGTTAGAGAAATCTCAAAAGAAGGTTGATAACAAGAAAGAGATAGAGTTAAATGATCTCAAAAATCAGATTAAAGATAAAAAAAAGATCATTTATAACTTTACAAAAGGAAAAGCAAACTTTGACAAAATGCTAGGCTCCTAAAGAATGTCTCTAAACAAAGAACGCATTGGATTTAATGGAATTGAAAATAAAAAGAAAAGGAATCTTTACATGGGTTATTTCTCAAATGCCTCCAAAGATTATGCTACCACATCTAGTAATGCCTACACTAATACAATATGCTATCAATGTAAGAAAAAAGGGCATATAAAGTTTGAATGTCCATTTAAGAGAAAATGAGTGAAAACTAAACAAATATGGAGAGTTAAAGAAACATCCTTTATCAAACCAACCAGACCCAAGAAAGTATGGGTACCGAGATGATAGACTAGATCATAAATGAACAACTCCATGGATTAAGTCATTCCCCTTTAAAAATTGAGAAAGTAACTTATTCATGATCAACAAATGAGTTTAAGAGCTTATTATAACAAATTCAAAAATGGCATTGTTGGCAAAATGATAGGATGATTTTTTTTACAAAGCTTAACTTAAGAAAATATTAAGAAAATATCAAATTGAGATTTTAAGTCTAAATGAGCAAAGATGAGAGAAATAAAAAACATGTTGAAATGAGGAAAATCCTGCTAACAGATAACTTTCTGTTCAGAGACAGACGACTAGCATGGTTTTGAAGTGTTTTTAACACAAGTCAGAAGATGGACAGACGACTGTTAAGTAATGGACAGACGACTGCCAGTGACCAGTGAGCCGTCTATGAGTGTTCTGCTAGACGACTGTCAACCTGCTGTGTATATTGAAAAATTGATGAGTTCATGGACAGACGATTGTCACCCTTCTATTCATTTTTTAAAACCTGGTTATTTAGTGATAAATGAATGCCCCCCTATTGACAGGCGACTGTATAAATTTTTTTAAAGATATTTGAGAATGAAATGCTATATGCTACATTCTTACATGCCTATATGATATGTTATATGCTACATGCTTACATACCTATGCTACATGATATACTTGACTTATATTGAAAATTTATGGCTCACTATGTTGAAAATCTGAGCATGAGATTATTGAGTATAAGCATGATTTTTGATATGAATTTTGATTAATTCTTGACCATGCATGCTATTGATGAATCACATGGATAAACTTATTGCTCTTTGTATTGATATCCATGAGCTATGCATGACGTGATAATGACTTTTCTATCTATAAAATACTTTGGTATTCATGAGCTATGCATAACGTGATAAGAACTTCAGAATCTATAAAGTATTTTGGTATCCATGAATATTTTTGTTATCACATTTTAAAAATTTTAATTGGTATCACAATTTAAAAGCTTACTTGGTATCTCAATCTAAAATTAAATTTGTTTTTTAAGCATGACAATTATGATTATATCTATTAGCATGATATGACATTAATGATTTTAGTATAATATTGACATTTGAAGTTTTGAAACAAAGGATGATGAAAGCATAATTGATAACAAAACTGAATGTATTAAATTCAGGGGGAGTATGACTTATTGCTTATATTATGATTGTTTCCCTATTAATCAATTCAAAGAATTTTCAATTGGTATCATAAATTAAATTTTAAATTGGTATCATGAATTTTAAATAGATATCATGAATTCAATTTTAAATCAGTATCATAATATCAACAATTGAAATCTTGAGTAATGTCAAAGAAAGAAAAAGTTGTTAGTAAATATATGATTGTTAAAACACACTACACATATTGTATTGAAAAACTATAAATTGAGTGTGTTCATATGTTTGATACGCATGTTTGATGATATGCTCAACATGATATTTTACTTGAACTTAATTATTATTTTTTCTCTTTTTCATTGATGTCAAAAGGGGGAGAAGTTTTAAGCAAAAATTGAGCATGAGATTGCAAAGATTGAGCATGAACATAATATATCAAAAGGAGGAGAAGTACTTGACGTTGATTGATAAACTTGAACTTGAATAAAGTGATGAGTATGATTGTAAAATGAAGTGATGAGCATGATTATAAAAGAATTTTTGAAATTCATATTGATCTTGCAAATATTGAAAGGGGGAGTCTTCTTAAGGCTCACTCCAATTTTTGTTTCTTGTTTGTCATCATCAAAAAGGGGGAGATTGTTGGCCTTACAAGGCTTAATATCCTATTTTGATGCTAAAAAACAAGTGGATCTTAACATGCTATGTTAAGTGATGTATTTTCAGGACTAAATGAAGAATGCAAGGTTAAAGAGTTTATGAGAGCTTGTACCTCAGATAAGGATGATTATATAAAGCTTGAAGCATGAATTTAGAGATTAAAACTTGAAGATCATGAGAGCATTGATATTAAAGAAAAAGTTTCAAGAATGAAAGACAAAGTGATCAACATGTAAAGCTCAAAGAAAGATGAAGCAAGCATAAAGACCTCAAGGAATTCAAGGATTAAAAATTTGAAAGATTCGAGGAAATTTCATGTAAGTACTTCAAAGAATTTCAATATGGATGCATGAAACTCTTAGGTTAATGTCTTGGACCTAGATACCTTTGATCATACTTGGAAAATATTTTTATGAGGTCAAAAATTGTTTTAAAAAGGTTAGAATCAGTTTTGGAATGAAAAGCACCAAAAAAAGGATTTCTCAAATGCTGTCAATTTTTCTATATCTGCATTGATGTATAGTTTTATCCATCTATATATATATATATATCCTTATTTTAAAATATGTTCAACATGAAAGTTGTAGGCATTTTTCTTAGCTTTCATTTTCCACCAAGATCATCAAATTTGGAGTTATATAGAAAAAGATATGATCCAAATACTAAAGGGTGCTCGAAGGTGACAGCATGGCAGATGGTAGTCAAGAACTTGACAGACGACTGTCAGAGCAAAATGAGACGTCTATGTGTGTTTGGATAGACGATTGACATCCTACTGCCCTTTTGTTTTAACTGGACAGATAACTGCCCAAAATGGACAGTCATCTGCCATGCGGCTGTTTTGATTTTTTTCATAACGATCAAATTTTTACATGGGGTTGTTTGGGGCTCAAAACTTATGGAAACATGGGGGATACTTCAAGCCGCTTGAGGATCAAGTTATACAATTTTTTAAAGTTTATAAATAAGCCTCAAATATCATTGAATCAACACAACCAAGAATTCAAATTCTGAAAAAAATTCAAAGTCTTTCTTAAATTGCTCTCAAATTCTCAAGGCTCTCTCTTGCTCTCAAACTCACATATTGTGCAATTGAGTTTTAGCTGATCTTATTCCACCGAAATTGTGCTACAAATTCTAAATCTTTCAATCATTGAAAGAATTAATCGGTGATATACTTACTTGAGCTTCAAGTTAATTTCCATATTGTGATTTACTTTGAAGTATATTAGTTGTGCTGTAATTGGTGTACTAACCAGCTCTTTGGGGAGCAAGTTCTTTGTACGCACCTATTTGATCTTTATCTTGTATATTTATGATTCCAAGGGTTGTTTGGATCATTGGCTAAGTAAGGGGATATTGCTTAGAGAGGCGGGCTCTAGCCTAGTTAAGGAGTGACCGGACGAGGGGATATCGTTTGGAGAAGGCGGACTCTAGCCTTACCCAAGGAGTGTTGTAATGGTTTGTTCCACCCATTAAAGGAACAAGTTTTGTAATCCTTTGGTGGTTGACTAAAGGCGAGGACATAGGCTGGGTATAAGCCAAACCTCGTAAAAATCTCCGTCTCACTCTCTCTTTCTCTACTCTTTATTTTCAGTACATATTTAAATTGCGTGGATGGTTTAAATTGAAAATCATATATATTACATATATTTGGGTATCAAGTAAGCTTAAAGTTTTATTTTAATTTGGGTTGCGGAAACTAAAAGGGAGTACGTTGGTTAAACCATATCTTGTGGAAACTGTATGGGAGTACGTTACTTAGTTAAACATCGCAAAGAGAAATTAACTAAGTGTTTATCTGAATTCTAAATATTTGGAAAGAGTGCTTGGATTTTATATTGCACAACATATTGAAGAAGCAAATTCATTTATACAAGGCTTGGCTCAAATTTGGCTAATATAAACAAACAACCATTTTGAGTTTTTATATTACATAAGTGTTGTCTATTGGCTTGGTTGTTTGCTTTCTAATTATAGTTGATTGGTTTGGTTGAATGATTGGATGTTTGTATGGTTAAGTATTAAATAAGGAAACTAAGTTCTTGAGTGCTTAACAAATTAAACAAACTCTCTTTCATGTATGGTTAAGTCCAATTCACCCCCCCTCTTGGGAAGCTATTCCTAATTTAATCTTTTATTCAAATCTCTCAAACTCTCTTTCATGTATTTATTTCAAAATCTTCTTTGAGGAGAGTATTTTATTTAGGGCATTTCATTTGCACATATTCTCACTAGGCATCAAATATTTGAAAAACATTTCTGAGAATATTGCTTAGGTGTTCTCCTGGAATATTTCCTTGATAAATATATTTTGGAAGAAGTTATTTATTGCACAAACATTTTATTGAGCTTAACTCCTAGAGTCTCCCAATATTTCTAACTTGCATAAATCTTTGTAGGAGAACATAATACACATTTTTCATACACATTGCATTTGTGCAAAATCATTAAAATAGCAAAACCCTAGGTTCTCCTATATTATTATTGAAATACCTTTCTGGAGAAAAACTTTTTATTAGGGTTTAAATATAGTCAAGAACCCTTACTCCCCTGAGCATTATTTCGCATCATTAGAGTGTGTATTTGTATGAGCTTAGTGTGTACATCTCTGCTAGTATTTTAGAAGAATTTTTCATGTACAAAAATGGTTTTCATGTAATTGTTCAGTTCAGCCCGTTAATTGAATTGGGGAGTCTCAGCCCCGCAAGTGAGACCGGTTTGGTTTAACCCGAAATTGAACTAGGGAGTCTCAGCCCCGCAAGTGAGACTAGTTTGACTCAACCTAGTAATTGAGCTGGGGTTTTCCTTGCCTTGTAAGGAGATGATGTAAAAGGCTTTTGCTCCACCCAGTTAAGTGAGCAGGTATAGTGGAATCCTTGGGGGTAAGGCCAAGGCGGGGATGTAGGCTACTTTGGCTGAACTTTGATAAAAAATCTGGTGTTGCTCTTTCTATCTTATTTAAATTCCTGCACTTTAATTTTAGCATGTGTATAAATGTTTATTTAATGTCGAAATTATTCTCATGCACATATTTGATTTAAATAAGATACTGCACGCGTGTATGTTTGCTTTTATTGTTAAACTTGCTTCACATACACATTTATATGTTGAATGCGATATGATACTATGGTGAATCAATGAATTGTTAAAACTAGCCAAAAAGTTTTTAAAACCCAATTAACCCCCCCCCCTCTTGGGATCACACCAATTCCAACCTAATATTCAAAAGGAGCTCATATCAAACACCTGGTGTGCATGTGTTAGTGAGTGGCAATAACCATGGAGAGCTCATGTCAAACACCTGGTATGCATGTGTTAGTAATGTGCGTAGTGCTATGTTTAAATAGTGTGTAGGGTATGTGTGAATAGTGTGTGCACACCGTGAGTGTGGGGTGTATGAATGTGTGTGTTGTCTGTAGCTGTAAAAGGTAAAAATGGCACAAAAGTCGAGGAGAAAGATGGTTAGAGCCTTTGAGGCAATATGTCGAGCAGGTGGAGAGTTAGTGCAAAGTGAGGCTATGAAGTGGTGTTGTATGTGTGAGGAAAGAAAAAAGAAAAAAGTAAAGCAAAATTTCACATGCAACAAGAGGAGCATGCATACCACAAGCAATGGGAACAACAAGATCAAGGAAAGAACGAAAACACCTAAAATGAAAGAAAAGAAATGAAACACCAACTCCAATCGGAAACAAGAACAGAATGAACATGAATGATGAAAGGAGAGGCCGAACGGATTAACGAAAACAAAAATAGCTTAACCACAGCACACCTTCAACCAGAAGTTAATCCTTATCAGATTCTGATATGCTTCTGGAGGGAACCCGGAAACTCGAACTTCAAAGACGCCAATGATCGAGCACAAGGCGCACACACCTCCTTCTGTAACTTTGTTGAGGTATACCATGGGCGTTCTCCCTATCAACTGAGTTACTTCATCTACAATGTTGACAACATCAAGCTTGTTCCTACTTGTGTGAATAGAAAATGATTGAGCTTTGGATGGAAGGTGACAGTGGCCGTGCAGGTGGTTGTGCTCCCGGCTGAAAGGGGGGCAGAGACGACATCAATTTTTGAGGCTGGTGTGGTGGCTTACAGGGGACTGAGGTTGAGGGAGATCAAGATGGGAGAGTTGCTAGTTTGCTGGCTTGTGGGCTTGGCCATGAGGGTAGTGGATAAGGATTGGCAAGGGTGAGCTACGAGGGAGTGACCGTGAGGGTGTGAATAGTGGAGACTCTAAGCTTGGGTGGCAGGTGATAGTGGTGATGGGTTGCTTTGAGACGGGATGTGTAGGGTGACTGGTTGTCGTAGACAATGGAAGATGGCATAAGGATTTGTAGGCCATGAATGAAGCTGTGTGGCGGCAATGATGATGGTGGGGTTGCAAGGGACTATGAAGAGTGTGAGCTGGTTGTGAAGGTGAGTTGTCGGAGCCGAAGATTGTGGGGTGAGGGATCGAGCTCTGGTGAGGGTGCAAAGCTAGTGGAGAGATGAGAGAGGCTGAGAGGAAGAAGAAGAATGAACAGTCCCCCCCCTCCTTTACCAGTGTTGCGCGAACATGCCTTTATAGGCTGCTTGTTTTTGTTTTTTTCTCTTTTTTTGTTTTTGTGCTTTTCATTGTAATAATAATAATAATAATAATAATAATAATAATAATAATAATAATAATAATAATAATAATAATAATAATAATAATAATAGTGCCCTAAAATAATAATAGTAATAAGAATAATATTAACAATAATAAATTAATAATTAGGCTTTTTTTTTTTTATATTTTGATGCATTTTTCCTTTTTTATTTTTTCTTTTGTCTTTTCTACTCTTATTGTCCAGTTTTATCCCCTGAACAAAGAGACCTGGCTTTGAAAAGGGTAAAACTTAATTCCTAAAAATAGGACCTAGACTCCATTTTTTAAAAATGCCTAGAACTCGGTAAAAACATACCAAGACATGGTAAAGACACCGAGACTCACTGAAAACAAGCCAAGACTCTGTAAAAACACCAGGAGTCAATAAAAACACCGGGACTCATTGAAAACAAATTAGGACTTGGTAAAAACATCGGGACTCATTGAAAACAAATCGGGACTGGGTAAAAATATCGAGACTCGATAAAAACACTAGGACTCATTGAAAACAAACTAGGACTCGGTAAAAACATTGGGACTCGATAAAAATATTAGGACTCATTGAAAACAACCCGAGACTTGTTAAAAACATTGGGATTCATTGAAAACATAGCGAGACTTGGTTGGGATTCTCGAAAGGGTCCTCCAAATTTTGGGGCTCAAAGTCAGCTTTTATTGTGACGGGTCTTGTTGGGGAGGCCTAGTTAAAATTGGGGTGTCGATAGTACATATCCTTATTATTTTTTGGTTTACTTCTTTTTGAAGTATTGGCTATTATTTATGAGATGAAATAGCATGTAAAGCTTGAGTGACAAAAGGAAAAACCTTGTTTTTCTCATGTGAATTACTAAGGTTCTAAATATAAGTTCAAAAGCATGTTATGATTGGTAAGTCCATCTCTCTTAGAAAAGAGATTTTTTTTTTATGATGTATGCTTAAGTTTGGATATAGAATGAGAATATATAAAGCATAGCATAACCTATCGCATACACGAACTTGAGTTTTTGTGAAGTTAATCATAACAACCAATGGTATTCTAAATGAAGCGTTTATTTGCATTATCTTTACGAGCATATGTTTAATTTGAAGAATACCATTCCCATTAGTGGCATTTTGGGGGAACTTGTCTCATTTCTCTTAGATGTTTTGATAAAGCCTAGTTTACATCTAAATGCTCTTTGTTTAACATGGAATGTTTGATCCACCGACAAGTGGTATCTATCCTTGCTCCATTTTTAAGCTCTCATTGTTAGAAAAATAAAATAGAGCTTTGCATTATTAGAAATCATCATTCATGGATAGTACGGAAGCTAATCTAGGCATTTCAGCTATTATGGTTTAGCACCAAAAATAGGTATATGAATTTTGCACATACTCACCTCACCGACTTGGAAACTAGTCTTAATAGGCTTTTAGAGCAATTTTAAGATAAATGAATAGGACCGCTTGATTTGATGATGATCAAAGAGGGAGAAGTTTTGTGATGTTAAGTGGGGGAGAAATGCATGTATTGTTATAAAAGTTCATGTTGCTTGATGTTTTATCCTACATGAACTTTCTATTTTTCGTATTACATGATATAGCTTCAATTGAGATGAAATATCTAGTTGAATGTTATTATGTCTTATATGCATATAGTAAGGGGGAGCAAAATTTATACCTTATTTAATAATATGCATATTAACTTTTTGAGTCCGATCCCTATTTTGATAATGACAAATCACAGTATCTCATGTGTGCGCTAAGTGTATGAACAAGTTTTATGTTTCAGTAAGCACACATGACAGATGCAGAATAGAAGCCAAGAAGCACTTATAGCTCACATCAATTGATGCATTCCATGAACTTGTAGAGAGCGGAAGATTGAAGATCTTACATTTTTTCAGTTGTAATAGTAATTAGGTTTCATTTGTGCGTGCATATCTTATGTTTTAAATTGAAACTCATCATCGACCTTAGATTCACTTAAAAAAACCCAATTCTCATGAAAACCTTTCATTCAAAATGCTAAACTTACGCAAAAGGTTTGAAGTGGTTTTGAACTTAAAAGAAGGAGAAATCTAATGTTTTCAAAGGGGTCGGTCGACTGACTATTAAAGCCCAGTCGACTAGATAGTGTAAAGGGCCAATTTATAAAGGCTTGGCAGATCGAATCTTAGGCCCAGTAGGCCAAATAGAACAAATGGGCATAAAACTCATTTTTATAAGGGCCCAGTCAATGGGCTCTTAAAGCCCAGTTGACTAGCCTTCGTGGTAAAGATGATCTGGTAGACCGGATCATATGCTAGGTAGATTGAAGCTCACGAAAAAGGAAAATCGCCTTTGGTTGGTCTACCGGATCTTGTGCTAGTCGACCTGACCTCTCGGGTTGAGGTCAATTTAAGCTTCCAACGTTCATAAAAAAAATGAATTAAATTATTATTTTAATGCTCAACAGTCATATAACGGTCATATCTCAAAATTGCCTATATACTTGGTCAAAATCACTTTGAATGGGTTGGAGATTTATGCTGAACTTTCCCCTACTTTATTTTGAAAATATTTTTGGAGAAAAAGTTTTGAGTTATTCAAGTAAGGTTTGAGCATATATTCAAACTCATATATATTTCTTTAAAGCCTTCTTGTTTTTGATATTTCAAAGGTCAATCATTTTGAGAGAAAACCCTAGTTTCTCCTATTCTTTTCTTTAAAAGTTCTTTTTGGAAAAAATCATTTGGGTTATTCAAGAGAGTCTTGAGCATATATTTATTTCATATATACTTGCTTCAAAGGCTTCTCACATTTGATTTTACAAAAGGTCAATCTTGAGGAAAATCATTTTCCATACTGTCATCTTTCTGGAAAAATATTTTTGAGAGAAAACCCTAACTCTATTGAGTTTCAAATTTAAAATCATTTGAGAGTGCATATAGATTTTTTCACTGTACAAACTCGCTTATTAAAGAAGCATTTTATTGTACAAAAAATTGTTTTTCAAAACATACTCTTCACGGTTTGGGTTGTGAACCATGGCCAAGTGAGGGTACATCACTTGGAGAGGTCACTACAAGAAAAAAGAGGTTATTAATAATCAAAAAATTGTCACTAATAGTATTAGTTATGGTTTTGTCGGTATTAGTGATGGTTTCAGTTGGCATGGGGTTTTTGGGGACCGTCAAATCCGGTACGTCCAGTTTGATGTGACGGATGTGTCGGGATTTACCACACTTGGTTTGGACCTTGTATACTCGATTTGGATAGTTGTGTGCTTAAAAATGAACTAAGTGTACTAAGTTCGTATCTGAGCGTATAATTTTCAATTGGCATGGAGTTTATAGGGACCGTTAGGTCTGGCACGTCCAGTTCGATGTGATGGACATGTCAAGAGTAACCAAACTCAGTTTGGACCTCGAATGCCTGAATTGGACACATAGGTGGTTAAAATGAACTAAGTTTACTAAGTAGTTTGTTTCTATGCTAACTTTGCTTCTAAGTAGGGAAAAACCCTTCTATCAATTCTATCAATTCATTGCATACATAATATATATGATGAAATATGAAAATATAACTGCATAATTACATTGTGTAATTTATAACAACTCAATTTCAAAACTCCAAACACAAATTTTCCTATCGCATACTGAGTATAACTAATCTAATGAGAGGAGGAGGCACTTGTAGTATCTAGACGAGTTGGCATAACATTGGTTCCACCTGCGCTTGCCGGTTCTTCATTGCTTCCATCTCTGCTTGGACGATGGACACCTTTGCTTGCCAAGTGGACACCTCTTATTTAAGTTGCTTGTTCTCCATTTCCACCATCTACACCTGGAGAACCATATCCACCTTTTGAGATTGGGCTTCCCTGCGCACTCAGTCAAGCTCGACATGAGACGCCATGGTCGAAGTAGATGTCGATGTTGGGGGTGATGTATCCACTGCCAAGACCATTCAACTGGGCTCCTATGCGTTCCCCCAGCACCTGCCTATAGATTTCATCTTTTGAAACTAGTTCAATCCCCTCTGGAATAGGTGCATTCTTCAGCTCGACCATCCTCGCCTATTTTCAGTCATGAAAATGTAGAAAACGGAAAAATTAGAATACAACTTTGACGTTTTGAATAAAATAAATAATATATTTGACGTACATGTTTCCACTTTATACCCGGGCACCACTCCCCCGACAACATTTGATGTGTCCCTTAATAAAGATCCGACATCGGCTATAGGTCGCTAGTCTCAGGATCACGCTACATTATCATGTAAAATATAATTAATATTAATTAGGATTGGTGTAAACATAAATAACACTTGTTAGGTAATGATCAGACATATAAATATAGAAATGACCTTTCAATGCTTGACGAACAGCTTTGACCCACCGCAATACATCATCTCTAGTTTGCTACGATTCTCAGCATTTTTCTTACAAACTGCCTATGAAAAGGAAAAAAAAAATGACTCTTCATTAATTAGCGACATCGATACGACAAAGCAGTTATAACAATACAAACACATCACCTGATAGGCTGGGTCATGAAAATGGCGACACACCACCTCCCAATCATCCAGGGAGATTGTATCGAATGGGTGAGCCTTTGCCTGATCTCCCATCACCCTAAAATTGTTGTGCATTTTAGTGTGAAAACTCTTGAACCGAGTGCACAATTGAGTGTTAACCGCATTTTTGACATGGTAGGCTCTGAAAATGTCCATATCAAACTTTACCTGCATATAAAATACATATAGAATGTTAGATAGTTAATTATGTAGTATATTAAAAGTGAAAGAAATGGTTTAGAGTTACTTACCAAGATGCGCTTGTATAGAACCATGCTCTGCACCTCTGTCACATCTGGCCATCTGAAGCAGGTGACTAGAGCATATTGTCAGCATATAATGCCGACCTCCCATGTCCAACTCGTGCACCAATCATTTAGCGGGGCCGTGAATCCTGGAGGAACATCGATCTGGATCCGCTGCCCCCTATTCTTGTCCAATTGTTTTTTCAAGACCGTGTTCTTTGCTGCACCATGACTTGACCTTATTGTCTATGTCCCTGACGACGTCGATGCTGCAAGAAGAGTTAATTTCAAACAATACTGTTATCATTAATGTGTATGACCATAAGTATATTATTCTAAGTCAAATACTCGTAACCTTACCAACGCTGCTCATCATAGTGGGCAACTCACACTGGGTGTGATGCCTAGCTGATGGATCAATATCCTTGGGTAGGGGTCTCGAGGGCTCAGACGGTGCCGCATAAGGATGGACGTCCTTTGTCGATCTCGAGGACGTTAAATCATCCTCGGGGGATGATGTAGTCGAGAGCCTGGACATAACTTGACGATGACGACCTTCTGGTGCCATGTCTGCAAAATAATGCACAAGAAAATATAACATGATTTGATATTTGATGGACGCATAGTAAATATTTTTTTAGTTATTTACACATGTCACGTTCATAGTGATAACATAACATGCTTAACCCCTTATATGTCCTCAATATTGGTATCATCCTCACTTTCTAATATGTCTTCCTCTTCATTACAGTACTCAAGCAGAGTTTCATCTTTCCCATTAGTTTCATCATTGTTGATGAAGTCAATGTCTTCATCAGGTTCAATTCCAATGTCAGCATTCCATACGAGTTCTGATGTGGCACCAACCCTACTCAATGGTATAGGATCGGATCCTTCCTCAACAACGTTGACAACAGATTGCATTGCTGCACTGACAGATGGCTCATCGTCCTAGAAAGCATCCTCGCTAACACTCTCCTCTACATATGCAACTTCTGTAACTGTTAAAGTAGTCATCCGTGTTTATCCTACTATTTTTATTTCTAATGTCCTATCATGTACACTAGAACATGTGGACGAGTCTGTTGGTTCCATAGTAAAGCTCTATAATGTCATCTAATACACTAGAGTAGTCAATTTCCTCATCTTCTTCTGCACCTAGCACTGCAACCCCACAATTTTAGGTTCTTCTATGCACTTTGAGGGACTTCGTATGAAATCGTAAGCCATTGACATTGCAACCACTGTAGCAATTAACTCGATGATCGGGACCACATGCCATCGCATACAAATCTTTACTTGCCGTTGGTTCTTTATTGTAATACATGACTTTCATCTATTAATTAAAAACGAGTTTAGATTTCAAAAACCGTTAATATTGAAAATGTACATTGCTTCAAATTCACATAAAATTTATTACTTACACGGCTACCAAACCAATTGACAATTTCCTTCTTATGCCTTTCATCAATATTCCTTTCATTTTAGGTCAGAAGTTTAGCTTTATGTTCACTATACGCAACAATAATACATGTTAATGTCAACTAAGTATATATATACATATATATATATATATATATGTGTGTGTGTGTGTGTGTGTGTGTGTGTGTGTGTGTATTTAAATACAATGTGAAGTAAGGAGTTTGGAACCACGTACTCAATATATGGAACAGTTTCATCACAATTATTGAGAACGTAAATATGGGCCTTTTGTAGGTTGTCGATATCAATGAAATCTTAAACCCATGCACCAAACGGCTAAAGATTTCCTTGAAATATAGAGCTCCTTGGTTCTTCATCTTCGATATTAATAGCATGAACATCTGCCTTTCGCTCCTCACGAGTGAACCTTGTGTCATTATCATATAGATACATAGAGCGAAATGCGAGACATTCACTGTCAATGTATGCCTCAATGATTGAACCTTATTGTTCACATACCCCTTCAAAGTGGACAAGAACCTATGCATTTTACATAACACTAGTGAAAATTGTGGAAGAACTTTACAATTTACCTCTCAGTAGGATACATCCAATGATATTGACTGGTCCTCCAATTATGGCCTCCCTTGGTAAATGGATGGCTAGGTGGACAATCACGTCGAAGAATGTTGGCGAAAATATTTTCTCTAACTTGCATAGTATGATCACAATGTTCTCCTCTAATCGTGTTAGTATGTTTATGCTTAATTTTTTGGAGCACAACTATTGAAAGAAGATCCTTAGCTCAATTAGCACTAAGTGAACATCTTCAATCAAGTGTCCATGAACGAAAACGGGTAGAACCCATTGCATAAGGACGTGATAGTCATGACTTTTCATTCCTAACATCTTCCCTTCCTTCATGCTTATGCATCAAGCTATGTTGGATGCATATCCATCAGGGAACTTCACTGATTTCAAAAATTTGAAGAAATTATTCTTCTCATCCTTGAAAATGTATAACAGGCTGATGGTGTGAGAAGTTTGTCCTCATCACGAACAAGATGCAACTCAGGCCGTACTCCCAATTCTTCCATATCCTGGCGAGCATTTGTAGTGTCCTTTTTCTTCCCTTTTATATCCAGCAATGTACAAATGACATTCTCACAAATATTCTTCTCATGTGCATGACATCCAAGTTGTGGTGGAGTGGAAGATCTTTCTAGTGTGTCAACTCGAAGAAGATGCTTCTCTCTATCCAATTCAACACCCACTTAGCATGTTTTCTTTTTCTACTGCTTGGTGGTTTCCCAAATTTCACATCTTCTGTAGAGACCCAGGAAATGATAATAAATGAAAAAATAAAGAAAGAAGAAATTTGGTTTGGCATAGGCCAAACCGTCGATGGTTTTGTGAGCTTAGAGAAAACCATCGACGATTTTGAGTTACTGAGTCTTAGTAAGGGTTAAACGGTAAAAATCAGGTTGGTTGAAAATCAAACCATTGATGGTTTTAGGGAAACTATCGACGGTTTTGTCTAGTGGCTAATAAATAGGGCAGCAACTCATTTTGTTTATGATTTTAATCACTATCTCTCTCGTTTCTCATAGGGCTGTGAATCTCTGCTTCTCTCTCTTCAATTTCTATCAAACCATTTGCCTGTTTGACAATTAGACGCCATTTCTAAGGCCTAGCAGTGACCCTTGTCAATTTAATCGGAGCAGATTAGCCATTTGGGGGTCC
This sequence comes from Malania oleifera, assembly GCF_029873635.1. NCBI lineage: Eukaryota > Viridiplantae > Streptophyta > Magnoliopsida > Santalales > Ximeniaceae > Malania > Malania oleifera. The sequence continues at coordinate 46,362,864 of NC_080424.1, read as the reverse complement.
TACGCAACACTCCAAAGTTGAGGTAAGGAGAATGAATTATGTAAGTTATTTTTAAAGATTAACTGGTTAAACTGAGATATGAGAGTTTAGGAATGTTATAGGGGTAGTTATCCCAAAATTAAATTGATTAAACTAAGGTGTATGAATATAGGGTTTTGTGCGAACACCGTAGGCACCTTTTTAGGATCCTTGCAGGCATTTCTTTAGAAATTAGGTAAGGGGAATAAATTATGTTAGACATTTTGGAAATTAACTGATTAATTTAAAGCTTGAGAATATGAAAATATTGCATATGACTTCCTAATGTATCAGGCATTTTAAAAATACTGGTTTTGGATTATCATACATTTTTCTAGGCAATTATAATATTATGAAATATTACTTAAACTTTATGTGGCATGAGAAATGGTTTCTATACAATAAACTTATTGGAATATTTTATGATGAAATATGATATTTTGATACTGAGATATGTGATGATAGTTTTATACTAAAATATAGACATGATATTTTTGATGTTGAGATATGTGATGATGGTTTTATACCAGGAAATGAAATGACAATTTTTTTTATATACTGTGATGTGGAAACGAGAACCCTGATGAACTAGTGATGTACATAAGAGCATGGTGCTGTTGCTAGTGATTGAGTTAGTGCAACCACACTACTCGGGGAGAGTGTTGGTATTGGAAGTCGATTAGGCCTCCGGAGAGATGTTGACTTCCCCTAGGTCTGGACAAAGCTGTAGTAGGCCAATCATACTATAAACGAGAGTTATTTTGAGTTAACTTCGTAGGCCAGCCATGGTTAAGTCCTGCCTTTGAGCCGCACAACCCAATCATGTGGGGTGATTACATGATGGTGATATATGAATGTCCACTCAGGTTGGTTCCTCATTACGTACATGATGATTCTACATTTACAAGCATGTTGGGTTTCAAACCTAGAGAAACTTAATGAGCACGAGTATATTATTAAGAAAAATACATGATTACGAATATATATATATATATATATATATGGATATGAGTACAGTTTTCATGATTTCTCAATTAAATTAATTATTAAATGAATGTGTTATGATACATTAAACTTAAGCTGCCACACACTGACAATAATTTTTTTCATCTTATTGAGAGGTGTCTCACCCCTATTATCATAACATTTCAAGAAATCTAGGTAGTGGAGCAGAGCGAACTCTAAGGTTGAGGAAGCTTAGGTACTGTGGTTCAGGGTAAGTGTTTTGGGATAGGGTTATGTTTTGTATAATTCTTGGGATATTTTATGGATTTTGGGGATATATATATATGTATCTATGGAGACTTTAGAACTCTGGCATTGTGTTTGGGGATTATATGTATATATATGTTTCCACTGTTGAGTTATCATGGGAAATGGATAGGCCACCCCCGATACCCCATTTTGGGACAGGTTGTAGTTATGGTATGGTATTAGAGATATATGAATATATAAAAAAAAAACTGGTTGAAAAATCGGGGCATCACATCTTTGATCAACCTAAGTTGGTTTAATATATCTTCCACACTTAGTCGGTATGACTGCTGTTAGAATTGGTGTAATCCCAAGAGGGGGGTGAATTGGAATTTTAAACTTTTCTCCTAAGTTGAACTAGATGTTGGCAAAATATTACAACCTAGGGTCTTTCACTGTAATTCCAAATACGCCGATAAATATAATATACGAAAATTTAAATCAAGCGCATCATCCACATAATAACATACACGTGTGGTAAATGTAAAGTGCGGAAATATAAACAAACACACGATATGTTATCGGGGTTCGGCTAACTGTGCCTACATCCCCGCCTCTAGCTCGTAAGCCCGAGGATTCCACTAATAGCTCACTTAAGGGTGGAGCGGCACCGATTACAACCATGTCAATTAGCACAGGGTTGACCTCAAGCTTAACCGGGTCAATTAGCGGGGCTGACCTCAACCTACACGCCTTAACAGGATGGCGCACCTAACTTTCCTAACCGAGTCTAAGCCAATCCGGGACTATTCTAGGGCTAGTCTCCATCTTCAGGCCCGTGCTTGGAAATAGAACAGATGTGTATTACAATCAAATGGTACAGTGATTGTGCTTTCGTGTAACGCGCATATGTACCCAAATACGCACAATTACATACACCACAATATGATTTAATATGTAAGCTCAGTGTGATCTAAATAGTTCAACTCTCAAAGGTATTTTCTATCAGTATAATGCGTACGTGAGAGTGTAAACAAGCAAGCTTTGTATTTCAGTATGTTCTCAATCGAGATACTCAAACAAAGACATCATGCAATATTTAAATATTCCATATAGCAGAATATGTCAATCACTTCAAATAGTGTATATGCTTGGTTTGCAAAAGCTATGCGATCTTTGTATTCAACAAATGATATAAACTTGAATAAATATTGTCACAAAGATTAGTAGAACAAACACAAATATCTTTCCACAAAAAAAGTCAATATGAATACCACAAGATATTTGAGTAAGTTTGAAAAATATTTTTGCAAGCCAAAAGCAAATACAAACTTCCTAAGATGTTGCAATGAGAATGCAACACTCGGAAGTTCAACACAAGTTTTCTTAGGATAGGCTTATGCGAAAAGTCTCTAAAGAATACTTAGGTTATGCTCTCATAAAAATTGATTCAAACACTCATGAAATGAGAGAGCAAATCTCTAAATAAAAATACTCAATACACTTACAAATGGTACAAAGAAGTGAAGAAGGTAAGTTTGAGTGGATTTGGAAGGAGTATGAGCGGTACGAAATATTTTGCTTGAGAGAGAAATTTGGATTTTTGTTTTTCCTAATCAACTCTATAATTTTCCCAAATGAAGGGGTATATATAGACATCCTATGATTTTTGACTGTTGGGACCTATTAGGGATTTGTTAGAAAAGTTTAATGACATTTTAAATATTTTAACCCTGTTTAAAAGTATTAACTGTAGTAAAAAATAAGGGGCAACCTGAGAGGTCCGGTCGACTAGAACAGTTTCGGTCGACCAGAGTTCATATGGTTCGATTGACCAGGAGGATTTTGAATTGAAGGCTCAGTCGACCGTAAGGGGGCGATTTCCCATTTCTCTCAGGTTCGGTCGACCGGGCCATTTTGAACTGGCTGGTTCGGTCGACCAGACCGTTGGGATTTTTCCCGAGGACCCTCGGTCGATCATGTAGTTGGAGTACAAAATTGGCTCAGTCGACTAGATGGTCAAATTGTTGACCAGAGAGGGTTTTGGTTGACCGGGGGGTTTTGAACTACATAGGTTCGGTCGACCAGGGCCTTGGTCAAATTGTTGACCCAGGCTTGTTTTGGTCGATCGGGATAGAATGAACTATTAAGGCCGGTCGACCAAAAGTGCACAATGTGTGCATTTTGGTCCAGTATCGAAACATGTAAACCCTATTCAAGTGCCTAATACATGCAAGTGCAAAGGTGAGTGTCCTAAAGTCACTTGGGATCCAATTTTGAAGACACCGAAAAAGTACAGTGTCGGTCGACCGAAGGGTAAACCCTAAGGTCTTTCTACGGTCACTTTTAGTTCGTATTTGGTTTAAGCTTACATAATAAACCATGCATTTGTTGTGTGTGCTTATTACAAACCAAATATCCTAATTACTATTACAGACCCTTTGTATATAAATGAATCATATTACAATATGAAATACAATATGTATTGGGTCTTTAGCTTTAATTCCTCTTTGTGCACATCTCGATCTTTAACAATTATAGTTCCTGCACAAAACCTCAAACAACCATTAGATACAATGAGTATTTGTCATAATCAAAACCGGGCGTGACCTATAAGGTCAACAGCTGTAACCTTCGTTTATTTTTTCCATTAAAGCTTCTAACACCACAAGTCCTCTAAGGATGTCCAGGTCATAGAAAACTATGATGACACATAAAGCATAACTTGTGTCCATGCTTCGAGGATAAGAACCCAACATCCTTATTGCGGACTGGGCATGCTAAGTAACCTTTTGTGCTCTAGCCCGATAGGTTGCCGTAAGTGGGAAAATCATTAATTGTCTACAACAATGCAGCATGCATATGAAATGTTGTCCCAATTTTCACATTGAATGTCTCCACTCCTGAAAAGTAAGGTGTACTCCCAAGCAGGGGGTGAATTGGGATTTAAAAATTTCTTTGTAAAATTTTAGTTGTTAAGTATAACCCCTTTTAAATTTTAAGTTAATCTCACAATTCAATTTAACTTGATATTGATATAATTATTATCAACCACCTTATCTGTATTACCCAACAATTAATATGAAGCTATAAAGTCAATATATTTGAAAGTCACTCAAGATCTTAGCTTTTAAAAGAAAACTTAATCCAATCAACTCAGTATCCAATGATATTCCAATAGCTTGATCAAATTTAAGAAACAATTTAAGATGGTGTTGTAACCAATATCAGATTTTAGTTTAGCTTTTGAATATGTCAATCCAACAAACAATATAGTATGTTGATAAAGAATCAAACTTAGAAATTCAATAGCCTTTCAAAATTCAGTCTTTGATGTCTATCAATCAACACACTTCCTTTAATCAAGGTTTCCGCAAACGATTAATCAATGTACTCCCTTTAAGGTTTCTGCAAAAGATCAATCAACGTACTCCCTTTAATTAAAGTTTCCACAATCTCAATAACAAATTAATTTCTAACACTTACATAAATATCCATGCAATTTGTATATGCAGAAAATTAAAGAGTAGGGAAAAGAGTGAGGCTAAGTTTTTTATGAGGTTCATCTATACTTGCCTACGTCCTCGCCTTAGGCAACAAACCTAAGGATTCCACTGTACCACTCCTTTACGGGTAGAGCAAGCCTTTACAACACTCTTTCAAGTAGGTTAGAGCCCTCCTCTCTAAGTGATACCCCACGTTCAGTACACTCCTTCAAGTAGGGTGGAGCTCCCTCCCCAAGCAATACCCCACACTCAGTACAACAATTCAACAACCTGAATCGTCAAGAAAATTAAGAAACAAATTGGTGTACAAAGACACTCTCAACAAGAGCAGATTAGTATAATTGAAAATAATATACTTCAATCAAATAACAATATAAAAAAGATGAAGCTCTAATGTATATCATCGGGTTCTTTCTTAGATTGAAAGATTTAGAATTTGTGCACAAAGATATATTGGTGAGAAAATATCAGCAAGACTCAGTAGAAAACTTCAGCAAGTATGTGAGCAAGAGAGCTGTTGAAGGTTGTAAACAATAAGGCTTGACTGCTAATTTTTAATTCTTGGTATCTTGAATCCTTTGTCTTTGGGGGTATTTATAGAGTTTAGAAGGTGTATTTCATGTCACCAAAGTGACTTTGAGTGTTTCCCAAGTTTTCATAATGCTTAGAATTCAAAAACTCAACTTTGGAAATTTCCCGTTGGTTTTAAACATTTGAATTTCAAAGGTTCAGGCGCCTGGACTTAAGGGTCTAGTCACCTAGACTTTAAATTTCAGCTTATATTTGACGTCAGTACAGGGTCAGGCTCCTGGACTCATAGGTGTCAGTCGCCTAGACAGGTGCTGCATGCTGTTCAGTCGCTTGACAACTTTGACCACCCTTCAGTATTTTTGTCATAACGTTTTCTATACAACTCCCAATTAGACATTCTTGGTATCAATATAAAGTTAAAAGAAAGTCCCCACAACTTTCATGTTGAACACTTTTTAAGATAAAGTGTGTTTTATAGAAAAAAATGCTCATCAATGCCGATATAGAAAAAAAGAATAGAATTTGGAAAATCCTGTTTTGGCGCTTTTCATTCCAAAAATAATTTTAATCTTTTTGAAATAACTTTTGACCTTATAAAAATATTTTTCAAGTATTTTGAAAGGTATCTAGGCTCAAGAAATTAACCTAAGAGCTTCATGCATCCATATTGAAATTGTTAGAAGTACTTACATAAAGACTTCTTAAGACTTTGACATTCTAAGCACTTAAGTCTTCATGCTTGTCTTTCTTTGACTCCATCTTGTCTTTAAGCTTCAATATACTTTAAGTTTCATTAGATTTTTCTATCTTTGAATCCAAGCTTTTCTTCCTTCAATTTTATTTTGTTTCATCATAGGCCAAGCATTATCTTCATGTGGGTGTCAAACACTTAAGTTTGATATCTTTTTATGAAAGCTTTCAAGCCCTGAAACGTATCTTAGAAAAACATGTTAAGTTGCTTTAGTTTGTTATCATCAAAATAAGATTAGTAAGCCTTATTAGGCCAACAATATCCTCCTTTTTGATGATGACAAAAAAGGAGCAAAAAAGTTGAGTAAGCCTAAAAGGCTCCCCCTTTCAATAAGCATCATCTTAACACCATTTGCAATATCAAGATCAATTTCAATATCATGCTCATATATCAAGATTTATTATCATGCTCATATACATCACGCCAATATACATGTTTAGGTATGCAATGTCATGCCCAATTTTTTCCCAAAAATTCTCCCCTTTTTGACATTAATTAAAAAGAGTAGGATATCAAGAAAAATATATAAATGCCAAGGCCAAGAGCAACCATAAGTAAAAGTATATATCAAGTGAAGGCACAAAACAGAAACTTTGCATTCATCATGCATAAAAAGATAGACAATAATTTTCAAAGTAGCATGAGAAAATATATAAAAGTTTGTATATCAGAATTCTCAATAATTTCTAGTAATTATGATATCATTACTTAACAAGTATAACTCCCCCTGAATGAAATATATTTCATATTCAATAAATTCATAATTTAATTCTTGAAATATAAACTATGTATTCATGAAGGTGTCAAGATTACCAATCATGCTTTTAAATTTATCATGCCATGCTCAAATAGCAATTAATTTCGTGTAAGTGCTCATGGATACCAATATCAAGAATAATACCAATATCATAACATGCTCATGTTTAGCAAGTTATTTCAATTTTGCAACTCAATCTCTCTCTTTTGATTTATCATTTTATCAAGCTTCAAATGACATTCTAAATTGGTTTTTTTTTTCCCCTAAGCAAATGACTTCCTCGATTTCATAGATAAGCCTTGTACAATCCAAGCTTTCTTGATTTGTGGCCAACAATACCGTTTTTGTATTCATTTATTTCAATGTTATAGTTGTCAATAAACTCATAAACTCTTCTTTAAGATTTTCCATTTCAACTAGTTCAATATCCTTGTATTAAATTGGATTAAGTTGCTTTCCATATATTGAACAAGGGGAAATTTTCTTCTTATATTTGAATTGGTTATCTTGAATCTTGTAGCCTATGGAGGCACCCCTTTTCATTTTAGTATAGATTTAGCTTTCTTAATTTCTAAAAAGGGAATGACTAATCCTGATACATTTGGAGTCCTTAGTTTGAGAACTAGGATTTTTATCTAGGAACCCATACTTTCTTGGGTTAGGATGGTTTAACAAGAACTGATTCTTTTATTCGCCAAACTTGTTTGATTTTTACACCCTTTCTTTTTAATGGACATTAAAACTTAATGTGTCCTTTCTCTTTACACAGAAAACATGTGGTATGTGCGTAAGCATTTAAGGAGGTGGTAGCATAATCTTTGGAGGCTTTTGCAAAGTACCCCTGTAGAGGTTCTTTTTCCTTATATTCTCAACTCCATTGAATCCTATGCCTTCTTTATTCTAGGACATTCTTTATGCGCCAATCATTTTATGAAGATTTTCATTTCCTTTAGTGAAGTTGTAAATTATTTTATTTTGATCCTCAATTTTCTTTTCAATATCACAGATTTTCGGGTCTTGTGTATTTTTACCATTTTCTTGATTTTGAGACATTTTGCTTATTTTGTTTTCTGGTTTAGAAATATATAGATCTTTCTCATTATTAGTGGAAGTTTGTGATCTTAGATCATCTAGTTCTTTCATCACCTTTTCATTCTTGCTTTCTAATCTTTTGATTTTAAAATCCTTTTCTCTTTCAACAAGATTTTTAGATTCTAATTCTTTCATAATGGTTTCATTCTTATTTTTCAATGAAGTGTATCGTTTAGTTACTTTAACTAGAATTTTATGAAGCTTGAATAGTTCACTTTTTTAATTCTTCATAAGATGGTCTAGTCTCATCATTGGATTTGTCGGATGAATCATCACAAGAATCATTAAATGATTTGGATGTGGAACTTTGTTTTTCATCATCATCTCATGCCATAAAGCAAGTATAAGAACCTTCTCGGTCGCTTGATTCACTTTCTGAACTACTGGAACTTATATTGTCCCATGTAGTTGCCTTCATTGTCTTTTTCTTTTTCTTCTTAGAATCCCTCTTAAGCCGTGGACAATCCGGTTTAATATGGCCAACTGTCTTATAATTATAACAAGTAGGGGGTTCATTTTTAGTTTCCTTTTTACTTGTTTCTTCTTCATCTGATTTGGAGTCCTTGAATTTTCTTGTAAATTTATTCTTCTTTCTGAGGATTTTTCGCAAGTTTGTTGATAATGAAGGCTATATCATTTACATCCACCACTTCTTCATCTTCGTCACTAGAGCTTTCACTTAAGGCTTTAAATGTAATGAATTCTTTTTTTTTTTTTTTTTATATTTTCAACTTCTTTTGTTTATTTCCATCTCATAAGTGTGTAGAGAACCTAATAATTCATCTAGGGAGGTGTTGGCCTAACTAGGCTTTTTAATCTTGTTTTGATGCTAACAAATGAAGATGTTTTTAACATGTATTGTGTTAGCTTTACCGTGATCCCAATAAGGGGGGGGGGGTGAATTGATATTTTCAAAATATAATCCCTAGGTAAATATCCCAACAACAGTATATTCACAACCCTATGGTCAATCTAGTGCAAGTAATATAAATATATACCAGAAATTAAATAAAGTAGTTTAATTAAGAACGCATGCACCAAAAAGCAGTAAAGTAAAAGTGACACGCAAAGATGTTATCGAGGTTCGGCCAATTGCCTACATCCCTGCCTTAACTAACAAGTACAAGGATTACCACTATACTTTGCTCACTTAAACAGGTGGAGTGGCACCTAACATAATAAGTCAATTTGCACAGGGTTGATCTCAGCCTTTACAACCAATCCTTACCGGGCTGGATTACCACCCCCTCAGGCCACGCTTGGAAACACTTAGATTTTACAATCAAAGAGAATTGGTGCAGTGATTGTGCTTTCGTGTAAAGCATATATGTACCTAGATACGCTCAGTCACATACACCACAAAATGATTTAATATGTAAGCTCAGTGTGGCTTAATATATCAACTCTCAACTATATTTTCTATTAGTGTAATCAGTGCGTGAGAGTGCAAACCAGTATGTTCTTTGAATCACAAGATGTTCATTCAACGTGCTAAAAAAAAAGATATCAATCAAGTCTCAAACATACCAATCAACAGGATGTCCCAATCATGTAAATATCAACTAATGTATATGCTTGGCCTGCAAGAGATACTTAATCTTTGTGTTCAGCAAATAATATGCAAGTTAATGGATATTGCAACAAATATTAATATCACATAAACAAATATCTTTTCAAAAGTATGTCAAAATAAATCACTTAAGATATTTGAGAATGTTTTGAAAAGGTTTTTGTAATCCAAAAACAAATACAAACTTCTTAAGATATTGTAAGGAATATGCAATACTCAAAAGTTTAATACAAGTCTTCTTAGGAGAGACTTATTAACAAAGTCCCCTAAGAACACTTAGGTTTGGCACTCAAGAAAAATTATTTCAAACAACCACCAACCAAGTGAGAGCAAACATTTGAGCAAACAATCACTCAAAGCAACTTACAAAGAGTTTAGGCAATAGAAGAAGGTATGTATAAGTGAATGGAGTGTGAAAATGAGTAGTAGGAATTTTGAGCTTGAGAGAGAATTTTTTTTTAATCAAGTTTGCTAATCAAGTTGCTAATTATTCCAAATGAAGGGGTATATATAGACTTCCCTTGAATTAGAACTATTAGGGACATGGTTTGAATAATTAGAAAAGTCTTAATGATATTTAATTATTTTAACCCCATTTAACCAAGTTAACCATTGTAAAAAATAGGTTGAACCTGAGAGCACCAGTCGACCAGGACAAGTTCGGTCGACCCAAGTTCTTGGGGTTCAGCCTACCGGGCCGAAAATGAACTGCTCGTTCGGTTAACCAAACATGTATGCTCGAGGTTTGGTTGACCAGGGTGAAAACAGCCTAGACTTGTCAGTCGACCAGACAATTGGCTTCCCACACGTAGGAACTCAGGCGACCAAGTTGGTGGTATTTTCTCTCAGCTGACTAGGATTGTGGTCAACCAGTTGACCCGGACTAGGTTCGGTCAGCCGAGTTGAAAATATACTTGAAAGGTCGGTCAACCGAAGGTTCACATTTTGTGCATTTCAGTCCTATTTCACTTAACAAGCACTCTATTTAAAAGTATAATACATACATGTGCAATAGTGAGTGTCGTAAGGTCATTTCTTAGTCCTGTTTCAATTATGTTTTAGATTGAGCTTACCTGTTAGACCATGCATGTGATGCGTGTAATTATTACAAGCCAAAAGCCCAAATTACTATTATAGACCCTTCACATGAATGAAATATATTACAACATAAAAAATGGGTCTTCAATCTTCACTTTCTTCCATGTGCATTATGATTATGCACCGAAACTGCGTAATTGGACGTTTAACCCGAGCTTTGCGGTTTATATTTTTAATTAAATATCTAAAATTGTCCAATATTTTAATAAAATGCCAAAATCATCATTCTTGAACTTTATTGCACTATTTATGAAGTTTTGGTAATTTTTTGTCGCAGGAAAATTCCCGGGAATCAAAACCAACACCTGTTTGTATTTTATGCATAACTTTTACGTCTGAGCTCCAATTGAGACGATTCAAATTTTTGGAGAAAGAGAAAAGGATTATCTACAACTTTTGTGTTTTGATATTTTTGAGATACGGGCTTCAAAAGAGTCAGATTTGCGATGAACAGAGAATGAAAAAATTGAAAAAATATAGCAATTCGGGTTTCTTATTCGGGTCTAGGGCTTTCCCCCTCTATCCTATTTAACCCTTCTCTTTCTCTTCCTGCATAGGCAGCCCCCATGGCTCCCCATTCTCTTCTTCTTCTTCTTCTTTTTCTTTAGTTTGTTTTTTTTGTTCTTTTCAATTTTGCTTCTCTCCCCTTCTCTCTCTTCCTTCCCTTTGTCTTTCCTCCCTCGCTCTCCCCCTTTCCTCTGTTTCTCTTGGCCTCCTCTGCCCTCTTGCAGTACGGCCAGCCTCCTCCACCATCTTCAGCAGTCCCCAAGCACAGCAGAACACTAGCCGACTCCGTAGCAGGACCACCAAAGTGCAGCAGCAACTTCTCCAGCACAGCAGCAACTTCACGGCTCGGTGGATTTGTTTCTCTCTCTCTCTCTTTTCCTTTCTTTCTTTCTTTTGTTTACTTTTCTTTGAATCTTGGAATATTGTAGAAATTTTAGTTTTTTTTTTTAATGTTATTGGAGTTTTCTTTCTTTTTGTTTAAGTTGAGTAATGTTGAGTATTTTATTATTGTTAAATTAATCTCTTTGTTTATCTAATTGATAGTTATTTTAATTTAGCATTCTTAATTAAATTCAGATATTTTTTTTTGTCGAAATTCGATTTAGTTAGGGTCTATGATTAGTAAAGGTTGTGTTTTTATTGTGTTCCATTATTGTTTATGTCTTTTAAATTTCCATTGAGTTCATGTTTACATTTAAATTATGAGTCTTGATTTGATCTCTTAATTGTGCTAAAGGTTCGATTTTTAGTAGGTTTGGTTTTTTTTTAGTGTGTCTAATTTAGTTTCTATTGTGTGTTTTTAATTCCATGTTCTAGGTTGCCATTTTTAATTAACGCGTGTCCCAGTGTTTCCTTAAGTAGACTAGGGTTTTCATTATTGTTATTTTAATTCCATGTTTAAAGTTTCCATTTTTAGTTAGTATGATCTAGTGTTTCCTTAAGTAGACTAGGGTTTTCATTATTGTTATTTAATTCCGTGCATGATAGTTTTAGGACTTTAATTTGTGTTTTCATTTAAGTCTCCACAATCTTGAAAACCCGAATCTGAACTGAGTTCAGTACCTTTTTAATTCCGATTAGAAGAAAGTAAAATATGAGATTAAAACGCATTCCCTGAGGAGACGATCTAACCCTTGGGCTTAATATTACACGACAGAACTCCTATACTTGGGATAGCTTTCGAGCTGCTCATTTTTCGAGTGAGTCACATTAATATATCTCAATTTAAGTTCCTGCATTTAACCTCAAACACCCATTAGATATAATGAGTATTTATCATAATCAAAATTGAGTGTGACCTATAAGGTCAACATGTTGTTGAGTGACTTTATTTTAGGATTACATAACTCTACACTCATGTTTATCATGGAAGTAAAATGGAAATCAAAGTCAAATCAAGTGAAAGCTTCTCCCAGTATTAAAGAATTAAAAGAAAAATAAAGAAGCTTAAAGGCTAAGAGGGAGTCGAAGTCAAGATGAACATCAAGAAGGTTGAAGACTTAGCACTTAAAAAGTCATATTCAGTAAAGTCATTTGTAAGTACTTCAAACCAAATATAATTTAGAAATATGAAGTTCATTAGGGTGCAAAGACTTAGAGGCCAGTTTTTGAAACCCTCGAAAATGATTTTAGAAAGTTACATTTAAGTCTTTTAAATTGCAAGGGTTTACAAAAACAAAATTGGAAGTTTTTGGAAAACAAAGAACTGGTCAGTCGACTGACCAAAACACCCTAGAATGGTTGTGCCGACAGACACAAAGCAATATGTTGAAAACCTACCTAGTCGACTGATTTTGAACTAGGATTAGTCAGCTGACTGACAAAGAATGCAACTGTAAAATAAGCTGCCCAGTCGACTAACCAAATGAACTAAACTAAGCCAGCCGACTGAAAATTTATTGAATTTAATTTTTGGTAGACAGAAGGGTCTCAGCCGCCTATCCAACTGACTGAACCTGTGAAAATCATTAGCCAGTTGCATGTTTAGCCGACTGACTCCACGAGATTTCAAAATTTTAAACTCCAATGGGAAAATTTTAAAAATTAGTTTTTCAATTATGAACGTTATAAAAACTTGGTGGACACTCCAAGTAACTTGGGGAACAAGGAAACTAATCCTAAAATTCCTATAAATACTCCTTTAATCCCAAGAATTCAATCACCAAGTAATCACACAACACTCTTGCATTCAAGCTTTCAATCTCTCTCAAAGTTCTCTATTGCTCACACTCCATCTAGGAGATAACTTCTGAAATTGTTGCTAAATCATCAATCTATGGTTCTAACACTAAGTTTTCTCAATCACTTAATGAACCCTTGGTGATCTCTATTCTTGAGCGTCATACTTTCTTTATTATTATTATTTGATTGAAGTATAATTTGTGCTCTAACTTGTACAACTCTGCACTGCTTTTGAGAGTTTCATTGTACTCAGATTCTTGTAGCCTTCTCATTGTATTTTGACGGTTCAAAACTGATTTAGATTGTTGTACCAAGCTTGGGTTGATCGCTTGGAGAGGTATCTCTTCTTGAAAAAGAGGGAAGATTGTAAAAGGTATTGTTTCACCTGGTAAAGGAACTAAGCTAGTAGAATCTTTTGGTGGTTTGCCAAAGGTGAGGACGTAGGCTGGGGATAAGCCAAACCTCATAAAATCTCAATGTTCTTTTCTCTTCCTTACTTTTTACTTTTTGCATTTTACTTGTATTTGTTGGATGCAAATTGATTGATTGCAGAGCTTAAGTAAAAATTCAGAGAAGACTCTTAATTCTAGAAAGCATGTTTTAATTAGCCTTTTGTGGAAACCCTCAAGGGAGTACGTTGGTTAATTTGCAGAAATCTTGATTAAGAGAGCACATTACAAAACAAAAACAAAATAGGGCATGAAAATAAATATAGGCTGCTACCAAAAAGCATCAAATTCTTGAATGATTGATTGATTGATTTTCATATTGTGGTTGATTGGATTTTATTTTAATTTTTAGTGTTTTGTGGTGTGATTTGGTTGTGATCATAAGTTGATTGACTTACTTACATTCTTATTGTTGCTTTAAGACAAGTAAGAAGATGAAAAGAATTTAAATTTTTTAATTAATCCAATTCACCCCCCCCCCCTCTTTATGACACTATTATAATTTCAATTGGTATCAGAGACATGCTATAGCAAATCTTAACAAGAAGCTATATAAAGATCAAAATGGCACACATAGGAATAGCTCCCTTTGGAGAGGGTCAATCCTTAACCCGACCACCAATCTTTTGTAGAATAAACTATACTTTTTGGAAACAGCATATGGGAATATATCTTCAAACTATGGATTGGAAAGCCTGGGAGGTTGTCATGGATGTTGACCTAATACCCTTCAAGCTAGTAGACGGAAAACAAGTTTCCAAAAAGAAAAAGGACATGACTGATTTAGATCACAAAATATTGAAAGTTAATTCAAGTGCTATAAATGCTTTGCATTGTGCTTTAGATATTAATGAATTTAATAGAGTTATGGCTTGCAAAACAGCCAATGAAATTTGGGATAAGCTAGAAGTAACTTATGAAAGAACAATTGATGTTAGAGACAATAGGATCGATATGTTAACTAGTGAATATGAAGCCTTCAAAATGAATCCGGATGAAACCATCACTAGTATGTATACAAGGTTTACTCGCATAATCAATTCTCTCAATGCCTTAGGAAAGACCTACACCACCTAGGAAATGATTCGAAAAGTACGTAGAGTTCTTCCACCCATATGGGAACCAGAGGCCACTGCAATGACGGAAGGTAGGAACCTTAAAACCACTTCACTAGATGTTCACTGCTCACCTATGAAATGACCTTGAAAGAAAGGAATCTAGAACCTAAGCACAAGAAGTCTATTTCTTTAAAAGTAGCTAATGAAAGCTCAAGTGATGATGATAGTGAATCAAGTGATCTAGACCAAGATGAATTGACATTTATTACTAAAAGACTTGGGAAGTTTTATAGAAGAAACAAAAAGTTCCCTAGAAAGTTTAGTAAAACAAAATCTGAAAAAGGGGAAACAAGTAGGAAGGAAAAAAAAAATAAAAATGTTCCACCTATATGTTATCATTGCAAAAAGTCAAGTCATATCAAACCGGACTGCCCTCAACTCAAGAAGGAAAAGAAGAAAAAGAAGATTGCCATGAAAGCAACATAGGATGACACAAGTTCAAGAGAAAAAGAAAATGAGACAAGCGTGCAAGAGATAGCTAATATGTGCTTCATGGCACATAATGAAGAGGTAAATTCATACTACTCCTCATCAGAAGAATCTAGTAGTGAATCATGTGATGAATCTTGTGATAGCTTGCCTTCATACAAAGAACTTCAAGCTGAGTTGTTTGCCTTACATAAAAGATTTATCAAAGTTTCTAAAAGAAATATAACTCTAAAAGAACAAAATAAAAGTCTAATGAAACAACTCAAAACCTCTAAATCTATTGAAAAAAAGAAAGAATCCCAAATTGAAAATCTAAAAGAGAAAATAAATGACATGTCACAAGAAATAGAAAAAAGACAAGTAGATGATCAAAGTAAGAAGAATTTAGAAATAATTGATCTTAAGAAGACACTTGATGATAAAGAGAAAATTATCTACAACTTTACAGAAGGAAAGGAAAACTTTGAGAAAATAATTGGACAACGAAAAATGCATGGAAATAAAGAAGGGATCAGTTATAATGGAATAACAAATAAAAGAAAGAAGAAGTTGTTCATGGGGTACTTTGTGAAAGAAACCAAATATTATGCTAGTACTTCCTAAACCAATGTACATGAACATATCACTTGCTACATGTGCAAGAACAAAGGACATGTCATGTTTAACTGCCCCCTTAAAAGGAAGTATGTTAAGGTTAAAAATGAATGGAAAGAAAATAATGGAACTAGATATAATTTAAAGAAAATATGAAAGTTTGGATCCCAAAAGTAACATCTTAAATCTCTCATTGTAGGTATGCTTTAGGACAACACCATCAAAGGAAAAGTGGTACTTGGATAGTGAGTGTTCAAGACACATGACCAAAGATAGAACTAAGTTCACCACATTAACATAGAAAGATGGGGGATATGTAACCTTCAATGACAATGCCAAAGGTAAAATTGTTGGAATTGGCAAAGTAGGTAAGGAGCCCTCACTTTCAATTGATGATGTGTTGTTAGTAGATGGTTTGTAGCATAATCTACTAAGTATTAGTCAACTTAGTGAAAAAGGTTTTGAAATCATCGTTAAGAAAGATAAATGCATAATTCAAAATCCTAAGAATAATGAAACTCTATTCACAACTAATAGAATGAACAATCTGTGTTACATAAATCTTGATAATCGATTATCTCAAGATGTAACTTGCTTGGCTGCACTGAATGAAAATAGTTGGCTTTGGCATAGAAGATTAGGACATGCTAGCATGGATCTTCTATCAAAATTATCTAAGAAGAATCTAGTAAAAGGCTTACCAAATACTAAATTTATAAAAGATAAAATTTGTTATGCTTGCCAATTAGGAAAACAAGTCAAGACAAGCTTTAAAAAGAATAAATACATATCAACTAGTAGGCCCTTAGAACTCATGCACTTAGACTTGTTTGGACCTACTAGAACTCAAAACTTAGGTGGAAAACAATATGCTTTTGTGATTTTTGACGATTATTCTAGATTCACAGGGGTATTATTTTTAGCCAATATAGATTAAGCTCGTGATATGTTAATAACTTTATGCAAGAAACTTCAAAATGAGAAATGTTATAATGTTACCAACTTTAGGACCAAGGAAGAGAATTCAAAAATAAAGATGTTGAACAATTTTGTACTGATCATGGTATAAATCATAATTTTTCAGCTCCTAGAACTCCACAACAAAATTGAGTTGTTGAAAGGAAAAATAGAACCCTTCAAGAAATGGCTAGAATAATGCTAAATGAAAACAATTTACCAAATTATTTTTTGAGTGAAGCTCTAAATACAGCTTGTTAGATGATAAATAAGGTATCTATTAGATCAAGCCTAAACAAGACACCTTATGAACTATGGAAAGGTAGAAGGCCTAACATAGCTTATTTTTATGTATTTGGGTGTAAGTGCTTTGTTCTAAATAACAAATATGACTTAGGGAAATTTGATGCTAAATTAGATGAAGGTATTTTTTTTAAGATATGCTACAAATAGTAAAGCCTATAGGATCTATAATAAAAGAACACTTACTATTGTAGAATCAATGCATGTAACTTTTGATGAATCAAATCCCTTTGTAAAAGAAATAAAAAATGACGAAAACAAAGATATCTCACAAAAGGTGGAAAATCTTGAAATTAAGGAAGAAAAAGAAGAAAACAATGAAGAAACTTTAAAAGAAAAACCCAAAGAAAGAGAATTACCAAAAGAATGGAAATATGTTTAAAATCATCCAAAAGATCAAATTATTGGAGAACCTTCAAGAGGAATAACCACTGGATCATCATTAAAAAAATATAGAAGAAGCATTAAATAATGATTCATGGATTATGGCTATGCAAGAAGAGGTCAATCAATTTGAAAGAAGTCAAGTATGGAAATTAGTTCCCAAACCTAAAGATCATTCAATCATAAGAACTAAATGGGTCTTCAGAAATAAGAAAGATGAAAATGAAATAGTGGTTAGAAACAAGGCTAGGGTAGTAGCTCAAGGATATAATCAAGAAGAAGGCATTGACTATGATGAAACCTTTGCCCCTGTAGCAAGAATGGAAGCAATTAGAATGCTCCTAGCCTATGCAACCCATACGGAATTCAAGCTATATCAAATGGATGTAAAAAGTGCTTTCTTAAATAGGTATATAAATGAAGAGGTTTATGTGAAACAACCACTAGGTTTTGAAGATCTAAAAGACCCCGATCATGTATTTAGATTAACTAAAGCCTTGTATGGTTTAAAACAAGCTCCTGGAGCTTAGTATGAGAGACTAAGTAAATTTTTACTTGAAAATGACTTTTCAAGAGGAATGGTAGACAACACTTTATTCATTAAGACTAAAAGCAAAGAATTGCTAATAGTTCAAATATATGTGGATGATATCATATTTGGTGCTACAAATGAAGAATTATGTAAAGATTTTGCCACAAGTTTGCAAAAAGAGTTTGAATAGGTATGATGGGGGAGTTAAATTATTTCCTAGGGTTACAAATCAAATAAGCCAAAAATGAAACTTTCATAAATCAAACTAAATATATTAAAGATATGCTTAAAAATTTTGATATGGAAGAAAGTAAACCCATAGGCATCCCTATGAGTGCCTCAACAAACCTTGATAAAGATGAAAAAGGAAAACCAGTAGACACAAAACATTATTGAGGAAATATAGGTAGTTTACTATATTTAACAGCTAGTAGACTCGTTATCATGTTTAGTGTATGCATGTGCGCTAGATTTCAATTAGCACCTAAGGAATCTCATCAAGTTGCAGTCAAAAGAATTCTATGATACTTGATAGGAACCCTTGATCTAGGCTTGTGGTATCCAAAGGACACTAATTTTGAAATGATAAGTTGTTCAGATATGGATTATGCCGGATGCAAAATTAATAGAAAGAGTACAAGTGGTACATGTCACTTCTTAGGATGATCATTAGTATCTTGGTTCTCAAAGAAACAAAACTCCGTGGCCTTATCAACCGCAGAGGCTAAATATGTAGCAGCCAGGAGTTGTTGCGTAGAAATACTATACATGAAATAATAGTTAGAAGATTTCAATCTAGATTATCAAACAATACCAATTAAGTGTGACAACACAAGTGCGATAAACATATCTAAAAATCCCATATCACACTCAAGAACTAAGCATATTGACATAAGAAATCATTTTCTAAGAGATCATATTCAAAAAGAAGAAATAACTCTTGAATTTATTAATACAAATGATAAATGGGCTGATATCTTCACTAAACCTCTCTCAGAAGATAGATTCATAAACATTAGAAGAGAGCTTGGCCTATTGCATAGTAGAGAAAAACCAAGTCATTCGAGTGGTCGTCCAACTAACCTAGGGTTTCATCTCACATGTGCTCTCATTCTCTTCCTTTCCTCAGTTCCTTGTCCTCCAAAAATCACCAAACCATATCTTCCATTTCCAAAATCCTACACTACCACCTTCGTTTTCCAAAAAAGAGCTCCACAATGTTGAGGATAAAATTTATACGAACTAAGAAACCTTCCACCTCATCTCAGCCTATCGAGGATCTGTCAAATGAGCAATGGCTTGTAGCCCCACACGCCAAAATTTTTTATCGAAATCATCTAAGTACGACGGACCCAATCCTTGGTAAATTCCTTGATTCTTCCTTTTTCACATATGATTTTCCACAAATAATTTCTTCATTTGAAGCCCTAGGATGGAAAAATTTATTCTTTATCAAGCTAAGGGACACTTCCCAAGCATTGTCCAAATTTTTTACACAAATCTTCTTAAGGAAGAACACAAACTTTCTACAAAAGTGATGGGAAAATCTATCTCTCTCACTCCCGAATCCCTTGCCAAAATTTTAAAATCACCAACGGAGATTTTGAATGTGCTACATTTGGTACTTCTTGGATTCTCAAACAGGACTTCACTCTGGAGGAATTTCTTCCTTTGATATTAGATTCTGAGCCTTTTTCTTTTGACAATCCTCCACAATACAAACACTTGAATCTTCAAGCTTAAATTTTGCAAAAAATCATTATATATAATATACTCTCTCAAGCTAGATCCCATGCATATATCTTCTATGCCGATTGCTTTGTATTCTGGTGCTTGCTCAAGGGCAAGAAACTAGACTTACCGAGCCTTATTCTTAAGTGGATGCTATCACATGTAAAGGAACGATGAGTTACCTTTCTTTATGGAGGCATCCTAAATATGATTTTTGCAAAACTCCAAATATCCTCCTCTTTTGGTTTCTTTGTAAAACATACCCATTATGACATTTTCAATTCCACACCTCTCAAATTAATGGGGTATGAAAAGTGTGACGATGGTTGGATTCTTTAGGGAAGTGGAGGTGAAGTACATCAACCTCCTATTAGTGTTCCTCCTCTATGGTTTAATCCATTCTACTAGAAATTCACCAACATCAGCCAAAACATGCAAACGCAGCTTCAATCCCTTCAAACCAACTTTTCATCTCTTCAAGCTAATTACTCCTCACTTGATGACCATTTGAGTCGCATCGAGAAACACTTAGGCAGTTCCTCTCATACCACTAATCCTATGGATATCAGTTTCGCTCCCGCTAGTGATGATGAGGACTCCAAAAATGGAGATGATGATGATAAGGAAGACACGGAAGAAGAGTATGGTTCTGAAGAAGAAGAAGATGATGACTCAGGAGAACAAGAAAGGAATGCAGCCGAAGAAGAACATCATTTTGATGATGAAAATTGATGTTGTTTCTTAAAATTCTGAAATTTGTAACTTTTTGATTATATTTTGGCTCGTTGTATGACAAAAAACATAGCTTGGTTGCTTTTCTTGTTTATATCCCCTTGTTTTTGAATGACGTCCAAAAGGGGAGAGATTGTGAAAGCAAAGATGTTATGATGTGATGTATGGAGATGTTATATTTATCTTATGATGTGTATGGAATATTTATGATGTATGGATATGTTATATTTATCTTATGATGCCTATGGAATATTTATGTGGTGTATGGAATATTTATAATGAACATGTTGAACAACGATGAGCCTTATTTGACTTTGAGCATATTAAACATTTCCACATGCTATAAATATTTGATGTCACATGTTAAAGAATGCCTATAGTAAGGTTGAGTTTGTTTTATCCTCATCTTTGCTCCACATTTGTCATCATCAAAAAGGGGGAGATTGTTGGCCTACCTAGGCTTTTTAATCTTGTTTTGATGATAACAAATGAAGATGTTTTTAACACATGTTGTTGAGTGACTTTATTTCAGGATTACATAACTCTATACTCATGTTTATCATGGAAGCAAAATGGAAATCAAAGCCAAATCAAGTGAAAGCTTCTCTGAGTATTAAAGCATTAAAAGACAAATGAAGAAGCTTAAAGGCTAAGAGGGACCTGAAGTCAAGATGAACATCAAGAGACTTGAAGACTTAGTACCTAAAAAGTCATATTCAGTAAAATCATTTGTAAGTACTTCAAATCAATTATAATTTAGAAATATGAAGCGCATTAGGGTGCAAATACTTAGAGATTAGTTTTTGAAAACGCTGGAAAATGATTTTAGAAAGTTACATTTGAGTCTTTTAAATTGTAAGGGTTTAAAAAATCAAAATTGGAAGTTTTTGGAAATGAATGGACTGGTTAGCTGACTGACCAGAGCACCCTAGAATGGCTTAGGCAACTGACACAAAGCACTATGTTGAAAACCTGCCCAGTCGACTAACCATTATGAACTAGGATCAGTCAGTCGAATGACAAAGAATGCAACTGTAAAATAAGCTGGCCAATCGACTAACCAAATGAACTAAACTGAGCCAACCGACTGAGAACTTTTGAATGCGGTCGAGCCAGCCGACTGACAATTTTTTGAATTTAATTTTTGGCAGACAGAAGGGTCTCAGCCACCTATCCAGCCAACTGACCTTGTGAAAATCATTACCCAGTCGCCTGTCCAGTCGACTGACTCCACAGGATTTAAAAATTTTAAACTCCAACGGGAAAATTTTAAAAATTAGTTTTTAAATTATGAACGTTATAAAAATTTGGTGGACACTCCAAGTAACTTAGGGAACAAGGAAACTAATCCTAAAATTCCTATAAATACTCCTTTAATCCCAAGAATTCAATCACCAAGTAATCACACAACAATATTGCATTCAAGCCTTTAATTTCTCTCAAAGTTCTCTATTGCTCACACTCCATCTAGGAGATAACTTCTGAAATTGCTGCTGAATCATCAATCTATGGTTCTAACACTGAGTTTTCTCAATCACTTAACAAACCCTTGGTGATCTCTATAGTTGAGTATCATACTTTCTTTATTATTATTTGATTGAAGTATAATTTGTGCTCTAACACAACTCTGCTTTGTTTTTGAGAGTTTCATTGTACTCAAATTCTTGTAGCCTTCTCGTTGTATTTTGACGGTTCAAAGCTGATTTGGATCGTTGTGCCAAGCATGGGTTGATCGCTTGGTGAGGTATCTCTTCCTTAAAAAGAGGGAAGATTGTAAAAGGTGTTGTTTCGCCCTATAAAGGAACTAAGCTAGTGGAATCCTTTGATGGTTTGCCAAAGGCGAGGATGTAGGCTAGGGATAAGCTAAACCTCGTAAAATCTCAGTGTTCTTCTCTATTCCTTACTCTTTACTTTCTGCATTTTACTTGTATTTGTTGGATGCAAATTGATTGATTGTAGGGCACAAGTAAAAATTTAGAGAAGAGTCTTAATTCTAGAAAGTACGTTTTAATTAGCCTTTTCCGGAAACCCTTAAGGGAGTACATTGGTTAATTTGTAGAAATCTTGATCAAGAGAGTGCATTACAAAACAAAAACAAAACTGGGCTTGCAAATAAATATAGGGTTGCTACCAAAAAGCATCAAATTCTTGAATGATTGATTGATTTTCATATTATAGTTGATTGGATTTTTTTTTAATTTTCACTACATTGTGGTGTGATTTGGTTGTGATCATAAGTTAATTGATTTACTCACATTCTTGTTGTTGCATTAAAACAAGTAAGAAGCTAAAAAGAATTTAAATTTTTTAATTAACCCAATTTACCCCCCCTCTTGGGAACACTATTCTAATTTTAGGAGGTATTTTTCAAATTTCTTCCTTCAGTTATTGTAGTGGCCTTAGGTTCCCAAATCAGTGAAAGTCCTCTAAGAATTTTTAGAAATCATTTCATAAGTTGAGTAATTCTTTCCTAAGGCATTGAGGGAGTTTATTATATGGGAGAACCTAGTGTACATACTAGTGATAGCTTCACCTAGGTTCATCCTAAAGGCCTCATACTCGTTTGTGAGCATGTCGATTCTATTATCTCTAACATCAACTGTTCCTTCATTGGTTACTTATAGTTTATCCCATATTTCTTTAGCTGATTTATATCCTATGACCCTATTGAATTCATTTACATCAAGAGCACAATATAGAGCATTCATAGCACTTGAATTTTCTTGCAACATCTTATGGTCATTGTCGGTCATCTCTTTTTCCTCTTTAGGTATTTCTTTATTATCCACGATTTTAGTGGGGATAAGGTCACCTTGTGTGACTTTCCATGCTTTCCAATCCATAGTTTGTAAATAGATTCTCATTCTTCGTTTCCAAAAGGTGTAGTAAACACCACAAAAATTAGGAGGTCTAGTTGAGGATTGACCCTCGGCAAAGGGAGATACGCCTAGGAGTGCCATAGAGATCGTTATATAGCCTCTAATTTAAGATTTTCTATATCCCCTCATTGATACCAATTGAAAAGTAAGGTGTACTCCCAACAAGGGGGCTGTGAATTGGGATTTAAAAATTTCTTTGTAAACTTTTAGTTAAGTATAACCCCTTTTGAATTTTAAGTTAATTTCATAATTCAATTTAACTTGGTGTAGTAACCAATATCCGATTTTAGTTTAACTTTTGAATATGTCAATCCAACAAACAATATAGTTTGCTAATAAAGCATCAAACTTAGAAATTCAACAACCTTTCAAAATTCAGTCTTTGATGTCTATCAATCAACACACATCCTTTAATCAAGGTTTCCGCAAACGATTAATCAACGTACTCCCTTTAAGGTTTTCGCAAAAGATCAATCAACATACTCCCTTTAGTTCATGTTTCTGTGATCTCAATAACAAATTAATTTCTAGCACTTAAATAAACATCCACGCAATTTATATATGCAAAAATTTAAAGAGTAGGGAAGAGAGCGAGACAGAGTTTTTCACGAGGTTCGGCTATACCCGCCTAAATCCTTGCCTTAGGCAACACACATTAGGATTCCACTATACCACTTCTTTACGGGTGAGCAAACCTTTACAACACTCCTTCAAGTAGGTTGGAGCCCTCCTCTCCAAGCAATACCCCATGCTCGGTACACTCCTTCAACTAGGGTGGAGCCCCCTCTCCAAGCGATACATGTTGACCTTATTGGTCATGCCTGATTTTGATAATGACAAATACCTCTTGTATTTGATGGGTATTTGAGGTTATGTGTAGGTACTCTAATTGAAAGATCATAATGATAGCACAAAAAGAGATTGAAGTTGAAGACCCAATATACATGTTGTATTTTATTTCATTATTGTTTAACGGGTCTATAATAGTAAATAGAGTTTGACTTGTAATAATTGCATGCATCACCCACAAGATGTGATGAGTAAGCTCATAACTAAAAAGGAACTAGAAATGACCCTAGGACACTCACTCATGCATTTATATGTTTGGTCATTTGATTAGGGTGTTTTCACAAATTGAAAAGAACCGAAATGTATGAAAATTACATGTTCATTCAACCGAACTCCCATGTACAAAATGCCCCGGTCGATCGAACTAGGACCAGGTCAACAGGTTGACCACAACCCGATCGACCGTACTCACTTAGTTCGTTTTACCTCAGTCGACCGAACCCCCTAGGAGTCAACTTTATTAACCTTCTGGTCGAATGAGTATAACTTGCACATCAACACCCTGGTTGACTGAGTTCACATGTGTGGGAACTCAACGGCCTGGTTGACCGACCAAGTTAATTCAAAATGTCCCCAGTCGGCCGAACCACACAAAAAGGGAAAAATTGTCCTAGGACTTACAAGTACGGTCGACTGAACTCATAATTCATTTAATGCCCGATTGACCGAACTTCAAGCACTTTAGTCAACCGAACTCATCTCGATTGACCGGTGCTCTCGGGTTGCCCCACATTTTTTACCTTAGTTAATATTTTTAAACGGGGTTAATTTATTTAAATAATATTAAAACTTTTATAATAATTCCATTTGTGTCCTTAACGGTTATAATGTGGGGGAAGTCTATATATACCCCTTCATTTGGGATGATTAGCAACAAGATTAGAAAACCTGATTAGTGAATTCTCTCTCAATTCCAAAATTCATATTACTCATTTCTAAGCTCCATATTCTCATTCTTACCTTGCCATATTGCCAAAAATTCTCTGTAAGTTTGATTTGAGTGTTTATTGTTTGATAGGTTTGCTCTCCTAAGTGTTGTGCTAGATTGATACGATTTTATTTGAGAGCAAATCCTCAAATGTTCTTAGGGGACTTTATTAATAAGTCTTTCCTAAGAAGACTTTGTTTGATCTTCTAAGTATTGCGTATTCATTGCAACATCTTGAGAAGCTTGTATTTGTTTTTGGTTGCAAAATCGTTTCAAATCACTTTCAAATATCTAGTGTGATTCATCTTGACAAATCTTTGAAGAGATATTTGTTTATATGATAAAAATATTTGCTGCAATATTCATTGAGTTATATCATTTGTTGAATATAAAGATTAAATCCTTTTTTTGAGCCAAACTCATACATTACTTAAGCTTTATACATTGAGCAAACTTGCTGGTTGAAATATATGAAGTTTGAGTGATATCGTTGTTTAAGTGTTTAGATTGAATAGATTTTGTGATACAAAGATCATATGTTTGCACTCTCATGCACTGATTACAACGATTGCAAATATATTTGAGAGTAGATACATTAAACCACGTCGAAGTTACTTCATTATATCATTTGGTGGTGTATGTGATTGCACGTAACTAGGTGCACATCTGCTTTATATGAAAGCATAATCACTGTACCAATTTCATTGTTGTGAAATATGACTATTTCCAGGCGTGGCCTGAGGGGGCAGTAATCCAGTCTGGTAAGGATTGGTTATAAAGGTTGAAGTTAGTCTTGTGCTAATTGACTTAGTTTGTTTAAGTGCCGCTCCACCCATTTAAGTGAGCAAGTATAATGGTAATCCTTGTGCTTGTTAGCCAAGGCGGGGCCGTAAGCAATTCACCAAACCTCGATAACATTTTTGTGTGTCACTTTTCTTTATTGCTTTTTGGTGCATGTGTTGTGAATTAAATTGCTCTATTTACTTTCTGGTACATAATTTAACAGATTTACATTACTTGCACTAGATTGACCATAGGGTTGTGAATATACTGCTGTTAGGATACTTTCCTAGGGTAAAAATTTTAAAAGTACCAATTCACCCCTCCTCTTGGGATCACAGTAAAGCTAACAATTGGTATCAGAGCCACATAACATAGACTAGTAGTTATTTTGCTAAAGATCATATATGGCTCATAGCTTCGTGACCTTTTCCCCTGAGGGATCATCTTCCACATGACCTCCGATTTTCAGTGGTGTTAATTACACCTTTTGGAAATAGAGGATGCACATTTACCTCCAAAATACTGATTTGAAGGTGTGAAGGATCATCTCTATTGGAAATTATGTCCCGATGAAAACTAAAGGTGAAACTAGAGTTTTTAAGACTGAAGATGAATATGATGATGATGACATGAAAGTTGTTAGTTAAAATGCCACTGCTATGAACATTCTATATTTTAGTCTTGATGTAAATGAATTTAACATAATTATGGCATGTTCTACTGTAAAAGAAATCTGGGATAAGTTAGAGGTCACATATGAGGGTATTAGGGATGTGAAGGATAGTAGGATAGATATGTTGACTAGTGAGTATGAGGCCTTTAGGATGAATGTAGGTAAGTCCATTCAAAGCATGTACACTAGATTCACACACATCATAAACTCACTGCATGCATTAGGAAAGACTTATCGCACATATGAGATGATTAGGAAGATCCTTAGAGGCTTACCTCCCGTTTGGGAAGCCAAGACTATGGTCATTTGTTGAGGGTAAAGACCTTAAAGCCATGACTCTAGATGACTTGATAGGTTCCCTGATCACCTTTGAGCTAGCCATAAATAAGAGACTTAATGAACACAATATGGCAAAGAAAGTGACCGCATTGAAAACTTCCACTAACTCATTTAGTGAATGCTGCAAACCTGACACTGACGATGATATGACAATGCTAACTAGAAAATTTAGCAGACTCTTCAGGAAGAATAGAAAGCCCTACAAAAAATATAGGGAATCTTCATCCGAGAAGGGAGAGTCTAGCAAAAGAAAAGAAAAATCAAATGCTCCCACATGTTACAATTGCAACAAAGTTGGGCATATCAAGCCATACTGCCCACTGCTGAAAAATGAGGCTAAGAAAGAGAAGAAAGCCATGAAGGCAGGCACTTCATAGGACAAATTAAGCTGCATTGTCTTAGAATCAGACCACAACGACTCAGAGGTTGCTAACCTATGCCTGATGGCACACGGTGATGAGGTATCATCTTCCTATTCATTTTCTTCATATTATTCATCTGATGATTGTGATTCTGATTGCATGCCTATGTTTAGAGAATTACAATTTGAATATATTCGTGTGTCTAAACTGTTGAGCAAAATGACCAAGGAAAATGATCATCTGTAAAAGAAATGTGAAAATTGGTCAAAATTGTTTGTATTGCAAAAACCTCTCATGCTTCCATTATAAAAGAAAAAGATGTGACTATTGCTGAACTTGAGAGGAAAGTGGAGGATACAACCACTCGGTTCTTGGGCAAAAAGAAATTACTTTTATAAAGTAGCGTGGCAATGTCTCTAATTCTCAAAGCTCTCTTGCTCACACATCCTTGCTGAAGTTCTATTGAATTCCTGCTAATACAAACACTCAATTCTTGTGCTCTTACTAAGTTTCATTCAATCTAAAGAAGAACCTGGTGATTAATTTCTTGATCTTCAAATTCATTCTTTATTGATATTTAATTTGAAGTATATTAGTGCTCTAACTTGTACTAATTAGCTCTATTGTGAAAGTGTCTTTGTACATAAGAATTTGTTCTTGTTTCTTGTTATTTTGACTGTTTAGGTTGTTGAATCGTTGGTTTACCAAGTGTGGGTATTGCTTGGAGAGGACGACTCTATCCTCTTTGAAGGAGTGTGTAAAAGGTTTGCTCTGCCCGATTAAGGGAGCGGTGTAGTGAATCCTTGGGTGGTGTACCTAAGGCGAGGACGTAGGGAGGTATAGCCAAACCTCGTAAAAATCTTGGTGTCACTCTCTTTCCTATTCTCTTTAAATTACAACACATATAAACTATGTGGATGCTTATTTGAATTGTAGGATATTAATTTGCTTTTGGGAATTGTGGAAACCGTAAGGGAGTACACTGATTAATCAATATTATTGTAGAAACCACAAGGGAGTATTGATTGATTAATACCAAAGCTTATTAATATATTGATTGGTCATAGACTTAAAATCAAGATACTTATTTGATTTCGATATTTGAATTTTGGAAGCTTGGTTGAATTTTTTATTTTTGTGATATCAAGCTAACTTCATTGATTGGATTGAATATCAATTGTACTTGTGAAGTTGTTGTGTTTGAAGAGTGTGATTACAAATTAACTCTAATTGAAAAGGGGTTACCTCTTAACTAAAGGAACTTGTAAAACAATGGGATTTCAAAGAAAATTTTAAAAACCAAATTCACCCCCCCCCCTCTTAGGAGTACACTTAAATTTTCAATTGGTATCAGAGTAGGATTATAGCAAATCTTAAATTAGAAGCTATATAAGGATCTCTATGGCACACCTAGGCGTATCTCCCTTTGCCGAGGGTCAATCCTCAACTAGACCTCTTATTTTTAGCAGTGTTAACTACACCTTTTGGAAACAAAAATGAGAATCTATTTACAAACTATGGATTGGAAAGCATGGAAAGTTGTCACACAAGGTGACCTTATTCCCACTAAAATTGTAGATAATAAAGAAATACCCAAAGAGGAAAAAGAAATGATCGACAATGACCATAAAATGTTGCAAGTAAATTCAAGTGCTATGAATTCATTATATTCTCCTCTTGACATAAATGAATTCAATAGGTCATGGCATGTAAATCAGCTATAGAAATATGGGACAAGCTAGAGGTAACCTATGAAGGAACGACTGATGTTAGAGATAGTAGAATCGATATGGTCACAAGTAAGTACGAGGCCTTTAGGATGAATCCGTATGAAACCATCACTAATATGTACACTAGGTTTACTCATATAATAAACTCCCTTAATGCCTTAGGAAAGAATTACTCAACTTATGAAATGATCTGGAAAATTCTTAGAGGACTTCCACCGATTTGGGAACCTAAGGCCACTGCAATAAGTGAAGGAAGAAATTTGAAAAAGACTTCCCTAGATGAATTAATAAGATCCCTACTCACATATGAGATGGCACTAAACGAAATAACTAGAGGAAAATCTAGATCTAAGGAATCCATTGCATTTAAAGCCTCAAATGAAAGCTCTAGCGACGAAGATGAAGAGGTAGTGGATGAAAATGATGTAGCCCTCATAACCAAGAGACTTGAAAAAATCCTGAGAAAAAAGAATAAGTTCACTAGAAAATTCTGGGACTCAAAATCAGATAAAGGAGAAACCAATAAAAAGGAAATAAGGAATGAACCTCCTACATGCTATAGTTGCAAGAAAGTGGGCCACAAAAAATCGGATTGTCCACAGCTTAAGAAGGATTCTAAAAAGAAAAGGAAAAAAGGCAATAAAGGTAACTACATAGGACAATATAAGTTCTAGTTGCTCAGAAAGTGAATCAAGCGATCAAGAGGTTGAAAATGATTGTCTTATGGCATGTGACGATCATGAGGAACAAAGCTCTTCATCCAAATCTTGTTATAATTCTTACAATGAATCTAGTCCATCTAATGAATCCAATGATGAGAGTAGACCATCTTATGAGGAACTACAAACATAATTATTCAAAGTTTATAAGATTCTAGTTAAAGTAACTAAACGATATATTTCATTGAAAAATAAGAATGAAGTTGTAATGAAAGAATTAGAATAAAAATATCTTAATGAAAAAGAAAAGGATTTAGAAATCAAGAGATTGGAAAGCAAGAATGAAAAAGCAATGAAAGATCTTGAATATTTATGATCTCAAACTTCTATTGAAAAAGAAAAGGACCTAGTCATTGGTGAACTAGAAAGCAAAATAAATCAGCTGACTAAAGAGCTAGTAAGGATGCAAGGAAACTACAAAGGAATTAAAGATTTAAAAATAATTTGCCTTGAAAGTAATATTGAAGATCGAAATAAAATAATTTACAACTTTACTAAAGGAAAGGAGAACTTTGATAAAATGATTGGATCACAAAGAATGTCTTTGGATAAAGAAGGTATAAGATTCAATGGAATTGAGAATACAAGGAAAAATAACCTCTACATTGGGTACTTTGTAAAAGCCTCTAAAGACTATGCTAGCACCTCTTCAAATGCTTAGACACACACACACACACACACACACACACGCCACATACTTCCTTTGCAAGGAGAAAAGACACACAAAGCTTGAATGTCCATTAAAGAGAAAGGATGTGAAAACTAAATAAGTTTGGAAAGTAAAAGAAACATCTCTTGTTAAACCATCTGGATCAAAGAAAGTATGGGTACCAAGATGAAAGCCTAGATCACAAACCAAGGACTTCATAGATCCTAGGAATAGTCATTCTCTTTTTAGGAATTAAGAAAGCTAAATCTATACTAAAATGAAAAGGGATGCCTCTATAGCCTACATGATTTAAGGTAGTTAATTCAAAGAGATTTATTGATAATTATAAGTGTGCTATGATAATAGACAATGTTTAACTCATAAAATTAGCACGACATATATTGATATTTGCATATACTTGAGATTTAGAAGATCAAATTAAAAGAGACCTAATTGATTAATCAATCACTGAAATATGTTCAAAGTAAAATTCTAAAATTCAGATGGTTAAGTATTAAAAAAATCTACATGTTACTCTTTGTTAGTGCAAGTAACTGTTGTGCTCAAACACTTTATATGAATCAACAATTAAAAGACTTTAATTTAGAGTACTCAGCTATACCTATAAAGTGTGATAGTGCAAGTGCTATAAATATTTCTAAAAATCCAATATCACACTCAATAACCAAGCATATATATATATATATTCGATACCATTTCTTAAGAGATCATGCTCAAAAAGAGGATATGATTCTTGAATTTGTGAATATAAATAATCAATGGGCAGACATCTTAACAAAACAACTTTTAGACTATCAATTTATCTCTATTAGACGTGAACTAGGATTGTTACATAAGAGAAGTAGTTCAAAGAAGAAAACTAGAAATCTTTTGCGTGGTACATTTGCCTTTGATGTGTTACTTTTCTATTTTTGATTGATGTCAAAAGGGGGAGAAAGTTTGAGCAAAAATGATAGCTAATTTAATGAGAACAAAATTGAGGAGATAAAATGCAAAGATAAGAAAGCTTAAGCAATGTAGAATATGAGATATTGCTAATAATGGTATTATGATATGATGATGTGAACTATGATGCACTAATGGTATGATGATATGAACTATGATGCACTAGTGGTATGATGATATGATGACATGAACTATGAATACTTGATTGTTTTATAAATTAACTTATATGGAATCAAAAAATTGAATATGGAATTATTTGATCATATGAATGATTTGTTTTTTAAAATATTGTTAAAAATGTGCCTATTTTAAGGGGGGGCCTTATCAAGGTTAACTCTTTTTTGCTCCTTATTTGTCATCATCAAAGAGGGGGGGATTTTTGGCCTAATAAGGCTTACGAACAAATCAAAGGAATTTAACATGTTTTAGTTAAAGTGATGATGTTTCAGGAATTAAGCATTAGAGTTCAGGATCAAGAGTGCATTGATAGCCTACATTTTAAAAAAGTGATCAAAAGAAAGCTCAACAAATGAAAGTTTGACAAATCTTATAAAACTTAAAGAATGTTGAAGCTCAAAGTCAATGTGGACTCAAAGGAAGACATACATGAAGACTTCACACTTCGAATGTTTAAGTCTTAAGAAATTCTTATGCAAGTACTTCAATTTAAAATTAACATGGATGCTTTGAAGCTCTTATGAATGATTATTGACTTAGAGACCCATTTTTAAAATACTTGGAAAATATTTTTTAAGGTCAAAAGTTATTTCAAAAAAGTTAAAATTATTTTTGAAATGAAACACCTTACATCTGCATTGATTAGCAATGTTCTCTATCAAAAACTTATTATCTTAACTAGTGTCCAACATTAATGTTATGGGATTTTATCTTAGCTTTCGGTTGATACAAAGAACATTCAAATCGGAGTTTTATAGTGAAAGTTATACCCAAAATACTGAAGGGTGGTTGAAATTGACAGCACATCTTTTCGAAAGGCGAGTGACTTTACAAATTTAAGATAAAGTAGCGTGGGAATGTTTCCAAAAATATTTGCTTGGGCTCCAAATTTTGTATAAACTTGGAAAATACTTCAAGTAAACTTGGGAAACAAGAAATTTTATTTAGAACTCTATAAATACATGGAAAACCAAAGGTTTTTTACACACAACTACTTACAATCTAGCAATCAAGTCTCTAATTCTCAAAGCTCTCTTGCTCACACATCCTTGCTGAAGTTCTATTGAATTCTTGTTGATACAACCACTCAATTCTTGTGCTCTTACTAAGTTTCATTCAATCTAAAGAAGAACTTGGTAATTAATTTCTTGATCTTCAAATTCATTCTTTATTAATATTTAATTTGAAGTATATTAGCGCTCTAACTTGTACTAATTAGCTCTATTGTGAGAGTGTCTTTGTACACAAGAATTTGTTCTTGTTTCTTGTTATTTTGACTGTTTAGGTTGTTGAATCGTTGGTTTACCAAGTGTGGGGTATCGCTTTGAGAGGAGGGCTCTATCATATTTGAAGGTGTGTGTAAAAGGTTTGCTCCGCCCAGTAAGGGAGCGATATAGTGAATCCTTGGGCGGTGTACCTAAGGCGAGGATGTAGGCGGGTATAACCAAACCTCGTAAAAATCTTGGTGTTACTCGTTTCCTTGTTCTCTTTAAAGTACAACACATATAAACTGTGTGGATGCTTATTTGAATTGCTGGATATTAATTTTCTTTTTGGAATTGCAGAAACGGCAAGGGAGTACATTGATTAATCAATATTATTGAGAAAACCATAAGGGAGTACATTGATTGATTAATATCAAAAATCATTAATATATTGATTGGTTGCATACTTAAAATCAAGATACTTATTTGATATCGATATTTGAATTTTGGAAGCTTGGTTGAATTTTTTATTTTTGTGATATCAATCTAACTTCATTGATTGGATTGAATATCAATTGTACTTGTGAAGCTATTGTGTTTGAAGAGTGTGATTTCAAATTAACTCTAATTGAAAAAGGGGTTGAATCTTAACTAAATGAACTTATAAAACAAAGGGTTTTGACTTTGGTGTATTCCCAAGAGGAGGGTGAATTGGGTATTTAAAAATTCCTTCCTTAGATTAATGTCCAGCAGTAGTATATCACATCCTAGGGTCTGTCTATATAATCCCAAACACACAGATAAATATAATATGCATAAATTGAATCATGTGCAACATCCATAGTCTATTGAAGATAACATACACATGTAGTCAACAAAGTGCGTAAATATAAAGTAAACACACAATATGTTATCGGGGTTCGGCCTATACTGCCTATGTCCCTGCCTCAGCTCGCAACCCCAAGGATTACCACTAGGCCAAATTATCAGGGCTGACCTCAACCTTTACGAACTCTCCTTATAGGGCGGAGAATGCCCTCCTGATCCTTACGAGCTAGATCAATGCCTTTTCAGGCGATGCCTAGAGTTACAAACACACATAAACCTTTTGTACAAGTAACGGTGTTTCTAACACAAGAAGATTTGCACAACAATATGCTCAAGACAATTACAAATTGCACTTCTGTATGATATAAAAGTATAAGCTTAGTGAAGTCTAAAGTAACTACTCTCAAGATAATGTGAATATTATGTAGCAATATGTGAGAATGATGTGAATATATCTTTGTGTTAAAAATGTGTATATCAATTACAAGCAATAACCACGAAGAACTCAATAGAACACTCAAATATCTATAGAACAAATATTAAGTATAAGGTATAGGAGAAACACAGACACACCAAGGAGGAAAGCCGGAGAGAAAAGACCAGGGGTAAAGCCTAAATAATCCTCCCCTTTTATCATTTCTACAATTCATGTGCAGTCTCATTTGACTTTGAATGCAGACACCTCCTCTCAGGTTCATATTTGTATTTGAACTTGAACTCAGAGCACCCTTGACCCTGAACTTGAATCCGTGAACCCGAACCTGAACTCGGGTTCAGATTGTTTGAACCTGGGACAAACCCCCGAATTAGAGCCTTAAAATCCTTATCCAAACTAGGCCCCCTAACTTGAACCCAAACTTGGGTTCACACCAGTTTCAGGACCCTAGGCCCAATCATTCTTAAAATAAACCCCAGGCCCAAAAGTTTTTAACCCAAAGCCCCCTAAAAACATTTTATTCTCATGCCCACTTTTAAAAGTTAACCCGAGGCCCAATAACCTTTTAAAGTACACTGAGCCCATTTTCAAAGTTAACCTGAGGCCAAAATATTTTTGAAAAAAAGTACCCCAAACCCATTTTTAAAGGTAAACCGGGGTCCAACCTTTTTTAAATAGAGGCCTAACTTTTCTAAAAAAACCCCTCTAAGCCCTGTTAAAATTTAAACCAACCCAAAAGAAAAAATCCCAAACCCCCACGTGTCTGAACCCCAATATGGCAGGCCACTCACGTGACCTAGCTCACTCAAGTCCACTTAAGTTCTCATAGCTCACCTTAGGTTGACTCGCCTCGCCCTAACTCACCGGGTTGAGATGAGTCCACTCATCTTTAACCTTACCCCAACCAACTTGAAACCTTAATCCCTGCAATCATTAACTCACCAGCACGTCAGAATATCACATTCAGATCACATACATAGGCCATATCAAAAGAATCAAAAAATCAAAACAAAAAAGAAGAGAAGAAGAAAAAGCTTTTTTTTTTTTAGGGCGTTTTTGAAAGCTGACCCCCCCTGAACCTCCTCGAATGTGCAGATCATACCCCAATATCGAACTTCAACTTCATGGTGAGAGAAAGAATCCATGGACCACAAATCATGATTTTATCAGCTTTTGAAAGGTGAGTAGGGAGCTCCAAGGTTTCAAATTGGCAAAGGGGTTGCATGGTTGTTAGGTTAGGGAATCGAAGAGAGGAGAGATAGGCTGGGGTTTTTGTTTGAAGAATTAGAGAGAAAAGAAAGGGGAGAGAGCTAGGGATTTTGTAGTTTGAAGCAAATGAAACTCACTCCTGAAACCCTAGGATTTCAAGGTGGGTTTCTGTGAAAAGGAGAAGAACCTAAGAGAGAAAGGAGGAAGGACCTCTGTAAGAGCTTCAGAGGATAGGGTTTCAAAGGAGCGAGCTACAGAGGAAGGGAAAGAGATCTCAGAAACCCTAGGGTTTCTGAATTTGACTCACAAAGAAGAGAATAGAGGGGAGAGAATGAAGGGAGAAAGAGAGTGCTCGAAAGAAAGAATGAAAAATGAAAGAAAAGAAAAAAATCTGGGTCTAAGTATGTCTTACCTCGAGATCATTGGATTCATACATGTAGCATGCTTTGGCTCATTAAATAGGAAGGTTTGCGTGGCCCCTTAATCGCCTTCCATCCTGTGGTTTCTGTCTACGCCCTAGATAATGCCACATCAGAGATCTATGTGTGCTGGT
The DNA here is from genome assembly GCF_029873635.1 of Malania oleifera. Classification (NCBI taxonomy): domain Eukaryota; kingdom Viridiplantae; phylum Streptophyta; class Magnoliopsida; order Santalales; family Ximeniaceae; genus Malania; species Malania oleifera. The sequence goes on along the minus strand of NC_080424.1, from coordinate 46,327,145 downwards.
TCCTCACTGCACGATATAGACTCCTCCAAATGGTCTAGATGTTGCCAGGTCAGTTATCCAAAGCCAGTAGCTTCCCACTATTAGATCCCTGCTCCACATCAATGGTCACGGTGGCGCCGTCCTCTTCTTGCATGCTCATCCACCTTATCATTGACATGCGGTAGCTTTGTCTCCACGCACGCTCAGCCTCACGTGGTTCTTTGGGGACCGTTGGATCACTCCTTCATGATAACAGATTCGATTAAGACCACATGTCTGATCTGTCTCACCTTTGACCTGCCATTCCACCACGAACACGTGGCCTAGCCCTGACCCAGCCTTAAATTGGTTGACCTCCCCATTGACCGGTTATTCCCCAAATCAGTTTGGTCCCCCATACCGGTCTTAAACCAATTCATTTAATTTTGCTTATTATATTATATTATCTAATCATTAAATAATTCAACAAAAACTTAAGAAAAATCATTAAAAATTGAAAAAATATAGAAAAATTAAGAAAAATCAAGAGAAAATTCTAAAAAATATTTTTGAACTAATTTCTACTATTTGTTTTTTTTTTAAATTGTTTTTTTGTTATTTCAAAATTTGAAAAAAATACAAAAAATTTTAAAAAAAAATTCTATAAAATTATAGGAAAATATAAAAATATCCTTGAGTTTGGAAATTTGTCTTTGTAAAATTTTTCATTCCAAAATGAGCTCCCAAACCTCCCAAAATATCCCTATGATTGCAACAAAAGGGTATGAGCTTTTCAAGCTTCGTGTACCCCGGTTTTGAGGGAATATGTACATATTGTATATTATTTGTGTTGTTCATTTATTTACATTTTTTAAATTCACAAAGGGAGTAATTTAAAAGGCTATAAATTTAATTTGAGGGATACTTTTTGATTAATTAGGTACCATTCATAGAACGGGCATAAATTGGGTGCTAATTCCTTCCCCTCATGTAACTGAACTCCCGATCCCTGCTTTGGTAACAAAGTCCAATTCTACCTTTAATTGGGTAGTATTCACATGTTCTAACTACACTTCAAAAGGTTAGTGACAACTCTATCACACTCGATTTTTCTCAAAAATTTAAATCACCTTTTTTAGTTCGCACCACCCCAAGACTACCTTAGCTCTGCAGGGACATCGCGACAACTTGGCAACTCTACTAAGGATGCTTGAGAGTCGAGCCAATGATTAATTGTCGATTATCCCAAAATTCAAATTTAATAAGTCTTTTGATTACCCCCTCTCATTTTGTGAATATTGTTGAATTTTTGATTGCATATATTTTTTGAATATCATGGTAAAGCATACAAATTGTGTATATAGGTTTGAATACTTTGTGGTTTGAATAAGCATGTGATTACTGATAAATACTTTGTTTCCATGGTTGTTTGAATAAGCATATTGTGTGAATAGGCATGTGGATGAATGTGGGGTAGAAGGATTAGGCTAAAAGGACAAGTTCACACACTCTCACACACTCTATACCCGGGCTTTCCTTACTAAGATTAGATAGGAATGTAGTAGCGCCAGTCCCTTCGTAGCAGAGCTTGATGGGACCTGCGAACCACTCCGCTCAGTGCGGGCTTTGTTCGGATCCCTTTGGGAGAGGATGGAGTTCAATTTGGGAACATATTGTCAATAGAAATTAGAGCCTACCAGCATATGATTATCCATAGGATTCCCTCCTTAGGATAGAGCTTGAAAGAACCCTGTAAAATAGATGCATCTACCTTGGGGTGGGACAGAAGCGTCATCCTTCTCAACTTGATTTAAGTCAGTCTTTTGTATTATTGTTTTACTTTGTGTTGCGCCATGCATTTTGCATCCATAGTAGACATCCATATCACTCAACCAAAATTTTGAAAAAGCCCAGTTCATTCATGAAAGACTTAAAAGATACTCTGCAAAGGGAAAATGGACCAGTCCCAAGATCATAAGTTGATGAGGCTTTTCCCAGAACTGTAGCCAAAGGGTTATTTAGGTTACATTGTATTCATACATTTCATGCTAAATTCATGCATAACCATGCATGAGAATTCATCTCCAAGGGGTAAGTAATCATAGTCAACCTATTTGTAGAGCTAGTACAAATCGAGACCTAAGACTCCAACATTGAGGAAAGCAAGAGAACCTCTACTCACCCGTATACTACTCGGAGAAAAGCTAAGATCATGGAGGAACAACTAGAAAGATGAGTCATGGGTTTGGAGTAGGGGCAGGGAGATATGAATGACAAAATGAGGAAGATCTTGGAGTTGGCAGTATAGATACAAGATGAGGCAGATTCAGACCCTACACATGCTCTGAGATTCGCCCCAGTTCATGAGCAAACATTAGCGCTGTTGCCTTTTGTTAAAGAGGGCCCACTACTGAACATCTCCCCACTCGTTCCTACTGCGCCGATATTGGGATTGTGTACTACTGGAATGTCTCTGATGATGGTGGCATACACAAGGGTAAATGGATCTAAAACCAAGCGTGGCTATAATTTGCTCGAGGAATGCTTGAGAGTGGTAGAAAGAACCAATGCATTTGGCTTTGTTGATCCTACGAACCTCTGCCTGGTGCTGAAAGTAAATCTTCCCCCAAAGTTTAAGGTCCCAAACTTTGAAAAATTTGATGGAACCCTATCTACGTCTATAATGTCAAAAAATGGCAGCATATTCAGATGATGAAAAATTAAGGATGCACTCTTTTCAAGATAGCTTGACTGGTGTAGCTATCAAGTGGTATATTCAGCAAGATCGATCCTGGATTTGCATTTGGAGAGATATGGCCAATGCCTTCATGGCCTAGTATTGCCATGTGATAGAGATGGCACTTGACTGCATGACTTTGTGAGGCATGGAAAAGAAGCCTGTTGAAACATTTAGAGAGTATGCGTACCAGTGGAGAGACATGGCCATCTTGGCGATCCCTCTAGTGGACGACAGGGAGGCAATCTCCCTATTCGTAAACACATTGAAAGATCCCTAATTTGGGCTTCTTCTAGGGGCAACCCCCTATGATTTTATGGATGTTGTATCCATGGGAGAGAAGATTGAAGCAGCCATCAAGATAGGCAATGCCAAAGGCATGGTGTCAAATTTAGGTTCAAGCAAGAAATGGGTTGGCAAAAAGAAACTGAAGAAGCCCAAATGATTCAAGGGCGTTATTATAGAAAAGGCTGGAATCCAAGGCCTATAAGGAATTTTGTTTTTTAACCCCCTCGATTCATCATATAGCATATATAGGAACAAGGCCCCATGTTATTCCTTTCGAGCCTATGCTTGCTCAGCCGAATGTTCGGACACAAGATAGAGGTGTCCAGAGGAATATCAGAAAGATGGACTCGATTTCAATGATGTATTCATAGTTATTCCCCCAATTAATGGAAAGAAAGACGATTTTAGCCATCTTGGGGACACCTATCATACCCCGTTTCCCACATTGGTATGACCCGAACGCTCGCTGCATGTGTCACGCCAATGCCTCTAGGCACACCATTGAGCGCTGCTAGGCATTTAAGCATAAAGTTCAAACACTAAGGGACACAGGGTGGTTGGATTTTGATGATAAATAGCTAGGAATTGAAAGTGATCTTCTACGCAACCACAGAGAATGCAACAATTAGAAGGTCTGGAAGTTGAGAATAGGCAGAGAAGCATATCAGTTATGGATTTGGGAAATTCCACCAATAGCCTAAATGGATAGATTTGCTTTTTGACCACATGAGTGGAGATACAAAATGGCAAACTTTTGACTATTCAACCTACTTCATGTGATGCTTTTGATTTCATTATTTTTATTTTTATTTTGTAATCCTTTGACATTTTTGTATCAGTAATTTTCGTTCAATGAAATGAAGTTATGCATTTTCATATATCGCTTGCATCATGAGTTCAATTGCCAATAAATTGTTTGCTCGTGTTTCATGTGGGAATAAGAAAAATAACAATACCAGTGTTGATGAGCCAAACATATGTTAATTTTGAAAATTCAAGATAGGAGGTAGAAGCAGGGGAAAATGAAACAATTTTCCTCACCCTATGATTTCAAATGTTGTGAAGAAGTGTTTTGCAAATCTCGAAGGAAGTCAGCAAAATATCTATGCTACTCCAAGGATTTCATGTCAGTTCATTACACGCGTTTTGATCAAATGATAGATGGCCATCTTTGCCCAACGAGTCCCACAAAAGAACCAGACATTTATCACTCGTTAAACTCCTTGAGCCTGAATCTTACACCATATTTGTCAAAAGTCATATTCCAATTTAGGATTTCCAGGTTTTGGAAAATCATACGAGACAATAGTTAGCTACCAAAAGGATGACAGACTATTTTTCTACCACCAAGAAAAAAATTTGAGAAAAGAAAAACCCATTGCTAGCCCTTTTTTGCTTAAAAAATTCAAATCTTGATTAACCCATCAAAGGATCACACCTCACACTGAGGCTGTTTAAAAATTTTAGTCCCAAATGGAGTCCAAATGAAAATGAAGTTAAGATTCCCTTTTGAAAAAAAAAAAAAAAAAAAAGCAAAACGTATAGCAAAAGAAAGAGAAAAAGAAAAATAAAGGGACAAACTTAAAATATGATCTTTGACCAATGATTACCCTTTATAAGTTCAACAAAATTTGAGCCTTATTGTGCCCTTTTTCTTCTTTGACCTGTATCCCCACCCTAGATCATGGTCCAAATGAGAGTCTTGACCATTTTGGTACACACATTGTTGTCTCAAATAATTTGTTAGGCTCAATGTTGAGTTTGAACTATGTATTGACCTGATCATGATAAGGTATGTTGGTAGCTTGTTCAAAGGGACAAGTTCAGTCAATATCTTGCAAAATGCCTCACCACAAATTGAGGTAGAAAATGTTATTAGGGGATGGGATCTTGAGCCTTAGTTTCAATTTTCTTCTAAAAACCTGTATCCCTAAGCCTACATTTCATCCAGAATCTTAAAGACCATCTTGAGATCAAAACATGGGTTAAGCTTCATTAAACTAGGGGCAATAGTTAAACAAGAGCCTTCTAGTGACTTCACAAAAGAACAAGACGGAAGGAAAGAAGTGTCCCTCGATAAGACTGGGGTAGTTGGTAAAAAAAGAAAATGAACCATTCAGTCTGATAAATTAACATCAACATCATATGGCTTTCGAATATTGGTACAAACTTTTTCCTTTGGAATAGCATGTGAACTTGGAAAAACATCTATTTTGTGCATATGATCTTTTGATTTAGCAAATTGATGTCCTAAATGCATGATTATTATCTCCCTTTCTTACTCTTCCAATGCTCCAAAAAGAGCGGATAGTCAAAGAGGTATCCAGCAAAATTTAGTCAAAATCTCTGAAACATTTTATCAAGAAAATGTAAGATGAATAGGACTCGTCACAAATGCATCAACTAGGGTAGATTTCATGTCAATCTTTAGGGGAGCCAATTTAGAGATTTGCTTACTCGAGTGGAATTAGAAAATATGGCTAGGAGCAGTTACAGATGTGTTAAAATTGGTGTGTTCCCAAGAGGGGGAGGTGAGTTGGAGTTTTTAAAATTTCCTAGGTTGAATGATTAATAGTTCAGTATATCTCAACTTAGGGGCAGTCTAAACACGTATGAAGTTGTAGAAAAGATAAATCAATTGATACTCAACACAAGCAATACGATTCCAGTATCTCCCAATAATTCACAATTCAATATATTTAGGAGATGAATAGAATTAAGCAAGAAACCAAATGCAAAGCAATAAAAGTAAAGGCGACACCGAAAATGTTATCAGGGTTTGGCAAATGTGCCTACGTCCCCGCCTCAGCTCGTAAACCCAAAATTACCACTATTACTCACTTAACGGGTGTAGCAGCACCGGTTACAACCACCCTTTCGTTACTGGGCAAGGGAATACCCCAGGTCAAATTTCCAGGGTTGACCACAACCTTTACAAACTCTCCTTGTAGGGTAGAGAAGGTTTAAACATTCCTTAAGGGGCAGAGAATACCCACCTCAGGCCATGCTTGGAATTTAATCAATAAATTTTCGTACAATGGAAAATTCTTCTAACACAACCAGATTTGTACAATATTATGATCCAAATATATGCTCTCACATATGATATGGATATATGCTCAAATGAAATTTAGGTTTAAGAAAGTCTTAGCTCTCAATAGATGTGTATAAATGTGTGTATACGTGAGAGTGACAACCTTTGATTTAGAATAATATGATCAGTATATAATCAAAGGAACTTTTAATCTCTAAGTAAAGATTTCAACAATAATAATTTTCAAGTATTAGGCACTACTAAGATTTGGGTTCAAGCTTGCTCAAAAGTATTTTATCAAAAACTGCAAGCAAGCTTTCAAATCTGGCAATGAGGATGCCAAGACTCAGAATCTAATATAAGTTCTTCTCAAGAATATTTCTCAATCAAATATGATGAGAAAAATCCTTGCCTTTTATCTCAAAAGAAATATCACAGAACACAAGCATGGGGAGTAATAAGCTTTCACAATGATATATAGATGAGCACACAATACTAGAAATCATGATCACTCAAATTTGCAATGGATTTGCAAATGAGGAGTATAAAGATGCAACTCTCTTTTTGAAAATAATTTTAGCAAGAAATAAATAAAGAGAGAGTAAATGATATGCTTGAAAAACGATGTGTATAAGCAATGGAAGCACAAAAACTTGAGAGAGAATTTTTGCTAATTATCTTGCTAATCTCTCCAAATGAATGGGTATATATAGTATTTCAACAAGTTATAACCGTTGGGGATACAAGAGGAATTTTAGAAAAAAATTAATTATGTTTAATGAAAATTAACCTTGTTTAATTGCGGTAAAAATTTCCCCAACCCGAGAAATTTGGTCGACAGAGGCAAGGTTTGGTTGACCGTATTAGAAAAGCTCGATTGACTGAGCACAGGTCCGGTTGGCCGAGCTCTCATAATGATTTTGAATTTTAAATAGCTAGGTTGACCAATAGGAAGGCGAGTTGACCGAGTAAGAGGTGATCTGAAACCCTTTGTAAGTTCGATCGACCATGGCAAAAGGTCAGTTGATCGTTCTTGAGGTTCGGTCGACTGATGTGATTTTTAACTGTGAGTCTAGTTTGCCAAGGAAGTTGGAGACATCACTAGCATGGTTCAGTCGATTGTGGATGCTGCATTCAATTTTGGTTTGGTCAACCAAGCAAAGTAAAAAGTTGACTTCTTGGCTGTTCGGTCAGTCAAGGCATTTAAAATGCCAAAGGGTTCGTCGATTGACCTCCTTTAAAAAAAAAATTCTTTCTTTTTGACCTTATTTGATTTAATCCCTAGTTTGTGCTTTGGCAAATAAGCTGAAGGGAATTTTCTAATGAAATGTTAGGAAACCTAAAGTCAGTCAATGGGCTTTTGAGTTAACCCTAAAAATCTAATGTTGGTTGACTAATCCCTAAGGTCTATCTATGGTCTTGATCATATAAACCTATCATGCGTGATGTAGTTATAACAAACCATAATAAATTACAAACCAAATAAATTGAATGCAATTACAACAAGAAAAAGTGGTCTTCATTAATTTTGCTTTTTCAAGGGCCATCTTAAACTTGAACTTTATGGACCGTATGACTTCCTTGTGTTCATACCATCAATGCATGCTAAGGATGAATCTATTCAAGAAGCTCAGTGCATAGGTGAGAAACATTGGTTTTGTCATAATCAGAACGGGATCAAACTCATAGAGTCAACAAGATGCGTTTAACTAGGGTAAATTCCATGTCGAGTCCTAGTGGAGCCAAATTAGGTGCCTTCATGTCAGAGTGGAATTTGAAAATATGGCCATGAGCAGTTACAGATGCATTTAACTAGGGCATATTCCATGTTGAGTTCCAATGAAGCTGATTTGGGTGCCTTCATGTTTGTGTGAAATTTGAAAACATAAGCCAAGATCAGTCGCAAATAAATGTAACTGGGGCAAATTTCAAGTTGAGCTTCAGTGGAGCTAGTTACGGTGCCTTTATATCATAGTGGAATTTGAAAATATGGGCAAGGGCAATTACAGATGCATTTAACTGGGGCAGTTTCCATGTTGAGTTGTGGAGCCAATTCAGGTGCCTTCATATCGAATTGGAATTTAAAAACATGGCCAGGATCAAGGATTGGGTTATTGATCACCGATGCATTGGGAAAGGAAAATTCATGCATCATTATGCATTTTATGCATTGCATAGAAAAGAAAAGTGCATACATTAACATGCATACATATAGCAACATGCATCATTCATTCATACTTGTCCTTGTATAGGTTTTTGGTCTCCTTTTTTTTTAGCAGTCCTTGGTTGTTAAAATCTAAAACTGAGGCAACTGACCTAGGTTCGAGTAAGGCATTCAGATACTATAGTGCTAAGGTTCACATACCCAGCACAAGTCATGCTTAGATACTATGGTACTCGGGTTCACACCTAGTACGAGTCAGTCCGTTACTATGGTACTCAGGTTCTCACACCTGGTACGAGTCATGTTCAGTTACTATAGTATTTGAGTTCCCACCCGGTACAAGTCATCCTCCGTTACTATGGCACTCAGGTTCACACCCGATACGAGTCAGTCTGTTACTATGGTACTCAGGTTCTCAAACCTAGTACAAGTGATCAATCAGTTGCTATGGTGCTTGGATTCCCACCTAGTATGAGTCAGTCCGTTACTATGATACTCAGGATCTCACATCTAGTACGAATCATTTTCAGTTACTATGGTATTTGGTTTCACATCTGGTATGAGTTATCAATCAGTTAGTATGGTACTCAGGTTCACACCCGATACGAGTCATCCTCTGTTACTATGGTACTTGGGTTCACACCCGGTAAGAGTCAATCCATTACTATGGTATTTAGGTTATCACACTTGGTATGAGTCATTTTCAGTTACTATGGTATTCAGGTTCACACCTAGTATGAGTCATCAATCAGTTACTATAGTACTTAGGTTCACACTCGGTATGAGTCATCCTCTATTACTATGGTACTTATAGTACTCAAGTTCTCACACTTGGTACAAGTCATGTATAGTTACTATGGCATTCAAGTTCACAACTGATGCGAGTTAGTCAATTACAATGGTATTCAGATTCTCACACCTGGTACAACTCATTCTTAGTTACTATGTTATTTAGGTTCACACTCGGGACGAGTCAGTCAAGTACTATGGTACTTGGGTCCCTATACCCTGTACGAGTCATCATTCATATACTATGGTACACAGGTTCTCAAACCTGGTACGAGTGATCAATCAGTAGCTATGGTTATCAGGTTCACATGCTGTATGAGTCATCCTCTATTACTATGGTATTCGGGTTCACACATAGAACGAGTCATTCTCATATACTATTATACTCGGGTTCACACCTGTTACGAGTCATTCTTTGTTGCTATGGTACTTAGGTTCTCACACTTGGTATGAGTCATTCTTTATTACTTTGGCACTTGGGCTCCCACACCCAAGGCAATTCATTCTCTTCAGATCCTATTAACCTTTTCATGGTCCCCTTCGCTAACATAACTAGAAACATTCACTAACTGCTAGCTTCCTTGAAAAGTGTGCGACATTCTCATATTGCCCTAGTTACCTTTTTCTTTTATCCTTAATTTACATAAACAAACCACACTTGATCGATCTAAAAGCCTTAAGAAATTGTGAACTTTTAAGTCGAAGCCTTTTAAATCTTGAGTTTAGACTTTAAATGAAGTTTTTCAAATTCTTGAATCGAAATTTCAAATGGAATCTTACAATGGTTGAGTTAAAACCTTTAAATTTTAAGATTGAGTCCTTTAAATGTCAAAATAGGGCATTATGATTTCCACAGATTTAAATGTCATGTTTTGTCGCCAGGGGGCTTCTGGGTCAAAATGGTCAACTAAGATTTTTGTTTATGGTCAAAAGTGAAAAAGCCTACATGAGGTCACATTTTATTGAAAAGGGAGGGGCACATGTCCCAATTGCAACGTGGGAATACACAAACAGTAAGGACACAAAAAGGAACTACAAATATAGGAAAAGGAAAGTGCAAGTAAAGGGAAGTAAAGAAATGTTATGGAATGTTACAAAAAAATGTTGCAGTACAAGGGGATAGGTTGTACATCCAAATACATGAAACACATGCAAAATTTACAAAATAATGAAGAAAAATAAAAGCCCTCCACTTCCTGTCTGCCAGCTAGAGCATCCAAGATCACCTTAAATTCACTTATCCAGAGAAAGAGAAATAACACATCCGAAGCCAAAAGAAATTCAGAAAATAAAAATCACATGGGCAAGAATAAAGTTGTTAGAATTATTACCTAACAGAATCAAGAGGGAGGGGGGAATTCTGTTAATCCACGCTGGAGGGGCAGCCAATTTCATGCCAAAACAGACCCTCAGACTCCTATAAACAGGGAGTCTCGCATTGTAGAATGGACACGATCAGAGAGTTGAAACATAGTTAGACAGTTTTTAGAGAGGAAACTCTGTAGAACTGAGAGTTGAAGAAGAGCAAATTGGAGAGCATTAGAGAAGTTCTGTAGGATTAGAGAGAGCAGCAGAGGAGCAGATTATAGAACAGATCACGCATTCAGAATACCTAGACACACAGACACACTGAGGAGGAAGACTGGAGGAGAAAAGACTAGGGGTAAAGCCCAAATAATCCTTTTTTTTTTTTTTTTTTATCGTTTCTAGAATATATGTGCAGTCTCATTTAACTCTGAATGCATGCACCTCCTCTCTGGTTTAGGTTTGAATTTGAACCTGAACTCAGAGCACCTCTGAACCCAAACATGAATCCATGAACCCGAACTCAAACTTGGGTTTGGATCCTTTGAACTAGGACAAGCCCCTAAACCGGAGCCTTGAATCCCTGATCCAAACTAGGCCCCCTTAACCGAACCCGAACCTGACCTCGGGTTCACACCATTGTCAGGATCCCAAGTGCAATCATTCTTAAAATAAAACCTAGGCCCATAAGTTTTTTAACCTAAAGCCCCCTAAAAACATTTTAACCTCAAGCCCATTTTTAAAAGATAACCCGAGGCCCAATAACCTTTTAAGTACCTCAAGCCCTTTTTCATAGTTAACCTAAGGGCCAATTGCTTTTGAAAAAAGGTACTCCAAGCCCATTTTTAAAGTTAACCCAATGTCCAACCAAACTGAAACCCTAATTCCTGAAACCATTTACTCACCAACATGTCATAACATCACATTCAGATCACATACATAGGCACATCAAAAGAATTCAAAAAAAAAAAAAAATAGAGAGAAGAAGAAAAGGCTTATCTTTTTTATTTTAGGGCGTGTCTAAAAGCTGAGCCTCCTCGGATGTGCAGATCGTACCCCAATTTCAAACTTCAACTTCATAGTAAGAAAAAGAATCCATGAACCAAAAATCATGGTCTTCTCAGCTTCTGAAAGTTGAGTAGGGAGCTCCAAGGTTTCGAAGGGGCAAAGGGGTTGCAGGGTTGTTAAGTTAGGGAATCGTGGAGAGGAGAGACAGGCTAGGGTTTTTGTTCAAAGAATTAGAGAGAAGATAAAGGGGAGAGAGCTAGGGCTTTTGTAGTCTGAAGCGGGGAAAACTCAGTCCTAAAACCCTAGGGTTTTAGGTAGAGTTTATATGAAAAGGATAAGAACTTGAGAGAGAAAGGAGGAAGGAGGAAGGACCTCTGCAAGAGCTTCAAAGGATAGGGTTTCAAAGGGACGAGCTGCAGAGGAAGGGAAATAGGACTCAGAAACCTTGGGGTTTCTGAGTTTGACTCGCAAAGAAGAGAAGAGAGGGGAGAGAAGGAAGGGAGAAAGAGAGTGCTTGAAAGAAATACTACAAAATGAAAGAAATAAAAAAAATCTGGGTTTTAGTATGTCTTACCTTGAGTCTGTTGGACTCATACACGTGGCATGCTATGGCTTGTTTGATCGCCGTTCATCCTGTGCTTTTTGTCTACGCATCGGATGAAGCCACGTTAGAGATTTGTGCATGCTTGTTCATTACAACATGATGTAGACTCCTCCAAACGGTCTAGATCTGGCCAAGTCATCGATCCAAAGCTAGCTTCTCCCCATTGTTAGATCCCTGCTCCACATAAATGGTCACGATGGCGTCGTCCTCCTTTTGCATACTCCTTGATGAGTCCCTGAAATACATGATTTTAGACCCTCATCTACCTTTGTTTATCCTTATTTTATTGAGTATTTACCTATTGTTATCATTGTTCGGAGCTATGCAAGGTTTGTTAGTCTTTTCAGGAATATAGGTTAAAACCAAGGAGTTGGGTATACGAGAAGCTTAAGCAGTATTTGGAGTACTCAAAGCTTGAAGTCAAATGCTCAACCAAAGCCTCAGATCATCTGATAAGAGGAAGTATTTAATTGACCAAGTGATGCGAGCAGCAACACAAGAGCGACCTAGTCTTCTATTGTAGACTTCGAAGTTCCGACTGAGATTGAAATTCTGCAAGGCTTAACCAAGTGGTTAACCATGTGACCCTCAAGGGTGACTAAGGAGAGATATTGAAGTCTCCTGAGCTTAGAAATACTATGAGCATTGACCAAGAGGTCGACCAAGAGACTTTGAGGGGTGACTATGTCGAGTTCCTTAGAATTCCTAAAGATCGAGATGTTGCAAGTCTCAACCATCCACTCAGCCAAAAACACTATGAAGTGCAACTTACTCGAAGACATTGAAGATTTGAATTCCTAATTGTCCATGAGTCTAGACTAGGGCGCACATAAGGGGAGTATGGGAGCGACTTGGTCAATGACGATGATCATCTATGCGAGATATGCTGCAGACTTTACTAAACTATGAAAAAAAACATTGTAAACCCTAGAACCTATATGTATTTGCGATGAGAATGATCTTTGGGTTCCTTTTTGGCCTTTTTAGGTTACTGACAAGCCTAGAACACCATTGAGAGCCATCACTCTATTGCGGGGGCAGACGTTTGTAGGAGACGACTCGAATAACAAGGAGTGATTTTTATTTTCTTTGTTAGATTAGAAGATCATTCAGTTGTACTGAAATTAATTAGTGACATAATATTTGAATACAAAAGATTGATTGTTTTATTTTCATTCTCTTTACTACTTTCATTTGAATGCTTTTTTGTATGATGAAAGGCTTCATATAAGGATAAGCACTACTACAGTTTCAATTAGGTAGAAGTAGTCAGCTACGGATTTGCAGAGGTGTTCATGTGATCTTTGAGGTAGGTATACTTCAATTCCTAACCGTATTCCAAATGGCTGGTGCACCCTTGCTACCCTGTGCCCTGGAATGACCCTCTCCCACTTTGGCTTGAGAATCTGAGGTTAGTACTCTTATGTATATTTGGTTGAACGAAGTCAGAGGCACGACATCTAGCATCTAATTCATATCTAAGCATCGCTTTGTTGGAGTAGGGTAACATATATTTTATTTGCTTTCTAGTAGTTGTTAAGGCACTTATTGCAAAATACCATCTTTCTCACACTAATTACAAAATACTACCTTTTTACTTTTCCTTTACACAAGGCTACAATAAACTGATTTAGAAGTTGTTTGATAACTGCACTTCAAGTCCTTGTGGATCGACACCCAACTTTCCCCACTTTCTAATGAACTTGGGATTAGTTAGGTTTTATAAATATTATTTTTGGTAGCTAAAGACCCAAGCCTTCACGAGCCTACCATATTTTTTGCACCGTTGCCAAGGACTTGGCTATGGTTATGAACAAATTTCCATTTTAGAGTATTGTTACTTTATTTTTCTTTGTTTTATTTATTTGCTTTTGTTTGTTGAATTTGAAGTTTAACATCTATGTGCTTCAAGTGTGTATGTTTGGTTTGCATTCTTTTGAGCCCTGAGATAGTTCCTCTTGGTCCCGAGATTGAATGATCATGTAGGTTCTCTATGCAACATACCTCTAGTATCAAGTTTGCAGAGTTGTGTTAATTTAAAGCAATGGCTGAACATCCACCGGTTCCTGCTGACCAAATCATGGAACCCCAAGCTCCCCGCCTACTTGTGGTGGGAGAGCAACCCATTCGGTCTTTTAGGGACAACGTTGTACCTAGTGCATACACATCGTTGTCATTCATCCGGTTTCTAGATGTTTAGGCAACACAATTCGAGATTAAGACTTCGATCATATCGATGATGCCCACCATTTATGGGAACTCTACAAAAAATCCTTATCAGCATCTAGATGAGTTCTTGGAGATTTGCTCCACCATCCGTATACCTAATTTTAGTGACGACCCTCTCCGCCTTAAGCTTTTTCTATTTTTTCTGAAGGATAAAGCCAAATATTGGCTGACATCCTTAGAGCTGAACTAGATAGCCAACTGTGCTACTATGCATCACGAATTCCTAAAAAAGTACTTCCCAATTGGGAAGGCGAACGAGCTTCGTAGAGCTATCACAAGTTTTTCACATATGGATGGGGAACTTTTCTTTGAGGCCTAGGAGTGATTTAGGGACCTCTGAGGAGACCCGAAGAATATTAGTAATTAAATAATTAAAGGAAGGAGAAAAAAAAAATTTTCAAAATGAGTTTTCAGTAGGGTCTCGTCAACAAGTGCAGAGCATTCATCAACAAATAGGCTTCTTGGGCTCGTCGATGTGGGCACGTGCCTTGTCAATGAGTATTTACTAAGAGGGCTGTTTCCAAGGCCTATAATTTTTTGACGAGGGTTAAGTGTTCATCGACGAATCTCTTCTTGGACTCGTCGACGAGGTGACCTGGCTCGTCAATGAGGCAGCCGTGTATAAATATGCTTAACTCATGTTTTCAGTGAAATTTTCATGCAACATTCCTCTCTCTCTCTCTCTCTCTCTCTCTCTCTCTCTCGCTCTCTCTCTCTCTCTCTCTCTCTCTCTATAAAATCATTCTCTCCACCTTCTTTCTAGATTTCCAGCTTCGTTCTTCATCGGTTCGATAATCAGAAGCCACCACTTTACTCCTCGAAAGATTCTCTTCAAGTCCACTGGAGTAGATTATTGGTTAGACCAACTTGGGCACCTTCCCAAAATCTGGGTAAGTTAGGTATTTTAGGTTTTATAAGGTATTTGGTATTTCTGAACTGAGGAAAGTATAACAGATGGAATAATACTAAAGTTTTTTTTATGGAAAATGTAAATTTCAGGGTGTTGAGCTGGGAACACCATGGGTGTAGATTTGGGTTTAATTGTGAGCTCTCAGTAAGTCAAGTAAGGGGATAAACTAAGTCAGAATTTTTCATTAAATAATCTATTATTATACAACATTTATTTTTAGAAAAGTATGTATGATATGGAAATGTGTTTGGAAATACTACTGTTGAGCAAGTAAATTGTTTTAATACATTTTATTAGGAAATATGATTTTAGTTCAGATTTTATGTTAAAAAATTACCTACACTTGTGTGACATGAGTATGATTTTCCATAAAAATTATGTTATACCAAAATATTATGTTTTCCTCAGAATAAGCATGTTATGGCAGTTTTCAAGAAAAGAATAAAAACAACACTGGAACTATGGTTTTGAAATATTATGTTAAACAATATAGAAACTACATGATATAGTATGTTATGTTATGGCCGGTGTAGATGCCGTGATTTATATGTTATGATATGGCCGGCGCAGATGTCATGGCTTACATGTTATGATATTCCGATGCAGATGACGTGATTATGTATGATATGTCAGATTTCATGAAAACTACTATCATGACAGATATTATTATAAATATGAAACAACCATGTATCAGTATATGAAACGTATTATGATATCAGAACTCGGATGGCTTAGTTTAGTTTCACGAAGCACGGTATCATAGCTATATATTCAAGTTCATGTTCACATTAGTGCTACCACACATCTCAGATAGGGTGTGGGAGATGGCAGTCGATGTGGCTTCATGGTAGTGTAGGTGTCTCACTAGTAGTCTGGACCAGGTGGGGCAAGCCCATCGTACTTACAAACTTATGTTTGACTTAGTGTGGTCGAACAGCCATTGCTAGGTCCCGCCTTTAGGCCGCACAACCTAGTCATATAGGGGTAAGACGTGACATCAGCTAGCTATCTGTCTAGGGTATTATTTCATGTATGGTACAGTTATATAAGATGATTTATGTGTTACAAAAATATAGTATGATAGGTACGTTACGATTGATTTTGTTATTTAGAAATTAAACAAACAATTTTTACAAATATGATTTATGTATAATATATATTTACCACATGGAAATACTCATGTTGCCACACACTGATGTTAGTTTATCTCCTTTACTGAGAGGTGTCTCACCCCAGCATTACAAAAATTTTATGAAATCTAGGTAGAAGGGCAGATAAAGCTCCGTAGCAGTAGAGGTTGGCTGAACTACCCTGTCAGTATGGTAAGTAATTGAGCTAGGGTAAGATGAGTTTTTGGATTGAGACCCTAGGGTACTTTTGGTCGTTTTGTGGATGAATGTATATATATATATATGACAGATTCAGTAGAACTCTGGTAGTGTGTTTGGTGTTGGATGGTATGTATGTAATTTATGTTCTCTACTACTTAGGTATCAAAGATATATGACAGGTATATCCTTTGTACCCACGGGTCTGGGTTGATCATAATTAGTTCAGTTTTAGCAGGTTATCAGGATTATTATAAATTCTATTATGTGGGGAAAAAATAATAAATATATGGTAAAATAGGCAAGTCGTTACAACCTCCTTCATAAATGTCTACATCATCAGGTCCCTAAGTGACAATTAGTGCAAACCTTTTATGAAGGGTTCGCTGAAAGAGATAGGTCAATGGTTGATGCATCGTGCGAAGGTTCTTTCCTTATTAAGCATAAGAATGAGGCTTGGGGTTCTCTTTGAGAACCTAGCTAAGAATTCCAAGCAACACAATGTATCTGCTCGAAGACCCCCCAATTTGTCCACTTTCAAACCCAAGGGAGTTTACAAGTTAACCTCAGACCATGACTTAGCACCCACTTTGCAAAAAATATCTAAATAGCTAGATCAATGCTTGTTCTTAAGGCAACCATAGCAACTACAAGCCTGTGTAGAGGTATGTGCAATCTGCTTCGACCCTTCCCATTCATACTACAATTGCCCACATGCGCAACTCTAGCTTGAGCTTGTATAGGATGAAGTAAAAGCCACTTATAATTGGTATAATAGACCGTCAAACAACCTCTATTCAAATACCTACAACCCTGAGTGGAAACAACATACCAACTTCTCCTAAAGGCAATAAGCTCTGGGTTTTCAATCCCAAAGGTCTCCCCAAGCTTTATATGGTCAACCCTTTACCCCTTACAATTCTTATAATCATCCCACATTTGCCCCCAGACCTTCATCATTTCAGCAACTGCCTCCTCCTTAACCCAAATATGATTCTTTTTAGGAAATGGTTATGGAAGCACTTAAAAGCACTGAGACTAATCACCGAATTGACCCACAACTCCTTCATTCCCACTCTCAGTCCATCGCAAAGCTAAAGGCCACCCTAGGGCAACTAGCTATTTCTTTGAGTTAGAGAGATGGAGGAAAATTGTCAAGTTAGCCCTTAGTGAATCCAAAGGGACAATACGAGGTGGAATATGAATCAGACACTAGCCACTCATCATATCTTGAGTAGGCCTAGGTGGTGACTACTCTACAAAATTGTAGGATGATAGATAAGACAACCGATGAACAATCAAGCGAGGGAGAAAAGGAGGAAGAAAAGAGGCTAGTACGCCATGTTGATTCTGGCACCCTATCTTCCCCTAGTTTAGTACAAAAATCCTTTAATCCCACACTTGTCACTGTAAGGACCAAACCTCACTTCGCGCCTTATAAGTAATTTCATGTCCCTCCAAGAAATCAGGCTGCAACTCCTCATGCACCTTTTGTATTTAGGAAAGGGGCCTTAATTGAGTCCATCGGGGACATGTTTAAACACGTAAGGGTTGACAAGCCTCTCCTAGATGGAATCAAGCAATCACCTGAGTTCATCGAATTCCTTAAGGATTTTTCAATGTAGGAACAAGGGTCAAGGCTGTATATGGATGGTTTTGTTAAGTAGGTCGAGGACATAAGCTCAATGATATTATGACACCTCGTTCCTAAGCTAAACGATCCTGGCTCACCCACTACTTCATGAGTAATTGGAAATCACGCCATTAATGGGGCTCTTTTAAACTTAGGGGCAAGTGTGAACATCCTTCCATACTCGGTTTACCAGTAACATAACCTTAGGAAGCTATGGCCCACCTCAGTCACATTGTGCCTTGCTGATTGATCCCTAAAGAAACCCCGAGGTGTGGTAGAGGATGTAATAGTCAAGGTGGAAGAGTTCCCTTACCCCGTGTATTTCATTGACCTGGATATGGAGCCTTCGAAAAATCTGATCCTTGTCCTTTTAGGATGACAATTCTTAACCACAGCTAACGCCTGCATTTAATGCAGGGTAGGGATCGTGGACATCTTCCTTGGCCATAGGCAACTACGGCTAAACATATTTCATACTTCCTAACACCTACTTAAAGTTGTCCTGGCTATGAACGAGGACTTGATGGATAAAATTTTTGGGGGAAGAGGATCTCTCACTTCCATGGTGGGACCCTTTGGATAATGCACTTTAGCCTAAGAAACCCTCCACCATTGAAGAGGGGGACCCTTTTGAGCAACCTTCTACACATCTTGACTCGGTTTTCTATCTAATGAAAAGTTGGGGGTAAGCAAGAATGGGTGTGACAAGTAAAAGAGGGAGGAAAACTTTAACATTGAACCAGGATGAGTTTGAAATGAGCTTAAGTGCTTCTGGCTAAAGATAATAAACTTAGCACTTTCAGGAGGCAACCTGATATTATTTGTTTTCTCTTTTCTTCTTGAGTCCAGAGGTTGTAGAAAGTATATTGAGTATGATTAGAGTCTTTAGAATAAGCTTTAGGAAAAGTTGGGGGTGCGACTAGAGAGGTGACCAGCACGTGCATAAATGACCAGGTCCAGCTCCTGCCCTGTCTGAAATTCACAAATACCAAGAAGTTCGACAATATCAGAGACTAGTACTACCATCTGGGAGCAACCTAGGTGAGAGTAATGTTTTCCTACTACAGAAAATGGGTGCAACCAAACATGATCAACACAAGTGCTGGTGCACCCGGGTTGCAAGGTTCAAACGTCATTTAAATTTTGGATTCGAACCCGATTCTTTGACTCCTTCCATCCTTGCCTCTTGATCGACCCTTATCACCATGATCTTAAGCACCATTTCGGTCTCTTTAAGCATCTTCAACAATTTTTTCTTCACCCGATCCTCTCCGGCATCGTCCCAAGCATCATCCCAACCTATTGCCAAATGGTTGCGGCTTCGAGCCTTGCCAAGGCGATGCAACTCATAAATGGATTTTTTAACTTCAAAAGCACGGGAAGAGGCTTCAAACGTGGTATGAGCTTCACGCATATGGCAAAGGCAAATATCACGATGGGGTTCAGCCCTGCAGCCAGGATAATCAGCAGAGTCACTAAGGATGCCATGGGACCAAATGCAAACTCACAGTTGCGTTCACCATAGTCTACGACACCACCTCCTACTGACCAGACCTTATATCTTTCCCCTAGGCTTTAGGAGGTTAGGTTTCCTCAGCCATTGACATTCCACACATTCAACCCAACCTTACCATATGATCCCATCACGAGGCGTCTAGGGCTCTTGCTTGACTAGCCGGCGCCACTCCTGGTTCTTTAGCCATTTTGATCACATCTTCCTCTCCCACCTACTCCGGTTCAGTATCTTAGGGAAATGATGCCTACCCAGTATGTTGCATTTGCTATACCACTAATGTTCTTATTTGACTTGGATTTTGACTCAGACTCCAACAAAAATCAACTTAGCTACTCTGACGATCATGTCACTGACTAGTGGGTTTTGCTTTGTGCTTTTGTGACACATTTTGATTGTTTTCTTTTCTTTTCTTTGATCAAACCACACTAGGTTTTTGGCAGCAGTTCCTCACAATTGAACCACCGTCTATATATTGTACTGCCATGTGTTAAGTAATGCAAAGGACATGGTGTTTTTGGATGCATAAATGTTTTTTTTTCTACATTCTATTGCATACATGTTGTTTCTGGAATTATATATGTGTTGCAGGTTAATCATTTGATATCCATTGTACCATGCAATGCCCTCTCTCATTCCCAAGATTTGTTCGTTATTTCCACACTTCAGTGAGGACACTAAAATCGTAAGTTAGGGGTAGGGAATAGGTAAACACTACATAGTATTTTAAAGCACAAAAAAAGACAAACTTTAAAATTTTCAATGAACATAGTTTATTTTAAGCCATGCAAGCTCCATTTACACTCTCCACATACTTTTATATCACTTACATGTTCCATTCATAGGTTTAACCATTATACGATTTTATTAAAGCTTGTTAATGAAGTACTGAGTTTCTTGTGTGTTAGTCTTGCATAATGTGGTCGATTTATGCTTTGAAACTCTAGTATAATTGACTAATTGAAGGCCTTACTAGGTTTGATACTCCATTTTGATGCTAACAAACAAGTAGGATTTAACATGTTTTAGTTGAGTGTTGTGTTTTCTCAGGTATCCATATTGAAGGTACTCATATAGCATGAATCAAATTCTGAAGAACAGAAGAGCATGATGATTAAAGAAGATCAACATGAGAGATTAAAGTTCAGATTATTCTGAGAGATCAGAGATTAGCAACAAAAATAGTTCAATAGCAAAGGAGAATTTTTGAGAACCTAGGACAAGTCTTTGTAAGTACTCTAAGTTTATTCAAGTATGAAGTTTTCATTTTTAAGCTCATTAGACAAAGAGACTTAGAGACCTTAAGATAATAACTTGGAACATGTTTTCAAAGTTAAAACAAATTTATATTCCAAGTAAAAATGAGAGAGAAATCAAAACGTGACTAAAAAAAAAATTTATTCAGTTGGCAGACGACTGTGTGGTTATAGACATATGACTAGCTAAATTAAAGGCTTAAAATTGAAACAAAGAAGCTTGATAGACAACTATCAAGGTTCGCACAGAGGACTGGTAGTGAAAAGTGAGAAGTCTGTGAAAGTTTCACCAGACAACTGTCCACCTTATATGTTACTAAAAGGCTCAAAATTTCACATAGACAGACAACTGTCATCATATGGACAGACGACTGTCACCATATATTCTAATGATAGACAACTGCCACTCAAGGGACAGACGATTGTCAAGACTTCACAGTCATCTGCCTTGCAGCAATTTTTTGTTTTCCAACGGTTATAATTTTTGAAATTCAAATTTTTGGAAACTTAAGTGAGTGCAATATATGGAAACAAGCCTGAGTATCCTTTGGGGAACAAGCAAGAAGGTTTTATTCATCTATAAATATCCCAAGACTTATTGAATTATACACCAAGATTATTAAGAGCTCACAATTTGCTGTCATACTCTCTCACTCTGAAATTTGTAAAGTGCTTCATATTGCTCTCATCCTTGCTGGAAATTAAGAGAAGTTCTTACTGAATTTCACTGTGCTTGATCATTGAAGTGGCTGATTCTTTCATTGAAAGATACCCACGGTGATAAATTCCTAAGAGCTTCATTATGAAATTCATATTTTGAATTTACTGAAGTACATTAGTGTTTTAAACTTGTACTAATTAACTCTTTGGGGAGCAAGTTCTTGTATGTATTGTTTTCGATCTTTGTAATAGGGCTTGTTGACGATTTGAGTAGTTGAATCATTGGACCAAACAAGGGGAGATTGTTTGGAGAAGGCGGGCTCTAGCCTTACCCAAGGAGTGCTTGTAATTGGTTTTGTTCCAATTGATAAAGGAACGGTAATAGTGAATCCTTTGGCGGTTTGTCCAAGGGCGAGGACGTAGGCTGTGTTGAAGCCGAACCTTGTAAAAATCCTTGTGTTCTTCTTTCTCTACTCGACTCTTTATTTTTCAAGGATATAATCTGCGTGGTTGGTTTAAATTTCAATTCTAAATGTTTGGTAGTTAAATAGATCGGAAGGTAATTCATTTTGGATAAATCAACATTGATTGCAGAAAACAAAAGGGATTACGTTGGTTGATTATCCTTGACCTATTAATCTGAAAGTTTATTTAAAAACTGAACATTGGGAAGAAAAATAATTGTGATATAAGACTTAAACAAAGTGCAGCAAATTTTCACATATATTGTTACTTAAATTGAGAGTTTGATCTTGTTGTGATTGATTGTGATTGTTTCTAAGATTTGCAACAAAAAAGAACTGATTCTGAAGGAAAAATTTTTAAAGATCAATTCACCCCCCCCCCCTCTTGGGAAGCTATTCCTAATTTCAATTGATATCAGAGCCTAGCTATAGTAATTCCTAGCAAGAAACTATAAAAATATCGAATGAAAAATATAGGAGTAGCACCCTTTGGTGAAGGCCAATCCTCAACTCATCCACCAATCTTTTGTGGACATAATTATACATTTTGGGAAAAGAGAATGCAAATCTATCTCCAACACATGGATTGGAAAGCATGGGAAGTATTTATGGATGAAGACCTTATTCCCACTAAAATAGTTGATGAAAAATAGATTCCAAAAGAAAAAAAGGATATGATCAATTCAGCCTATAAAATGCTTCAAATCAATTCAAGCGCTATAAATGCTTTATACTGTGCCTTAGATGCTAACGAATTTAGTAGGGTCATGGCATGCAAGATGGCTAAATAAATATGGGACAAATTAGAAGTGACACATGAAGGAACTATTAATGTTAGAGACAATAGGATAGACATGTTAACAAGTGAATATGAAGCATTCAAGATGAATTCTGATGAAACAATATCAAGTATGTACACCAGATTTACCCACATAATAAATACCTTAAGTGCCTTAGGGAAAACTTATACTACCTATGAAATGATTAGAAAAATCCTAAGAGGCCTTCCTTCAATATGGGAACCAAAGGTTACAATTATCGCTAAAGGTAGAAACCTTAAGACTACCTCTTTAGATGAACTCATAGGTTCACTTCTTACCTATGAAATGGCTTTAAAAGAAAGGAATCCTGAACCAAAGCATAAAAGATCCATTGCACTAAAAGCCTCTAGCCACAGCTCTAGTGAAAAGGAAAGTGAGACAAGTGACTTAAATCAAGATGAATTAGCACTCATCACTAAGAGACTAGGCAAATTTTATAGAAGAAATAAAAGATTTCCTAGGAAGTTCAATAAAAAGAAACCTGAAAAAGGAGAGACAAGAAGGAAGGAAAATAAAAGTAAAAATGAACCTCCAATATGTTATCACTGCAAGAAACTAGGGCATATCAAATCAGATTGTCTGTTGCTCAAGAAAGACAAGAAGAAAAAGAAGGAAGCTATGAAAGCTACATGGGATAATTCAAATTCCAATGAGACAGAAAATGAATCAAGCGAACAAGAGATGGCAAACATGTGTTTCATGGTGATTGAAGAAGAGGTAAACTCCTACTATTCCTCTACAAAGTCTCACAATGAGTCGTGTGATGAGTCTTCTGACAGCATGCCTTCCTATAAGGAATTGCAAGCTGAGTTGTTTTCTTTGCATTAGAGATTCATAAAAATTTCCAATGGAAATATTACTTGAAAGATCAAGATAAAGAACTATTAAAGCAACTTCAATCATTCAAAATCATTGAAAAAGAAAAAGACACTTGTATTGGAAAGTTAGAAGAAGAAGTAAATAAAGTAACTCAAGAATTAAGCAAAACTTATAAAGATAGTTTGAATTAAAAAAAAAGATTTAGATGTAAATGAACTCAAGAAGGAAGTAGAGGATAAAGAGAAAATTATATATAACTTTACCAAACGTAAAGATAATTTTGAAAAGATGATTGGACAGCAAAGGCTTCATGGGAACAAAGAAGGTATAGGCTATAATGGTAAAGCAAATAAAAGGAACAAAAAGCTACACATAGGATACTTTGTTAAGGAAGCTAAGTATTATGCTAGTACTTCATCAAACAACAAACATGAACACACCACTTGCTATATGTGCAAAACTAAAGGTCATGTAATGTTTAACTGTCCATTAAAAAGAAAGTATGTTAAAGTGCAAGGAGAATGGAGAGTCAATAATGGAACTAACAAAAAAACAAAGAAAATTAAAAGAATTTGGGTTCCAAAGACTAACACAAAAAATCCTCCATTGTAGGTATGCTTTAGGACAACACCGTCAATGAATAAATGGTACTTCGATAGTGGGTGCTTAAGGCACATAACCGGTGACAAGACCAAGTTCACTACATTAAAAAAAAAGGATGGAGGATACGTCACCTTCAGCGACAATGCCAAAGGTAAAATTATTGGTATCGGTAAAATTGGTAAAGAACCTTCACTCACTATAGATAATGTGTTATTAGTAGAAGGATCAAAACATAACCTTTTAAGTATTAGTCAACTAAGTGATAAAGGGTTTGAAATAATCTTTAAGAAAGAAAAATGTGTTATTCAAAATTCTAAGAACAATAAAACTTTGTTTATAGCTCATAGGTTTAATGTCTATTGTATAAATTTTGAGAACTTAGTAAATCAGAATGTAACTTGTTTGGCAGCGATGAATGAAATAAGTTGGCTATGGAATAGGAAACTAGGACATGCTAGCATGGACCTATTATCCAAATTATCAAAGAAAAATCTTGTCAAAGGACTACCTAATACAAAAATCATAACAGAAATGATATATGATGCATGTCAAAAGGGAAGCAAGTTGATACCAAACATTATCGAGGTATGACAAGAAGTTTACTTAACAGCAAGTAGACCAGATATAATGTTCAATGTGTGTATGTGTGCTAGGTTCCAATCGGCTCCTAAGGAATCACATCAAACAGTAGTAAAAAAAATTCTTAGATATTTGCTAGGCACACTTGATTTAGGGTTATGGTATCCAAAAGAAACTCATTTTGAAATGATGAGTTATTCAGATATAGATTATGCAAGATGCAAAATAGATAGAAAAAGCACTAGTGAGACTTGCCACTTTTTAGGACACTCATTAGTTTCATGGTTTTCAAAGAAACAAAATTTCATAGCATTATCTATAGCTGAAGTAGAATACATAGCAGCTGGGAGCTGTTGTGCTCAAATTTTATACATGAAACAACAATTAAAGGACTTCAAAATTCAATACCAAACAATCCCCATAAAATGCAATAATACAAGTGCGATAAATATTTCAAAGAATCCAGTATCACATTCAAGAACTAAACATATTGATATACGTCATCACTTTTTAAGAGATGATGTAGACAAGAAAGAAATAGTTCTTAAATTTGTAAATACTCATGCTCAATTTGCTGATATATTTACCAAACCATTAGTTGAGGATCAATTTATATTTATTTGATGAGAATTAGGCATGTTACATATAAGCGAAGTTAACTAAAAAGGGGAAGAAGCTAAGTTTGGTCAGGACAGACGACTGCTAGGGAAGTGACGGACGAGTGGCAAGCTACTCTCTGTGTAAAAGAAAGTAGACATACCACTTCCAGTGAGCTCGCAAGTCGACTGGAAGGCTACTATCTGTGGACAGATGACTATCCAATTAGAGATAGACGACTGTCTCGTGGCGGGTAAGGTACTTGTCACTTAAAAACATGATTTTTAAACCCAACAGACGACTAACCATTCGTATTCCTTCGTCTAAAACATTTTATCTTCTCTTTCCTTTCATTTCTTTCTCTCCCAAGCCTCACAAAATGATTATCCATCATACCGTACTCCATACAAGTCTAGGGTTTCTGCTTATTAAGATGGTTTGTACCGAAACTATGGGAAAGAAGGACAAAGCTTCTTCATCTTCTTCAAAACCTACAAGCAACAATGACATTGAAAATTGGCTGGTCTCTTCACACACAAAATCTTTGTATCAGAATCATCTACCAGCTATTGAACCGATGTTTTGTAAGATTTTAGATGTTACCTTCTTTGAAGAAAATTTTCCTAAAATTTTAGACATGTTCAAAGCTATAGGATGGGACAAGTTTATCCTTCATCAAGTAAAAGGGTATTATCCAGATCAGATTAAGATTTTCTACTCTAACTTGATTAAAAAGGAAGATGACATTACTTCTGAAATTTATGGTCAAAGGATTACACTTACCCCACACTCATTATGAAAAATTCTTCATATCAAGCATGGGAATTTTGAGTGTACACCAGTTGAGAAGCACTGGAACATGGAACAAGAATTTACACGACAAGAATTTCTACCCCTTGCGATGAATGATGCACCTGTGTATTTTGGACATCCTCCACCATACAAGTAGCTTAATCTTCAGGCACAAATTCTGCATAAGATCATTGCATACAACATAATTCTGAGGTCTAGATCCTTTGATCACGTGTCATATTTTGATTGTTTTGTTATGTGGTGCTTACTTAAGGGGAAGAAACTAAACTTATCAAGTATCATACTGAAGTCGATGGTAATGAAGCTTGAATCACCTAGAATTGGGCTTCCATATGGTGGTATTCTTTCCTTAATCTTAGCCCATTTTCAACTCCTATCTCCAGCTTCAAAAATAGTAAAAAGAACCCATTATCATGTTTTCTCATCTACTACATTGAAATGAATGGGTTACAAAAAGTATATTGAGGGTTGGATGTTCTGGGGCAATAGAATGGCAAGACCTGCACCTGAGGCAAGGAGTCTGGCTCCTGAAGAAGCTGATATGGCACCTTGGTTTGTTCCATTTTATTAGAATTATACTAGCTTTAGTTCTGAAATGAGAGAAAACATTTCTTCTCTTCAAGATAAAATTTCCACCATTGATGACAAGTATACCTCATTAGACACTCGTATTGCTAAGATAGAGCATTATGTCACTAAACATGATACTGATTCAAATAATAAGGATGGTAAAAATTTTGATGAGGAAGAAGCTGAATCTGAAGAAGAAGAAGAAGAAGAAGAAGAAGAAGAAGATGCAGGAGATGATGAAGCAGCAACTAAAGAAGAAGAAGAATAAGAAGAAGAAGAAGAAGAAGAAGAAGAAGGTTCATAGCAATCCAAAGGAAAAGGAATTGCTGAAGACAGTGACACTAACTCTGACATATAGATTTATGTTGGTGTTTTTGCTCTTTTTTATGCTTAAATTCTAGATGTATTTTTTTTTTTTTTAGTTGAACAAAAGGGGAGACTGTGTAAGCTAAAGACTATGAGTCTTTATATGTATTCTAGCTCTAAAACTCTGAACTTTCGCAATGTTTTGATATAATTATAAGTTCTAATAGTAATGATAATTCTACAAACTTTACAAGTTCTAATTTTAGTATGCAGATTGATAGGGGTAGTATTATGAGCTATCACTTGAGCATAATTATTAATTAATTGATGTTAACACATTAATACTGGTATCACACATACACAAATTGACATTTGCCCTTGATCATTATACACTCAAATTATATTTTTTTCTTGATGTCAAAGGGGGAGAAGTGTTTAGTAAAAATTTTGCTTAAACTTGAAATGAGCATGCATGATATTGATAAAGCATGAATGATATTGATGAAGCTTATTGCAAGGGGGAGTCTTTTTAAGGCTCACTCAAAATTTTTGCTTCTTGTTTGTCATCATCAAAAAGGGGGAGATTGTTGGCCTCACTAGGTTTGATACTCCATTTTGATGCTAACAAACAAGTAGGATTTAACATGTTTTAGTTGAATGTTGTGTTTTCTCAGGTATCCATATTGAAGGTACTCATATAGCATGAATCAAAGTCTGAAGAACATAAGAGCATGATGATTAAAGAAGATCAACATGAGAGAATAAAGTTCAGATTATTCTGGGAGATCGGAGATTAGCAACAAAGAAAGTTCAAGAACAAAGGGGAATTTTTGAGAACCTAGGACAAATATTTGTAAGTACTCTAAGTTTATTCAAGTACAAAGTTTTCATTTTGAAGCTCATTAGACAAAAAGGCTTAGAGACCTTAAGATAATAACTTAGAACATGTTTTCAAAGTTAAAACAAATTTATATTCAAAGTAAAAATGAGAGAGAAATCAACAAATGACTAAAAAATAAATTTATTCAGTTGACAGACGACTGTGTGGTTATAGACATACAACTAGCTAAATTAAAGGCTTAAAATTGAAACACAAAAGCCTGACAGATGACTGTCAAGGTTTCCACAGACGACAGGCAGTGAAAAGTGAGAAGTCTATGAAAGTTTCACCAGACGACTCTCCACCTTATATGTTACTAAAAGGCTCAAAATTTCACATAGACAGACGATTGTCATCATATGGACAGACGACTGTCACTTTATATTCTGATGACAGATGACTACCACTCAAGGGACAGACGATTGCCACCTTTCTGCCTATGATTCTTACCTTCATATTAAATACATAGACGACTGTCAAGACTTCACAATCGTCTGCCTCGCAGCAATTTTTTGTCTTCCAACGGATATAATTTTTGAAATTCAAATTTTTGGAAACTTAAGTAAGTGTAATATATGGAAACAAGCCTGAGTATCCTTTGGGGAACAAGCAAGAAGGTTTTATTCGTCTATAAATACCCCAAGACTCATTGAATTATACACCAAGATTATTACGAGCTCACAATTTGTTGTCATACTCTCTCTTACTCTGAAATTCTTAAAGTACTTCATATTGCTCTCATCCTTACTCGAAATTAAGAGAAGTTCTTATTGAATTTCACCGTGCTTGATCATTGAAGTTTCTGATTTTTCATTGAAAGATACCCACGGTGATAAATTCCTAAGAGAAGGCAGGCTCTAGCCTTACCCAAGGAGTGCTTGTAATTGGTTTTGTTCTGATTGATAAAGGAATAGAAATAGTGAATCCTTTGGTGGTTTGGCCAAGGGTGAGGACGTAGGCTGTGTTGAAGCCGAACCTCGTAAAAATCCTTGTGTTCTTCTTTCTCTACTCTACTCTTTATTTTTCTTGGATATTGTCTGCATGGTTGTTTTAAATTTCAATTCTGAATGTTTGGTAGTTAAATAGACTGAAAGGTAATTCATTTTGGATAAATCAGCATTGATTGCGAAAACCGAAAAGGATTACATTGGTTGATTATCCTTGACCTATTAATTTGAAAGTTTATTTAAAAACTGAACATTGGGAAGAAAAATAATTGTGATACAGGGCTTAGACTGAGTGCAGCAAATTTTCACATATATTGTTACTTAAATTGAGAGTTTGATCTTGTTGTGATTGATTGTGATTGTTTCTAAGATTTGCAACAAAAAAGAACTAATTCTAAAGGAAAAATTTTTAAAAACCAATTCACCCCCCCTCTCGGGAAGCTATTCCTAATTTCACTAATGATTCATTCGTGTTAATATGATGGTGTAAGGACTGGTATTTACATGGTATCTCATAAGTCTAGAATGCACTTACACGTGATTTGTAACACTTAGGGTTCTTTGAGAGCACTGAGAGAACAACCGTAGAGATGGACACTTTGTAAGGTACTGTTGAGTCGTATGTTTATTTCTTCTGTTGTTGACGACAAACTCTGAGTTTTTGATACTCAACTTCCTTTTTTCTAAACATTCCTTGCATACTAGTCTTTATTCTTGTATTTGTTAGCCTAGAGGTGACATCAAGTGGGGAGATAGAAACTGAGATCTTGTAGCCTACTGAAGACGTGAAAGCTGAGCCACCCCTAGAGATAGACATAGTTTGCGGACACCTGTACGAGTTTAATTCCCATTGGTGATATGAATATAGCAAAAAGGTTCTAATGATTATCCTAACTGACCATGGAAAGAAAGAAAATAAAGAATGAGCAGAAGAAAGGAAAAGAGAAAAAGATACAAAATAATGAAATAAACTTGCTCCAAATGAATATTAAGGGCATAACACTACGCCGTTACATGTATGAACAATCTTTAGTTAACCAATGCACCTACTGCATTCATGCCCAAGTCGATGAACAAGTTGATCTAGGGTGGTCTTGGTTGGGTGAGGCGAGTAGGTGAGAAGATGCTAGGGTGAAGGACCCGACACCTCATGCATAGGCTAGATTCCTTTCCAGGCTAGTTCACTCTATATTTTTAACTTTTGTTCCTTAAAGTATGTTGGATGTTTGATCATGACACTCCTCCTCACATATGATGAGAGAAGCTCTTTTCTTGAGTATTTTGAGGGCATACCGGTGAGGTTGAGTCAAAACGACCATTCTATAGGTGCCCAAGGGTATCTTGAGTGTGACAGATCATGCACCTTACATATGCCTTATGATGTTACCTATTTATACTTGGATTTACATGAATATATTAACTTTGAATTGCAATTTCTGGTTGATTATCTATGATTTATGCTTTTCCTGAGGATTATATTGTGCGAAGACTTGCACAGGTGATTTTCTTTGGAGTTATGTGCTTGGTGTAGTCATGTGTGAAAGAGCTTGTGTGTAAATATGTGATATATTTGTATATAAAAGGGTGTGATAGGGTTGTGTGTGTCTTTATTGTTCACTGGAATTGGTGTTTGTGGGTATCGCACTGGAAACCTTCACAAGACTTGAACTCATCCACTAGGATCAACCTAGGGGTTTAAAGCCTTGTTGCATATGGTAAATGCAACCATTTTCCCACGAAAAAGGAGGTAAATAGGATTTTAGAGTTTTATTAACTTTTTCTTTGCTCAAGGACTAGTAAAGTGTAAGTTAGGGGT
This sequence comes from Malania oleifera, assembly GCF_029873635.1. Classification (NCBI taxonomy): domain Eukaryota; kingdom Viridiplantae; phylum Streptophyta; class Magnoliopsida; order Santalales; family Ximeniaceae; genus Malania; species Malania oleifera. Next base: position 46,296,514 of record NC_080424.1, on the reverse strand, counting down.
TGTGATGAGTCCCTGAAATGCATGATTTTAGACCCTCATTTTCCTTTGTTTATCCTTATTTTATTGAGTGTTTACCCATTGTTATCATTGTTCAGAGCTATGGAAGGTTTGTTGGTCTTTTTGGGAAAGCATGTTAAAACCAAGGAGTAAGGCATATGAGAAGCTTAAAGAGTATTTGGAGTATAGAAAGATCAAAGTCAAATGCTTAACCAAACTCCCAAAGCCTCAAATCGTTAGAGAAGTGGAACTCTTTGTTCGACCAAGTGATGCGACCAGCAACACAAGGAGCGGCCTAGTCTTCCACTGTAGACTTCGAAGTTTAGATTGAGATTGAAATGCTACAAGGGTTGACCAAGTGGTCAACCTTGTCACCCTCATGGTTGACTAAGGAGAGATACTATAGTCTCTTGAGCCTAGAAGTACTGAGGCATCGACCAAGCGGTAGACCAAGAGACCTTGAGGGGCGACTATGTCAAGTTTTTGATCATTCCTGAAGATTGAGATCCTACAAGTCTCAACCATCAACTCAACTAGCAAGACCATGAAGTGCTACTTAGTCGAAGAAATTGAAGATTAGAATTCCTGATTTCTCGTGAGTCTAGACCAGGGTGCGCATAAGGGGAGTATAGGAGCAACTTAGTCGACAACGACGATCTTTTATGCGATATACTGCAGACTTTCCTAAACTATGAAACAAACTTTGTAAACCCTACTGCCATTATGTATTTGCTACGAATATAAGCTCTAGGTTCCTCTTTGGCCTCTTTTAGGTTAGTGATAGGCATAGAACACCATTGAGAGCCATTACTCTATTGCAGGGACAATCGTTTGTGAGAGACGACTTGAATAACAACGAGGGATTTTTATTTGCTTTGTTAGATTAAATGATCATTCAGTTGTACTGAAAGTCGTTAGTGATAGATGATTCGAATACAAAAGATTGATCTTTTTACTTACTTTCTCTTTATTGATTTCGTTTAAATGCTTTTGATTAAATGCTTTGTATATGATGAAAGGTTGCATATAAGGATAAGCACTTCGATAGTGTCAGTCAGGTAGAAGTAGTTGGCTATGGATCCGCAGAGGTGCTGTGTGATCGTTGAGATAGGGTATACTCCAGTTCCCAATCGTACTCCAGACGGCTGGTGCACCCTTGCTACCCTGTGCCCTTGAATGATCCTCTCTCTTTTTGACCTTAGAATCTCAAGTTAGTACTCTTATGTATATCTAGTTGAACGTAGTCAAAAGCATGGCGTCCAGTGTGTGATTCATATCTAAGCATCGCTTTGTAGGAGTAGGCTAACATAGATTTTTTCTTCTTTACAGTAGTTGTTAACACGTTTATTACAAAATATTATCTTTCTCAAACTCATTGAAAAATACCACCTTTTTACTTTTCTTTTACACAAGGCTACAATAAACTGATTTGGAAGTGGTTTGATAACTGCACTTCAAGTCCCTGTGGATCGACACTCGACTTTCCCCACTTTCTACTGAGCTTGGGATTAGTTAAGTTTTATAAATATTATTTTTGGTAGTTAAGGAACTAAGCCATGGTGAGCCTACCACTCCTCCACCCAATCATTGACACTCGACAACTCTGTCTCCACACATGCTCAGCCTCACGTAGTTCTTTGGGGACCATTCGATCCCTCCCTCACGATAACAGATATGATCAAGAATGTGTATCTAACCTAGGTCCCCTTTGACCTGCCATTCCACCACGGACAAGTGGCTTGGCCTTGACCTGACCTTAAATTGGTTGACCTCCCCATTGACTGGTTATTCCTCGAGCTAGTCTTGAATTGGTTCGTATGATTTTTTTTATTATATTATATTATCTAATCATTTAATAATTCAACCAAAACTCAGGGAAAATCATAAAAAATTAAAAAAATATTTAGAAAATTTTGAAAAATATTTTTGACCTAATTTCTACTATTTTCTTTAAATTATCTTTTGTTATTTCAAAATTTGAAAACATATGAAAAATTATTAAGAAAAAAATTCTAAAGAATTACGAAAAAAAAAATAAAATCCTAGAGGTTGGAAATTTGTCTTTGCAAAATTTTTCATTCCCAAATGAGTTCCCAAACCTCCCAAAATAGTATTTTCATACTTAGAAAAAATCCGATAAGATTTAAAAATTTGGGAGTATATTTTATAAAATATTTTCCCGATTTTCTATCCCTATGATTGCAACAAAAGCGTATGAACTTTTCAAGCTTTGTGTACCCCTGTTCTGAGGGAATAGGTACATATTGTATAATATTTGTGTTTTTCATTTATTTACATTTTGTAAATTCACAAAGGGAGTAATTTAAAAGGCTGTTAAATTTAATTTGAGGGATAATTTTTTATTAATTAGGTATCACGCGTATAACAGGCATACAGGGGGGCATATAGGGGGTGCTAATACCTTTCCCTTACATAACCGAACTCCCGATCGTTGCTTTGGTAATGTAGACCGATTCTACCCTTAAGTGGGTAGTAATCATGTGTTCTAACCATACTTCAAAAGGTTAGTGGCGACTCCATCACATTCCATTTTTCACGAAAATTTAAAATACCTTTTTCAGGTCGCACCAACCCGAGACCAACACGTAGGTTAAAATGGAAAGCCAATTTTAAGTTATTGAATAAATAGAAACTTTTCGTTTAAAATGTAAAATGTAAAAAGAAAGGTGAAAAAGAGGCAAAAGTTTCTAAAATTGTGAAGCCCAATTGACTGGACCAACACATCCAGTCGACCGGACTTTCCTAGGACACAGTTATCTTGAAGCCCCAATCAACCGAAACTCTCTATTTGCCCTTAAAAATCCCTCTAGTTGCTCCTCAATTGACCATAACATAGAACAAAGGTTTCTTCTTGTGCTCCAGTCGATCATGAAATTAGGATAGCTTTCATAGAGGGGGGGTGAATTGGGTTTTAAAAATTTATTTTCTTTTTAATGTTTCTGTATTATAACAATAAGCACACTTCCAACACAATCACAAAATTAAATCAAATCAACCACAACCAAAAAAAAAAAATCAATATCTTGATTCTTGTATCAATAGCCCTGTAGCAAAGTGAAAAGCTCGCTGGATTGATATCAGCTTGGTGTTAATTCACAATCACACTTCTTCCTAGTGTTCAGTTTTTAAATAAACTTCTAGTTTAATAAGTTTAGGATGATCAACCAATGTAGTCCCTTTCAATTTCTGCAATCAATGCTGATCAAGCCAAAACAAATTATCTGCCAGTCTATTTAACAACTATACACTCAAAATTTATCAATTTTAAAGCATCCACGCAAGTTGTAAATTTTGCTGAAAAATAAAGAGTAAGGAAGAAAAAGAGACAAAATTTTACGAGGTTCGGCTTATACCCAGCCTATGTCCTCGCCTCTGGAAACCACTAATGGATTCACTAGTTCAGTTCCGTTGATGGGTGGAACAATACCATTTACAACACTCCTTCATTTAAGCTAGAGTCTGCCTCTCAAAATGATATACCCTTGTTTGGTCCAACGATTCTATAACCTTGAATTGTCTATGAATAAGAAACAAATAGAGAATGTTTTTTGTACAAGATTCTCTCTCATAACAAAGTTGATTAGTACAATATTCAGTGCAAATATACTTAAAAGTAAATCAATAAAAAATGATTGAAGCTCAATTGAATTTAGATCAACAAATATATCTTCAAAATATTGAAAGATTCATACTTTGAAGGCTCTACTTCGGGATTTGTATCAGCACCAATTCAGTAGTGAAAGTACAATGAACACAAGAGAGATTGAGAGCTTTTAGAGAACTTTGATTGTTGGAAAATTTCTTAGGTATAGAAATCTTTGAAGTTTGGGGCAATTTATAGATGTTTAAAAGGTAATTCCTTGCCCCCCAAGTTTACGTGGAGTAATCATCATGTTTTCTAAAAGAGTAGTGCCCAAGAAATCTATTTAAAAAATCTTCCCGTTAAGAATTTTCAAAACTATGTTGAGTGGCAGTCACCTGCCATAAAGAAAGTTGAACAACCCAGAAGCCTGGCAGTCGTTTGCCATAACACAAGCTGTCGCCTAGCTTGACCACCTAGGCGGCTGTCAGTGCTTAAGTAGTCGCCTGACACCCTACTGCCTCCCACGTTTATTTCTTCTAAAATATGGGAGTTTATTGTCTATATGGGCAGTCGTCTAGCTCTTAGTTTTCACTTATATTTATTTGAAAAACCTTTCTTCTTTTAAGACCTTTTTTACTTTGATTTTAAAACATATTTTAGGGTTTTTATAAAACTGTAGTTCTTAGTTTCTTTTGATTTATAAGAGTTTCATTTCAGTTTATATTAAAGTTTACATGAAGTACTTACATAGAGACATCCTTAATACTCTATTCTTTTCATCTACAAGTATGTCCTTGTTCTTCCATGATCATATATCATCTTTGAAATTTTGGTCATCTTTTTTTCTTGAACCTTTTGTATAGTATATTCATCATGAGCTTTATCATCCTTTTGAGCTTGGAATTTATTTAAGCTTTGCCTTCTTCCTGAAAGAATTTCACTTGAAACAAATCATATCAAACTTATTGTGATTTGTTATCATCAAAATAAGAATTGTAAGCCTTGTTAGGCCAACAATCTGCCCCTTTTTGATGATGACAAATCTAGAGCAAAAAATAGGAAAATACCTTCTAACGTACTCCCCTTTTAATTAAAATTACGGCTCATGGCTCCCCCTTTCAATAAGCATGGGGTTTTCAAACATATGCATCAAGTATGTGTCAAGTTATTATCTAGTATACATCAAGTACCATTAAGTATCAAACATCTCCCCTTTTTAAACATAAAGTATAAAGACTTAAGTATCATATAAGGATCATCAGGTTATAAATATCATTAATAATCAACCATACCAAATACATTCATACAAGCATATCAAATACATTCGTATTTCTTTTTGCTCCTCTCTCTCAAATACTCTCCCCCTTTGGACATCAATCAAAAAGGAAGAGAGAGTGATACAAAAAAACGCATAGTGAAGAGTTGAAATACAAAGTACTTAAGTTCTTACAAACACAAAAGGAATGTTGTCCGCTGAAATACATAGAAATACTACTACATAAGCGAAGATATTAAAACATCACAAGGATTAAGCATATCAATCTGAGTCTTCCTTAGATCTACTCCCATCTCCTTCTTTTTCTTGTTCATCAAAATTTTCAGTAGATTCATCCCCACTAGATGGAACGGAGCTAATATCCATCAGAGTCATGCCTTTGGAAGAACTAGCCAAGTGTTTCTCAATCTTATCAACATGCTAAACAAGGTTTGAACAATGAGTTTCCACAGTGGAAACCTTCTCCCGAAGAGTACCAAGACCAGATTGCATCCCATCGCTGAAGGTCATATAGTGATTGTTAAATGGTAGGAATCAAGAGGGAGTTTTTGGGTCTGGCTATACTGAAGTGGCTGGTGTGGAAGGCTGAGGAGGTGGTTCAGATGTGGTGTGATGATGACCCTTATGAAACCATCCTTGAGTAGTTTTCTTATATCCCATAGGCTTAAGAATTGTGTCAGAAAAGATGTCATAATTGGTTTTTCTAATCAAGTTGAACAATGGTGTGAGAATATTAAAATTTGCAAATACCATATTGAATATCCCAGCATATGGTCGAATGATACGAGGAGCATCAACTTTCATGATTATCCATTTGATAAGTAAACTAGGAAGATCCAACTTTTTCCCTTTAAGAATACACCACATAATAAAACTAACTAAAAAGGAAACATGGTCATGGGAACCGGATCGAGGTAGGATATTATACGTAATGAGTTTATGCAAGATTGTAGCTTGGAGATTGAGCTATTTGTAAATGGGTGGATGCCCAAAAGAAATGGGTGTATCAATTATGACAAGAGGTAAGAATTCCTCTAGAGTGAATCCTTGGGCCATTATCCATTGTTTTTCAACAATTTGTACTTCGAAATCTCCTAATTTAACCCAAAGAATTTTTCCCAAAGATATGGGAGTAAGATGGATACTCTTCCCTAGAAGATTTGTTTTTAACCCATTGTCGAGTTTCTCCATGTTAGCATAAAAAATCCATACCACATTTGGATAGTACCCTTTGGCTTGATATGTGATAAATCATTCCCATCCAATTTCCTTAAAAAACCCTAGGATTTCAGGAAAATCAGAATGGAAGAATGTAACATCAAGCACTTTACCTAAAATTGGTTTTTCAGAAGCAATTTGATTTCTATAGAGAGCTTTGGTGTGAGGAGTTACTAACCATTTTTCGACTTCATCGTTGTTGATTTGTGTGGAGGAAGAGGCACCCTTGTTAGCAACTAATTTAGTTCGAGGCATGTTTGCTTTGAAGGTTGAATATAGTAAACCTTAGAAATTAGATGAGATGATGTAGAGGTTGGGTTTGAATCAGGATTTTGGACGGATTTGGAGGAGAAATAGATTTGAAGAAGAGTAGGAATGAGAGTTTTTAGGGTGAGTGGAGAAAGGGCAGGCGCCTAAGAGTTGTTTACATGACTCATAATAGGGTTTTTAAACCTTTACCCGCCATGGGGCAGTCGCCTTCTACAATGAGGCAAGCGCCTGTCAACCAAAAAGATACCAAGTCAGTAGCATGACAGTCGCCTGTAACCTAGGTGGCAGTTGCCTGCCAAGCAGATTTCCTTTCAAATAACTTCTCATACATGCATCATTCCTAATTCTCCTCTAATGAATATAAATCGATCCTCAGAGAGTGGTTTTGTGAATATGTTTGCTAATTGATCGTTTGTATTGACTAATTCTAGTGTTATGTCCTCATTTTGTACGTGATCTCTCAAGAAGTGATGTCTTATGTCAATATGGCTATTGAGTGTGATACCATATTTTTTGAAATATTTATGACACTTGTGTTGTCACACTTTATTGGAATTGTTTGATATCGAATTTTGAAATCTCTTAATTGTTGTTTCATATATAATGTTTAGGCACAACAACTCCCAGCTGCTATGTATTCTGCTTCAGCTGTGGATAATGTCACAAAATTTTGTTTCTTTGAAAACTTGGAGACTAGTGAGTGTCATAGAAAATGACAAGTTCCACTAGTGCTCTTTCTATCTATTTTGCATCCAGCAAAATCTACATTTGAATAGCTTATCATTTCAAATTCAGTTCGCTTTGGATACCACAAGCCTAGTTCAAGTGTGCCTAGTAATTACCGAAGTATTCATTTCACTGCTATTCGATGTGATTCCTTAGGTGCCGATTGAAATCTAGCACACATGCAAACACTAAACATGATGTCGAGTCTACTTGCTATCAAATATAATAGACTTTCTATCATTCCTCGATAATATTTAGTGTCTACTTGTTTTCTTTTTTCATCTTTGTCAAGGCCTGTTGAAGTGCTCATGGAAGTTCCTATGGGTTTGCTTTCTTCCATATCAAACTTTTTCAACATATCCTTAATATATTTAGTTTGATTTATGAAAGTTCCATTTTTATCTTGTTTAATTTGTAACCCTAGGAAGTAATTTACCTCTCCAATCATGCTCATCTCAAATTCTTTTTGCATAGACTTAAAAAATTCATTACACAAATCTTCGTGAGTTGCTCCAAATATAATATCATTAACATAAATTTTTACTATAAGCATATCTTTATTTTTGGTTTTTATAAATAGAGTGCTATCTATTTTTCCCCTTGAAAAATTGTTTCGCAGTAGGAACTTGCCTAGTCTTTCATACCAAGCTCTAGGAGCTTGTTTTAATCCATATAAGGCTTTTGTTAACTTGAATACATGATTTGAATTTTTAGAGTCATCAAATTCTAGAGGTTTTTTTAATGTAAACTTCTTCATTTATATAACCATTTAGGAATGCACTTTTTACATCCATTTGGTATAATTTAAAATCTTTATGTGCTGCATATGCAAGTAGCATCCTTATGGCTTCCATTCTTGCTATGGGAGCAAAGGTTTCTTCATAATCGATACTTTCTTCTTGATTATAACCTTGTGCTACTAACCTAGCTTTGTTTCTAATAACTACTCCATGTTCATCCTTTTTATTTCTAAACACCCATTTGGTTCCTATGATTGATTTATCTTCCGGTTTAGGTATAAGTTCCCATACTTGACTTCTTTCAAATTGATTTAGTTCCTCCCACATTGCTATAATCCAAGAATCATTTTTTTAAGCTTCTTCAATATTCTTGGGTTCATCTAGAGACAAAAAGGCATAATGGTTACAAATATTTTTTAATGAGGCTCTAGTGGTTATTCCTTTCGATGGTTCACCAAGAATTTGATCTTTTGGGTGACTTTTAGCATATCTCCATTCTTTAGGTAATTCTAGATTTTCTATGATGTTTTCATTTGATGTTTCATTATTGTTTTCTTCTTTTATTTCAATATCTTCCTCTTTTTGTGATATATTTTCTTTTTCATCATTCTTAAGTTCATAATTATTTGATTCTTCAAACGTTATGTGCATTAATTCAATAATAGTAGGAGTCCTTTTATTATAAACCCTATAAGCTTTACTATTTGTAGAGTAACCTAAGAAAATTCCTGGATTAGATTTTGCATCGAACTTTCCTAGATCATCTTTAGTATTAAGAATAAAGCATTTGCACCCAAATATATGAAAGTAGGAAATGTTGGGTTTTCTACCTTTCCATAGTTCATAGGGTGTTTTTTCTATACCTGATCTAATAGATACCCTATTTATTATATAACAAGTTATATTCATAGCTTTTGCCCAAAAGTATTTAGGTAAATTGTTTTGATTTATCATGGTTCTTGCCATTTCTTGGAGTGTTCTATTTTTTCTTTCTACAACTCCATTTTGTTGTGGAGTCCTAGGTGCTAAAAAATTATGGTTTATTCCATGTTCATTACAAAAGTTATCAACATCTTTGTTTTTAAACTCCCTTCCTTGATCACTTCTAAAATTAGTTACATTATAGCCTTTTTCATTTTATAATTTCTTGCATAAGGTGATTAGCATGTTACAAGGTTCATTTTGTTTGCTAAGAATAATACCCAAGTAAATCTTGAAGAGTCATCTACAATTACAAAATCATATTGTTTGCCTCCTAAGCTTAAGGTTCTAGTTGGACCTAATAAGTCTAGGTGCAAAAGCTCTAGGGGTCTATTAGTTGATATATACTCTTTCTTTTTGAAACTTATTTTAACTTGTTTTCCTTTTTGGCATGCATCACAAATTTTGTCTTTTATAAATTTTGTTTTTGGTAATCCTTTTACAAGATTATTCTTGGATAGTTTGGATAATAGATCCATACTAGCATGTCCTAGTTTCCTATGCCAAACCCAACTCATTTCATTCATTGCAGCTAAACAAGTTACATTTTGATTTACTAAGTTCTCCAGGTTTATACAATATACATTATTTGTCCTATGAGCTATAAACAAGGTTTCATTGTTCTTAGGGTTTTGGATAACTAATTTTTATTTCTTAAAAGTTATTTCAAATCCTTTGTCACTTAATGGGCCAATGCTTAAAATTTTGTGTTTTAATCCTTCTACTAATAGCACATCATCAATAGTAAGAGAAGGTTCTTTACCTATTATTCCAATACCAATAGTTGTACCTTTGGCATTGTCGCCAAAGGTGACATATCCCCCATCCTTTTCTTTTAATGTGGTGAACTTGGTCCTATCACTGGTCATGTGCCTTGAACACCCGCTATTCGAGTACCATTTATCCATTGATGGTGTTGTCCTAAAGCATACCTACAATGAGGGATTCATTGTGTTAGTCTTTGGAACCCAAATTCTCTTTAACTTTCTTTGATTTGTTTTTAGTTCCATTATTTACTTTCCATTCTCCTTGAACTTTAACATACTTCCTTTTTAGTGGGCAATTGAACATTACATGACCTTTAGTCTTACACATGTAGTTAGTTGTGTGTTCATGTTTGTTGTTTGAACAAGTGCTAGCATAGTGCTTGGCTTCTTTGACAAAATATCCCATAAATAATTTTTTACTCCTTTTATTCGTTTTTCCATTAAAACCTATCCCTTCTTTGTTTCCATTTAGTCTTTTTTTTCCAATCATCTTTTCAAAGTTTTCCTTTCTTTTTGTAAAGTTAAATATAATTTTCTCTTTATCCCCCACTAATTTTTTAAGTTCGATTATCTCTAACTCCTTTTTATTTAAATTCTCTTCCCTAATTTTTTCTATATCTTAAGTAATTTCTCTTATTTCTTCTTCTAGCTTTTTAATGCAAGAATCTTTCTCCATTTCACGGTTTTTCAAAGTTTCAAGTTGCTTTATTAATTCTTTATTTTGATCTTTCAAAGTTATGTTTCTCTTGGAGACTTTTATGAATCTTTTGTGTAGAGAAAATAACTCAACTTGTAATTCTTTTTTTGAAGGCATACTATCGCAAGATTTGTCTAAAGACTCATTGTGAGATTCTGTTGAAGAGTAATAGGAATTTACCTCTTTGTTATTCACCATGAAGCATATATTCGCCATCTCTTGTCCACTCGACTCGTTTTCCGTCTCGCTGGAGCTTGAATCATCCCAAGTGGCCTTCATAGCTTCCTTCTTTTTCTTCTTGTCTTTCCTGAGTAATGGGTAGTCCAACTTGATATGTTCTGGTTTCTTGCAATGATAGCATATAGGAGGTTCATTTTTACTTTTTTTTTTTTCTTTTCTACTTGTCTCTCCTTTTTCAGGTTTCCATTTATTAAACTTTCTAGGAAACCTTTTATTTTCCCTGTAGAACTTGCCTAATCTTTTAGTGATGAATGCTAATTCATCTTGATCTAAGTTGCTTGAGTCACTTTCCTCTTCACTTGAACTGTTACTAGAAGCTTTTAATGCAATGGACCTTTTATGCTTGGGTTCAGGATTTCTCTCCTTTAAAGCCATTTCATAAGTAGTGAACCTATGAGTTCATCTAGTGAGGTGGTCCTAAGATTTCTACCCTCTATGATAGCTGTAGCCTTTGGTTCCCATATGGAGGGAAGGACTCTTAGAATTTTCCTAATCATTTCGTAGGTAGTGTAAGTCTTTCGTAAGACACCTAAGGAATTGATTTTGTGGGTAAATCTGGTATACATACTTGAGATTGCTTCATCTGAATTCATTTGGAATGATTCATACTCACTTGTTAACATGTCTATCCTATTGTTTGTAACATCTATTGTTCTTTCATATGTTACTTCTAATTTGTCCCAAATCTCTTTAGCCGTTTTGCAGGCCATGACCCTATTAAATTCATTAGCATCTAGACCACAATATAAAGCATTTATAGCATTTGAATTGATTTAAAGCATTTTATAGTCTGAATCGGTCATATCCTTTTTCTCTTTTGGAATTTGTTTTCCATCTTCTATCTTAGTAGGGATTAGGTCTCCATCCATAACTACTTTCCATGCTTTCCAATCCATGTGTAGAAGATAGATTTCCATTTTTTTTTTTTTTTCCCAAAATGTATAGTTATGTCCACAAAAGATTGGTGGACAGGTTGAGGATTGGCCCTCTCTAAAAGGAGCAACTCCTATGTTTGTCATTTAGAACTTTTTATAGCTTCTTGTTCGGAATTATTATAACTAAGCTCTGATACCAATTGAAATTAGGATAGCTTCCCAAGAGGGCGGAAGGGTGAATTGAGTTTTAAAAATTTATTTTCTTTTTAATGTTTCTGTGTTATAAAAATCAGCAAACTTCCAACACAATCACAAAATTAAATCAAATCAACCACAATAAAAAAAAATAATAATCAATATCTTGATTCTTGTATCAATAGCCCTGTAGCAAAGTGAAAAGCTCGCTGGATTGATATCAGCCCGGTGTTAATTCACAATCACACTTCTTCCTAGTGTTCAGTTTTTAAATAAACTTCTAGTTTAATAAATTTAGGATGATCAACCAACGTAGTCCCTTTCAATTTCTGCCATCAATGCTGATAAAGCCAAAACGAATTATCTTCCAGTATATTTAACAACCATACACTCAGAATTTATCAATTTTAAAGCATTATCGCAGGTTGTAAATTTTGCTGAAAAATAAAGAGTAAGGAAGAAAAAGAGACACAAAGTTTTACAAGGTTCGGCTTATACCCAGCCTACGTCCTCGCCTCTAGCAAACCACCAATGGATTCACTAGTTCAGTTCCGTTGATGGGTGGAACAATACCGTTTAAAACACTCCTTCATTTAGGCTAGAGTCTACCTCTCCAAATGATATACCCTCGTTTGGTCTAATGATTCTATAGCCTTGAATCATCTATGAACAAGAAGCAAATAGAGAAAGTTTTTTGTACAAGAGACACTCTCACAACAGAGTTGATTAGTACAATATTCAGTGCAAATATACTTCAAAGTTAATCAATATAAAAATATTGAAGCTCAATTGAATTCAGATCACCAAATATATCTTTCAAATATTGAAAGATTCAGACTTTGAAGGCTCTACTTCAGAATTTGTATCAGCACCAATTCAATGGTGGAAGTAGGATCAACACAAGAGAGATTGAAAGCTTTTAGAGAACTTTGATTGCTAACAAATTTCTTAGGTATAAAAATCTTTGAATTTTGGGGCTATTTATAGATGTTTTAAAGGTAATTCCTTGTCCCCTAAATTTACTTGGAGTAATCCTCAAGTTTTCCAAAAGAGTAGTGCTCAAGAAATCTATTTAAAAAATCTTCCCGTTAAGAATTTTCAAAACTATGTCGAGTGGCAGTCGCCTGACCTGGAAGTCCCCTATCATAAAGAAAATTGAACAACCTAGAAGGCTAACAGTTGCCTACCATAACTCAAGCAGTCGCCTGGCTTGACCACCCAGGCACCTGTCAGTGCTCAGGCAGTCGCCTAGCACCCTACTGCCTCCCACGTTTATTTCTTCTAAAATCTGGCAGTCTACTACCTATATGGGCAGTCACCTGACTCTCAGTTTTCACTTATATTTATTTGAAAAACCTTTCTTCTTTTAAGACCTTTTTACTTTGATTTTAAAACATATTTTAGGGTTTTTCTAAAAATGTATTCCTTAGTTTCTTTTGATTTATAAGAGCTTTAATTCAGTTTATATTGAAGTTTACATGAAGTACTTACATAGAGACATCCTTAATACTCTATTCTTTTGATTTTCAAGTAAGTCCTTGTTCTTCCATGATCATATATCGTCTTTGAGCTTTTGATCATCTTTCTTTCTTGAACCTTTTGTATAGTATATTCATCATGAGCTTTATCATCCTTTTGAGCTTGGAATTTCGTTAAGCTTTGCCTTCTTCCTGAAAGAATTTCACTTGAAACAGATCATATCAAACTTATCATGATTTGTTATCATCACCATAAGAATTCTAAGCCTTGTTAGGCCAACAGATTGGACCCTTTTACCAGTCGACCGAGCACTAGAATTAGAACTATTCTTTAAGTGCCAGTCGACCGGACCCTTTCCCCAAAAATGCTCTGTTTTAATGTAGTGCCAGTCGACCGGGCCATTCGCTAGTAGACCGGACTATCGGGATATAAAATATTTTTCATGCTTGAGAGCCTCATTTTTTCATCCATCTTGAGAGCAAAAACCCCTCTTCTCCCTTTTTCTGCTTTTTCTCTTAAAATCTTACTTTCTCTCCTCAAATACTTCACTTAAATCTTCATTTCCATCATGCCAAGGGCCGAAAAAGAGTAAGGGGACTCAAGAGACTGGAGAAAACTCTGCAAGGTGGTTCATCTCCATGAACGAGAGGATGCATTACAAATCACATTTTTGGTTAAAAGATGCTTTAGTATGTAAGATTCTTGGCCTATCTTTCATGGAGCAATATTTTAGGAACATACTAGGTATGTTTAGATTTCAAGGGTTGTACTATTTGATACCTTTCCAGCCTAGGGCGTGTAGCCCACTCTAGTTAGGATTTTTTAATTTAAACCTAGGCATGACGATAGTGGATTTTACTCTAGGGTCCTATAAGAACCTATTAGATTTTATGCAGGCCTCATAGTAGAGGCATTTGAAATTAAGAAAGGAGAGTTTACTTGTCCTAACCTAGGGATCACATGGATAAATGAATAGGGCTTCACTGTTGAAGCTTTTGTTAAAAGGGTCAAGGAACACCCTGTTGTGAACCTTAACCATACTCTGACCTATAGTTCATTCACCCTTGAGGCCAAAATTCTACACCACCTCATATCCTACAAATTCCTACCTAAGAGTGGGTCTAGGGTGTATGTGTCCTACCTAGACTGCTTCATCATGTGGTGCCTTATCATGGGGAAGAAAGTGGACCTACCTAGTCTGATTATAAAGTAGATATTTAAAAAAACCACTAGGCACAAGATTATTATGCCATACGGGGGCATATTAAACATGATCTTTATGAGATTAGGATTCACAAATACAAAAAAAATTTTACTGGTAAAAAGGAAGACCATAGATATTTTCCCCTTGACTATAGTGGAATAAATGGGGTATGAGTTAGTAGCAAATATCTGGTTACCTCAAGTCACACTTGAGAGGAGGATGGGAGAGCAGCCTGGTGCCCCCCAACCCTCTAATGTCGAGATTATTGCTGCCATTGAGAGACTATCCATGTCTTTCAATGAGTTCAGGGAATCCATAGTGAATTCATGGAAACCACAAACACTTGCCTCACCTTTATGCAGGGAGAATTCAAGGAACTAGAAGTTGCTATTGAAAATAGATTCATCGACATTCAGAATGACCACACTGAACTGCAATACATCATGCAAAACAACTTCATTGTGATGAATGACCGCTTCAATGACCTAGAAGGGAAGTACCTTATGGATATCAGCGGTGACAAGGAAGGGTCATCTGACAGGGGGCACGACGATGGTGAAGCCTAGGCAGCACATCTAAGGGAGAGCAACTTCTTCATGGTTATCTTTAGCTGTTGAACAATTTTAAAATTCTTGGGTTGAAAAAAAATTTCATGTTTTGGTCTATAATTATAAAACACTGGGTATCTTTATCTTTTTCTTTTGAGTTTTATCTATTGAGGACACTGCACTAAACACCTACTATCCACTTTTGCTTAATGTTTATATTATCTAATGGATGGTTTATATTTCTAGCATGAATTGTTATTGAGCTATACTGAAATGCATGTTGTTTGAACTGAATGTCATCTACACGGCTGATGCAGAATCTTGTGAACTGCATGCTAGTTGTTGTCTAGGTTATTGCATGCTTGAATTGAATGCCATTTGCATGGCAAATGCAAATTTTTGAATTGCATGCTTAGAAATAATCAGGATTTGGAGTGTGTTTGTGAACTGCTAAATGGAAAAAAGAACTAATTACAAACGACATGCTACCCAAATTTTGTTAAAATTGAATTTTCCTAAGTGCTCTAAATTATATACTCATTTTATGGAAAATCAAATCATACATTGTATTGTTTTTGTTTTTGAGTTGTGAGTTTGTTTTAAATTTCTTGAACATCATATCTTGTTTTTATTGAATCATAACTGGATATGAATTGTTCTTGGGATATATGAATACCTTGCAGGACTTATTTCTAACTTTCTGATGCATGTGTGTTCTATAAAAATAGTTACTGGTTGGATGTTTAAAATACATTATTAATAACTAGTATATTTGTTTTTAAATAATTTAAAATGATTACTTATACATCTTGACGTACTTATTGAAATGAATTTTTAATAAGTAGCTCATTGCTTATAAACTAGAACTCAAATAAAAAGGGGGAGCTTTTGAAATTAAAATACTATCTTGTTAAGCTCACCCACTTTTTTTGACTTAGGTCAAAAGTTTACTGTCGCGTGATTATTTAAAGAATAAATTCTGGTTCCTCGTCGTAAATCTTAATGGAAAATTGGCGCCTAGGCACAATCACTCTAGCATTTGCTTTATGATCTTGCATTAAAACTTTCTAACATTTAGGATCTATGGTTGTTTTTTTTGGTTAAAATATGAAATCTTCTATTCTTAATTGATTACCAAAAAAATTTCAGCTTGATCTACCTTAGTGTTAAAATTGTTTAGCAAGCATAGTCCTATGTACTTGTTGATGATATTAAACAGAGAATTTTTTTTTTAAGATGCAATGGTAAGAAATGAACTTATAACAAGATGAATATTATCTCTTGCTTAAAGGTACTCATAACATGCACTATTTGATATTTAAAATATTATTTCTGTCATGAAATTTCTAAAACATAAGGGCTTTGATTTATATGATCTTATTAACAAAGGAGACATTTTTAGCCCTTTTGCTGATGACAAAAAGGGAAGAAGGTTTATGAGCAAAATGCTTAAATTTTTTTCTTTACAAATCGTATCCTCCTGCCCTTTTTTTATTGAAAAAACTTACATGTCTTTCTACCTTAATCTTGAGAAGGCAGAATAGAAAGTAATCATAAGGACGAAGAAAGTAACGGCGGCGGCAGTTATAGACTAAGCATATAACAATGGCCATTGTAACTGCCTCTTACCTTTTTGTTATTCATTGATGGAAAATGATAGACATGATACTTGTTTCATAACTGTAAACATTTATGTATCATGTGACTCAAGTTTTTAACTGAATATCTTTTAAAGTCAGCTTGAAAGCAAACTGCACATTTGAATCAAATAAATTTTCAACATAAAAATTTAGAAGTCTTCTTGTTTGAATACGCTTGAATTATATTGAATTTTTTTTTTGAAATTATGCATATTGTTACCAGGAGTCATTTCAAGTAAAACTCATTTTTCTATTGTGTTTGTCATCATCAAAAGGGGGAGATTGTTGACTTTTTGAGTCCAATCCTTATTTTGATATTGACAAATCATGGCATTTCGTGTCTACGCTAACTGTGTGAACATGTTTTATATTTCAGTAAGCACACATAAGAGATGCATAATGGAAGCTAAGAAGCACTTAAAGCTAACATCAATTGGCATATTCCATGAACTTGTAAAGAGCAGAAGATTGAAGAACTTATATTTTTTTCATTTGTAATAGTAATTAGGCTTCATTTGTGCATGCATATCTTACGATTTAAATTGAAGTTCATCACCAACCTTAGATTAAACTTAGGAAACCTAATTCTCATGAAAACCCTTTCATTCAAAATGCTAAACTTACACAAAAGGTTTTGAAGTGATTTTGGACTCAAAAGAAGGCAAAATCTAATGTTTTCAAAGGGGTCGATCGACCGGATAGTGCAAATGGCTAATTCTATAAAGGCCCAATAGACCAGCTCTTAGGCCTGGCAGACTGAATAGAAGAAATAGGCATAAAACTCATTTTTACAAGGGCCTAGCCAACCATCTCTTAAATCCCAGTTGACCGGAGTTCATGGCAAAGATGACTTGGAAGATCGAATCATATACCCGGCAGATCGAAGCTCTAAAAAATGGAAAATCGCCTTTGGTCGGTCGACCGGATGTCTTGGGTTGAAGCCAATTTGAGCTTCCAACGGTTATAAAAATTTAAATTAAATTATTATTTTAATGCTCAAAGGTCATGCAATGGCCATTTCTTGAAATTGCCAATAAATACTTGGTCAAAATCACTTTGAATAGGTTAGAGATTTATGTTGTAATTATATTTGATTATTTTTTTATTCATACCTTCATCTTATACTCATTTCAAGATAAAATTCCTTTTGCCCCTACTTTCTTTCGAAAATATTTTTGGAGAAAAAGTTTTGAGTTATTCAAGTAAGGTTTGAGCATATATTCAAACTCATATATATTGCTTGAAAGCCTTCTTGATTTTGATATTTCAAAGGTCAATCATTTTGAGAGAAAACCCTAGTTTCTCCTATTCTTTTCATTGAAAATCCTTTTTGGAGAAAATAAATTTGTTTATTCAAGAGAGTCCTGAGCATATATTCATTTCATATATACTCGCTTGAACATATTTGATTTTAAAAAACATCAATCTTGAGGAAAATCATTTTCCATACTCTCATCTTTCAGGAAAAATATTTTTGAGACAAAACCCTAACTCTGCCGAGCTTCAAATTTAAAATCATTTGAGAGTGCATATAGATTTTTTTTCATTGTACAAAATTGCTTATTGAAGAAGCAATTTATTGTATGAAATGTTATTTTTGAAAACATACTCTTCATGATTTTGGTTATGAACCCTCGCTAAGTAAGGGTACATCACTTGGAGAGGTAGCTCCACCTAGAAGGAGTGGTTTATTAGGTGATCCGTACTGAGCGAGGGTACACTACTCAGAGAGGTGTCTTTGTCTGAAAGGAGGGAATACGGTTCAGATTGCGAATTGTATCAAGCGTGGGGTATCTCTTGGAGAGGGGGGCTCCACCCTATTTGAAGGAGTGTGTAAGGGGTTTGCTCCTCTCGATTAAAAGGAGTGGTTTAGTGGAAATCCTTAAGTGATTGGTTCAAGGCGAGGACATAGGCGGGTATAACCAAACCTCGTTAAAATCTAGGTGTCACTCTCACTCTCTCTTATCTCATTTATACTTTCGGCACATGTACGATTGTATGTTTAGTGTTGTGATTGTTTTACATACATGTATTTAATTTTAATTGGGATAATATTTGGTGAATCGGTTAAATAATCCGCAAAAGTTTTTAAAATTCCAATTCATCCCCCTCTCATGGCGTTAGACCATTCCTCTCAATGCACAAATTAAGGGGGAGCTTGATATTATACCCTATAAGAACACCAATGGTTTGTCATCATCAAAAAGAGGGAGATTGTTAGCCTTGGAAGGTACATGAGCTTAATTGTCATGTTTTGATGATAACAACCCATTAGTGGTTCTAGCTACTAATCTTTACATATCAAGCTTTGATAAGTACAAACTCAAATGCAAAGAATAAGTACACTTTTAGTAGGTTAGACGTCATAAAAATGGGGGAGATTTTTAGCCTTGGTGGCTACATAATCATGTTTAATATGTTTTGATGATATTAACCTATTTGTGGTTCCTAGAGTATCCTATCTTTGCACATCATGTTTAGTACAGGTACAAGTGACAAATACATGAAGTATGGATTAAAGAAAAAGATCAGAATGAGTAGACTCACGAATAGGAAAGGTCAAAAGGGCGCTCACTCAGAAGAACTCAAGCACATCCAATGAAGCTATTGTAGAATCATATGTATCATATGTAATGGGGAGTGTTTGAGGTAGTATTCATTATAACTCTTCCAATTATGTTTCATGCATGATTTATAAGTAAGAGTTGAGCAAAATACACATGCATACTAAGACATATAAGTTTATAGGATTTCACTAAAGTCACAAACTCAACATTCATAATTTTCAAAGATAAAACAAAGAGTTTGTCAAAAGAATCCTATACTCAAACTATGTTTTCATAAGGGACAAGTTTTTAACATCATGGTTTTATTAACATTTACATACTTGGTCCCATTTTTATCAAAACTATTTTCATGTCCTAAAGACTTAAGTATGTCAAGTATATTTTTACAAAAGGACATAATAGCATATACAATATAAAAATAAGCTTTCAAATGTGTTTTCATAAAAAGGATATCTAATATTCAAAGGGAAACTCATTTGTACAAATATTAATCTTCATTAGACTTAGTATCTTTCATATACTTTGTCCAAGATTGGTTTAAATCACTAAAAGGCTTACTAGTATGAGAAACAGGGCAACCATCGACGAATTGGCAGGATTCATTGACGAATGGGTTTGAATCGTCGATGAATTTTTCTAGTAGCGAAACGAGTTCTCAGTATAGATGACTCATCAACGAAAAGGGTTAATTCATCATTGACTGAGGGTGACTTGTCAATGATTGGGCGCAATTTGCCGACGATTAACATCGAGACTCAAACACCGACGGCTAGAAAACTGCTAGCTCTCAAGAAAATCATTTGGGATTCTCTCCCAATGGTCATATAATGGCTAGCTTGTGTACTTGGCTCTAAATCCTTAGATTTGATTAAACATGGTTTTGATTATTTTTACATGAACTTAATGATAAATATATTTTTATACAAAATCTAAGCACTTTGCATCTTAGTTCTTCATTTCAAGTGCTCAACTCTCACTTGATCTCTAATCTTGTTTGATTTATTCCTTGAGAGAATAGTGTGAGGTTTGCTTTGTATTTGATATTGGCTCAATCAAGGAGCATCATCTTATAATTCCTCTTCTAGTTGTAAAGGGATTGGTTCCCGTATTGAAGGTTCTTGGTAAATCATTGTTGAAGGTTCTTGGTGAACTGTGCAACTTTTGGTGAGCACTAAGAGATTTGTTCCTGCGTTGTAAGGCTTCTCCTCATGTGAAGGAGTTTGATAGTGGATTGTGGAATCCTTGAGTTGGTCTCAAGGCATGGACGTAGGCTTGGTGCCGAACCACTTTAAAATACCTATGTTGAGCTTTCTCTCCCTATACTACATTGTTTATATCTTGTACATGATTTAATTTTAAATATTGTGATATAATTGCATGCATCTTGCCAAGATTATTATTTTTTAGAGGAAGGCGAAAATATGTGAAAGAGTCCATTCACCCCCACTAGACTCTACACTTGAGCCAATAATTAATATTATTATTCTTATTCTTATTATAATTATGGTTGAATCTACAAAATATACTGCGCATATATCCCCCGAAAAGGAATCAAGTCTTCTATAGTTTATCAAAAAAAATTTAATTTTCAGATTAAAAAACATTTTGATGATTATTGAAAACTCTTGAAGGCTTGATAAATATCCATTTTCATTGAAAGCATTGATTTTTATAAAAACTCTCTACAAAGGTAGAGCCTTGAAATATGCTTTTAGAAAAGCAAACATCTATCCATTTACTCAAGTTACTTCATAGGTAATTGTCATTGACAACCAACAAACAACAACTTGGGTCATTGCTTGACACATGACAATGACTAGGAGGCTTGACATGTGGAAATGACTAGGACACTTGACACACTTGAATTCATCAGCTAATCAAATAAAAAAAATTAAAAATTTAAAAATAATTGAATCAGATGACCACATTCAGGATGGTGCCAAAAGTCTTTGTTCATGAAGAAAAAAAAAAGATCAAGGACCGATTGACTGCCATTAAATGGCCAGTCAAAAGTCCTATACAATAGTTTCCTCTCTTATTGTTTTAGCTGAAATTTTGTAGTATTCATCTATGTTATGAAATGTTTGGGCAAAGTAAGACTATAAAGAAAAATGATCAGGAAACTTTTGCATCAAAAGAAGGATTCCCCAGTGTAGAATCAAGCAATGCCTCCTTTGAACATGTGACTAAATGAAAAGTAAGTTCAAGCACTAGCATAACAAGAGCAAACTCGGAAGGCCTAAGGGTCAACAAAGAAAGTGCTTGGCCTTTAGGACGTCAACAATGTAATCATCGATGAACATCACTATTTGGTGTTTGATAAAAAGTTTAAGAACATTGTTTAACTCAAGAAGTTGATAAAGGCAGTTTACAAGTAGTTTTTACTACGTGAATAGTTTATTAAACTCTTAGATTCATCTTTTACCAAATAGATAATGGAGGTGCCTTTGCGTACAAAATTTAAGATGCCAAACTTTGAAAATATAATGGTACGGATTTAGTGGACTAAATAAATACCATCAAAAGTCTAATGCAGCTGCAGTGAATACTAGATGCTATTATGTGTCGAGCCTTTGCATCAATATGGAAGGGCATGCAAGATCTTGGTATTGAGCATTGAAACTATGGTTAATCGTAACATTTTCAAATATGAAGCAACAATTTTTTAGGCAGTTTATGTGCAATCAGAAGACTTTCAAGACCTCAACTCATCATATGAATTTGGTTCAAGGTGAAAAAGACTCATTGAAGGAATTTAAATGTAGTCTTGCCAATGCCACTCTTGAGGTTAGAAATTTAGATTACGACATAGCAGTGGTAGCTTTAATGATGGCACTTCAATATGGGGAGTTCCTAATGTCATTAGGGAAGAAGGCCTAGTTGATATGATAGATTTGATGGCCTAAGCATAGAATTATATCAACCTAGATGAGATGATGACAACCAAGAGGAATAAAGGAGAGAATAAGAGTTTAAAAAGATAAAAACATCTTAAGTGGAAATAGGTTGGGGGACAATTGATGGTGCAAAAAGTATCTATTTTAGGTGTAGCTTAAGGATAAAGACAATAAAGGGCTTGTAACCTTCGAATAAGGGAGGAGGATAAAGGAGTGTAATTTATGTAACTTTTTGTTCATTGAGCTAGGGTACCCAATATTGAATACTAAAAGGGTTCCTCCTTCTACAAAAGAGGACTTCAGGTTGGAGGTAAAACATCACATGAATACACAACCCTTTTATACTATTGTCACACTCTTTCTACTCTTTTCTTGAATTAGCATAAGAGAAATGACCTAGAGTACATCCAGAGTCCCCTAAGTTCTTTTGTTTTTTTCATTGTAGGGAATCATAGACATGATCATGCTTAATAGGTTTTGAAGGCAATAAAATTCAATCTCTTAAGCTTAAAATCTAATAATATGCATATAATGGAGAGAGGGGAAAGCTTGAATGGCAAGAAGAGAACTCAATAAGAAAAAGACGCACCTCTAACAATGTGCTAACCTTAATTTTATTATGTTTAGTTTATGAAGGTAGTAGCTTTAAAGACATAGGCCAACCATATAAGATAAGGAACAAGTTTTGATTTTTTGATGTGGGAGGACCAAGCTTAGAAGTGCTAACTTTGTTACTAATAAGATCCTCATTAACTAGCGTTGAATTGACAAGGTATTAGACTCTACCGATAACCAAGTATTCATAATGAAAGTAATAGGGCAAAAGAAATCCACTTGCAAGATCAAGAAAGGAAATTTCAAAGTGGTCATTTGGAAAGGAACATTTTATTGACCCTATAAGGAGAAAACGTTTTGCATGTTTTCTTTTTCTACAACATATAACAAACATGTGTTTTACATCGTTAGGATGTGATTGGACTATCCTTATGAAGCCATTACCCCAAAGGGAGATTTTAGTAAATAACTAAATATAACACTTGGGCTAAGGGTTAGGTTGGTAATTTTTCTTACATCTTCCCCTTCGGGAGGCCAGGTATCATACACACCCCCAAAATAAAGGGCCTTGGGTGGTGAAGGGAGGGCACCAATTGGTAGGAAAAAAAAAAAAAAAACCAAAAACTTGCAATACCACATTATTTAACTAGTACATAATGAAGGGCACTATCTCAAGTCAAAAGGAAGCTAGGGTTAAGGCCAAGAGATTCTATGGGCCTTTCAATTTTCAAAATAAAAAATGTCTAAGGAACTCTATTCCTTTGACTAATTTATACAAAAATTCTTAGGGTTCATAGTTATTGGAGATTCAAAATATTGTCCAATAACAATCTCCAATTTGTTAATATCGTGGGAGTTCTCACATGGGTTTAATATACATGGGAAAGAAAAAACTTGATCTAAATGTCTAAAGTATTAGATCTTAGGCCCCGCCATGCATATAAGCATCTACTATCTCAAATTATTTTTTGACGTGGGAAAACCTGACAAGTAAAATTCTTAACAATTTGACCAATTCCCCTTGCACATAATCCGTTACTGTTATGTAATCAACTAAAATGGGGGTTCAGTTATCTATGGGATTAGCATCCATAGGATCACATGTATGAATACTTGAACCAAATTTCAACCACCCCTTTAGAGTGAAAACTGTCTCTCTCATAGGAGCAAGCTCAATTCTCCAATAGTGGCTCAGTTTGACCTTATCCCCGCACGTAAAATAATGAAATTTTTGGTCCATGAGAAACCACACACATGCACATGTAGTGCACTCACATAGATCAACCTATCTATGTTTTTAGTCACATATGCACGCCTACATATAAGTGTGTGTCTATATGCATTTGTTAGTAGAACAATATCGTTTGCCATGAATTGTTTTTAGAAAATAAATAAAGGAGGGAGGGGCTTTCGAAATGACATCATTTTGCGGCTCCCCCTGTCATTTTTTCCTCTATCATTGTTAGCACATGACCAGCTAGAGATCTGCTATGATATTCGATCTGTTGCCTCTTCTGAATGCCTTTGAGCGCTTATTCTAGTCATATACCCCCTTATAGCCACCTGACATTGCCCTCTCTTCTTGTCCCCCTCTCCTTTCCTTTTTCATGTTCAACTGTGAGCTAGTTGTGCTAGTTATGATAGCCCTACCACTTGGTCAGTTAGCCACTAAGCCTTCCCCATTTTGTCTTATTTTGTTTCCTTTCCATTTTTTGTATTTTTTAATTGTGTCTTTTTGTGCCTTTAAAAGGCCAAAAATCAAAGGCATTTTTTTGGGGGGGGGGGGGGGGGAATCCCCAGGGCCTCTTTCTCACTCTTCTCAAACTCTCTCTCTCTCTCTCTCTCTCTCTCTCTCTCTCTCTCTACGCCCTATGTATTTTGGTTCTTTTGTGTGAGTGTGGGTGGCTGTGTAGTGCACATGAATGAGTAGTGTGGTGTTTTCATTTACACAAATTTAAATGTTTAGGCTTTGGTTTGGATGCATGGATGCATGTTGGCAACATGAGTGTTCGAGCATGTGCTTTTATGTCTAGAATTGTCGGGCTAATGCATGGAAATTTGAGGGCATGATATTCAGCCAAGTACAAGGCTAAGGCAGTCCATAATCATGTTACATAGGGGTGGATGGAATAGTGTATATTCATGTATGCATGATGAAGGTGCATGTATCACTACAAAAAATAAAGTTATTAGTGATGGTAATCATCACTAATGATCGCAAAGCGTTACTAATACTTATTAGTGACGGCTTAGTGACAGTTTTAAATTCATCACTAAAATGGCGGTGACAACTATTTATTAGTGACAAATTTTAAAATCGTCACTAATAATGGTTGATATGAATGGTGTATTCCCAAGAGGGGGGCTGAATTGGGTATTTAAAAATTTCCTCCCTAGGTTAAGTGTGTTCAGTTTTAACCCCACAACCAGGATTGAGTAACCTAGGGTCTTTTTAGGCAAACACAAATACCCACAAATGTTAATGTATAGAGATATTTAAAACAAATAAATCATTCATAAAAATTTAAGCATAAGCATACAAGTGCAGAAAGTAAAGAGTATAGGGAAAGAGAATGATATAGTTATTTTTATCAAGGTTTGGCAAATCCTGCCTATGTCCTCGCCTTGTACCAACCACCCAAGGATTCCAATATGTGCTCACCTAACCGAGCGGAGCAACGCAGTTGACACTTCTCCTTATGGGGTGGAGTCTCCCCAACTACCTTACGGGCGAAACCAAATCAGTTCTCCTTATAAGGTGGAGTCTCCCCAACTTAATTTACCAAGCTAAGCCAAATTGGTTCCACCTTACAGGGTGGAGCCTCCCTAGCTCAATTTACCAGGCTTAGCTAAACCGGTGATAGGAATGGTGTATTCCTAAGAGGGGGGTGAATTGGTTTTAAAACTTTTGGCTAATTAATTTTGCCAATTCACCACAAATCATATTCCGTTCAAATATTATAGTGTGTATGTAAAATGATTTATATAAAGAATACTGACATACACGTGTGAAGCATATCGCATTTCAACTAAATGTGTGTATGCAAAATAATTATAACAATAAATGAACAAGCATACACGTATGGAATTTAAGGTGAGGAAATAAAATGAGATAAAGAAAGAGAAACATAAGATTTGTTATTGACGTTTGGCTAATCCTACCAACTTCCCTGTTTTGGGCCAACAACCCAAGGATTCCACTATTTGCTCACTTAACCAGGTGGAGCAAAGCCGTGTACAAGTCTCCTTATGTGGCAGAGTGTCGCCAGCTCACTTACGGACGAAGCCAAACCAGTTCCTCCTTACAGGGTGGAGCCTCCCCTGCTAAATTACCAGGCTAAGCCAAACTGATTCCTCCCTATAGGGTGGAGTCTCCCCAGCTCAATCACCGGGCTGAGCCAAATTGGGTCAAATATAATAATTTTTGTACAAATAAATGCTTCTAAAACAAGCAAGGATGTACAAATTTAAAGCTCTAAAAATGCTGAGATGATATGAAATATTGCTCAATAGAGTAAGGGTGTTTTTCTCAATAATATTTTTGCAATCTTTGAATAAGTTGTTTATAATGAAAACTTCAAAGATTTAAACCCCAACAAATATTTCTCCAAAAGCATTTTTCAATAAAAATGTAGGAGAACCTAGGGTTTTGCTTTCAAATGATTTTTGCAAAATAAGATATATCTAGGAAAACACAAATGCAAATAGATTTTTCGAGCACCATATATATCAATGAAAAAATGTGTTCACGCCCTTTTCAATAACACAAAAAATTTCTCCAAGAATGATTTTTGAAATGAAAAATCGAGAGGAGAAATTTGATATGTAATACAAAATCTTTCAAGCAATGTGTAAGAGTTTATATTTGCTTGAGATTTTGTAAAAGCAGGTAACCCAAAATGATTTTCTCCCAAGGAGGATTTTCAAATAAACAAGTAGGAGAAAATGATGATCCTTGATATAAAAGAAAAATGTGCTCAAATAAAAACTTTGAATGATTATCAAATCTCTTTTTTTTAAAAAAAAAAAATTAAAAGAATGAAAGAAAGAGAGGTGGAAGGAGTATATAATTTTTCCTGAAAAAGATTTTTGCAATAAAATGAGTGTAGGGGAACTTTGATTTAAAACATTGCCCAAAATATTTGAGAAACTTTTTTGGGCTAATCAAAGTTTCTAATTATGCTTATGAAAGGAGTATATATAGAGTCTTGAAAAATTTTGTCCGTTAAGGACAAGGAGGGGTTTTTTTTTAATTGTTTAATTAAAAATTAAACATATTTAAGTGCTGAAAAATTGAAAAGCTCTAGAGGTTTGGTCGACTAGCGAAGGTGCCGATCGGTTCGCCTTAGTTAAAATTCCAATTTTCAAAGAGGGTCAGTCAATTATGGAAGGCACAGATCGACGGTCGTTGGCCATTTTCCAACCCTTCGAAGGTTCGGTCAGCCATTTTAACAGTGCCGGTCAGCTGGGAATTTTTAAAGCATATGGCTCAATCAGCTGGGCTTTAGAAAACAGGCTAGATACAAGGGCTGGTCAACTGAGCTCAAGATCCATTCTGCCAGAGCAAGAGGTCAGTCGGCTAGGCTTCTCAAGTATAATAATGGTCAATCGACCAAGACTTAGTAAAAACGATCCTGTACAAAGGTCCATCGGCTGGGGCATTTAAAATAGGAAGTGCTCGGTCGACCGAGGTTAGTGAAAAACTTAAGTTTGACCCCCATTTGATTTCAAAAACCTTGTATGATTTTAGCATTTTAGAAAAAATGTTTTTCAGGAAAGTGTTGGTTTCCCCTAAGGTCAATCTATGGTCTTGTTTGAGCATTTATCCACATCATGCAAGACATGCATTATTACAGACCAAATCTAAATGCAATTACAAATAAAACAAATGTTTTCTTCTTGTTTTGCTCTTCATTCTTCCATGGAATCCGCCAGATGATATGATCTTTAAGTCCCTCCTAACTTCCATATCCTTGTAGATAGTAAATGTTCATATAAATTGATTAACTTCATCCACCTTTACCTTATGTGTGCTAAAACATAAACCCACTTAAGTACTGAGTGCACACATAAGATTCATGTGCTTTGTCAGTATCAAAATAGGGTCTGGACTCAAAAAGTCAACAATCTCCCCCTTTTTTATGATGAAAAACACATGAGAGCAAAATGAGTGTAGCTTGAAAGAGTTCTCCCTAACAATATGCATAATTTAAAGATAAATAGTATAGCTCAAGCATATTCATGAAAGAAGACATTTCAAATTAATTATGCATTTAGTTTGGGCATTAAAGCATATATACTTGATGCTTATAGCTCAGATATTTAACCTTTTAAAATTATTTGTCCTATTAAAAAAAATGAATATAAAGATACTCTTCCATTTTGCTCAGCAATCCTCTCCCCCCTTTTGGTATCAGCAAAAGGGTTAAGCTAAGTGGAAAACAATTTTAGAATTTAAAACATTTTTAACTTAAAAATAGAACTCCCCTTTTTTAATTTAAAATCTGGGCATGGCACATACAAATAGTAGTATTACTGGCCAATTGGGATTAATGCTATATGATGTATTAAACATTGTTAGAACAAAAATATCCACAAACCATTACAATTTAAACATTTCTTAAGACCTGTGAAAGATTTGAGTTCAAAGCACACGACATACGATAGTAAATATAGGTTTGAGTATAAATTCAATCTAGCTAGTTAGCATGTCTTTCAGTATATGATCAATGACCCAGTCATGCATTGCCCCTTTTAACAAAAAATGAAATAAACAATAGAAACCAAAGAAAATAATTTTCATGACAACAATATTTTAAAAACAAAAATAGCATATTTCATGAAAGCGTTTTAGCACATAAGCAAGAGATAAGATATATCTTTTATGAAATTATTTCTTGGTTATAAAAATTTCTCCCTTTTAATATTATCAAAAAAGCCCTGGGGACTATGCTTGCTAAAAAAGAAACATGAACATGAAGATCAAGCCAGCTATATTTTTCCAGTATGCATTTAAGCACGGAACATTAAAAAAAAAAAAAAAAACCAGAATAACCAACCATATAGATCTTAAAATATAGAACATTCAATACCAGATCATATGGCAATTTCAAAGACACTATGGCTAGATAAAATATTTTTATTTAAGATATTCAAGAAAAATCATTCATGCTTTAAACACACTAATTGCGTGCTTAAACTGCATAATTTGGTGCTTTAATTCATGCATTGGGACTTATATTTTTAATTAAATACTTAATTACTCTTAATATTTTAACACGGTGTCCTATTTGTAATATTTTGATTTTATTAAGTAATTTATAAAATTTTGGCATTTTTTATTCTAGGATAATTATTAGAAGAAAAAATCGGCACCAGTTCATAATTTACGCATAATTTTTCCGTCCGAGCTTCGATCAAGACGATTTGAAATTCTAGAGAAAGATGAGAAGATTATCTAGCACATCCATGTTTTAAGCATCAAGCGATATGGGTTCTAAGATGGTCAAACTCGGGCTTGTTCGCCGGGAAACAAAAAGAAGGAAAGAAGAAAAAGTATATATATAAATCTTACCTTGATGTGACCCGGCCATGTAGTTGGGTTCGGATCCTTGTTGGGCTAGGTGTAGAGAAGCTCCCTCTTCCCCTATATATATATATATATTCTTTTTTTTTCTTCCCTTGAATAGCAACACCCCTCATCCTCTTACTCTCTCTCTTCTCCTTCTCCTTTCCCTTCTCTCCCTCCTCCTTCTCTCCTTTCTCTTCCTCTTCTCTCTCCCTCTCAGGCTACTCTCTATCTATCATTTCTTCCTCTATACCGCTACTACTCCAACCTGCTACAACTCTTCTCTTATGGTCAGCCACACAGCCCGCACCCTCACCCTCCTTCTCTCTTTCCTAACTCATTCTCCCTTCTTCCTTTTTCTTCCTTCTTCTTCCTCTTTACCTCTCTCCTTTCTTGCCTCTTCCTGCTTTGTTCCAAAAAAAGTTTTCATTTTTCTTCAACTATATTTCCCTCTCGACTTTGCCATCTCCATTACCGCTATCTTCCATTGCTATTGCGTCTTCCTGCTATTCCACAGTGGTTGCTGCTATTGCCATAAGGACCTGAGGGCCCTATTGTTCCTCGACTGTAGTTGAGCCGAGAGCTACCTCCATTGCCGAGCTGCTGGCTGCTACCATTGCTGCTCCTGCTGCGGTTGCTAAAGGACCCAAGAACCAAATCCAAAGCTACTGCTTCCCTGCTATGTGTCACTGCTACTAGCCCACGAGCACGACATATGTTGCTGCCCGTGGAAGCACTCCAACATAGCCAGCTCTTCTTACTCTCTCTCTCTCTCTCTCTCTCCTTCTTTTATTTCTCTTTCTTTCTCTCTTTGCAATTTTAATCTTTATTTTAATACTGCTACTCTTAGTTTATTTAAAAGTTTATATTTTGAATTTCTCATTGAGTGGTTATTATTTAAGTCAAGTTGCTATTTTATTATTCAAGGTTATTATTGGATAATTCAGAGTATCTTTATTATTACAGTTGATTCATTTTTCTTGTTTTAATTATTTCTTTTGAAGTTGAATAATTGTTGGAGTACCCAGTTATTTGTGTTCGAATTTATTGTTGGATTTGGGTTAATTTCTATTCAGTTATTGCTTGGGTTAAGTTAATTCTAGAATCAGTGTTTAGTTAATATATTAATTGCAATTGACCGGGTCGTTCTTGATTGCTGATTTCATGCATGTCTTATTTGTAGTTATATTTTGTTTCACTTTAAGTTAAATCTCAAACATCCCAAGAACTCAAATTTGAACTGTGTTCAGTAACTTGTATTTTCTTAATTTCTTTTTAAATTACACAAAATTTAAGATTAAATCGCATTTCCTAAGGAAACGATCTGGCCCTTAGGCTATTTATTGCACAACGTAACTCCTATGCTTGGGATAGCTCTTAAGCTGTTCATTTTTAGAATGAGTTAAGTTTTTGACGCTGTTGTCGGGGAATGTCAGTTTTAGTGTCAAATTAGTGTTTTTCCCGTCATTTTAATTATTCTCATGAAAAGAAAAGAAAAAAAATAAAAAAATTAAGTTTTGAAAAAAAAATATAAATAAATAAATATGGTTGCACCATCACCACATATGCTTATGGATTTTTTGCAGCTTACATACACCATTGCACTATTTTACACTGTTTTACCTAATGACAAACTTGACTTCATGATGCAGCACGGGAGGACGTCTTTGATACCTAAGTTCTACGGGACAAAATCTGCGTGTCCTTATCGGCACATGACAAAGTTTGAGTTGATTTGCAATATTTTTTTTCTCTCATGCTAGAACTAAAGAATTTGCTAGACTTCATTTATTTCTTGCCTCTTTGAAGGAAAGGGCGAAGATGTGGTTTAGTTCTTTGAGACCTCACTCTATCTCTAATTAGGCTAATATATATGGAGCGTGAATTTCTACATAGGTTTTTTCCCTCACAGAGAACTATATTTTTCCAAGAACAAATCATTCAGTTTATGCAGAAGGGTGATGAGACTTTTCGAGCTTGCTGGGAGAGGTTCAAGGATCTGCTGAGTACTTGTCCACATCATGAGTTTGAATCATGGAGGTTAGTAAATTGTTTCTATACAACTCTTACTCTTGATTGCAAGCACATTTTCCATACCATGTGCAATGGAGAACTCTTTAATAAGGAATCAGATCAGGTACTATCATTCTTTGATTACCTAGCTGAAAGTATCCAACAATGGAATACATGATACAATTAGGCACCCATGACAGTACAACCTATCAGCGTAATCAATGGTGGAGATAAATGTGAGCCAACATATTGTCTAGACACTCTTCCACCTTAGTATCAGTCATAACAGACCCCTCAGAGCTGTCAAGATTTCAATCTAATGCAGCACTTGCTCCACTGGGGATTTCTCTTGAAGATGCTTTCCAGTAGTTCATGTAGACTCAAATCAATCAGTAGACTTAGGCCATAAATGAATTTTAGGACATTACTAATGTGATAAGCATGCAATTGGATATCTTACAAAAATGGGAATTTCTAGTAAAAGCCTAGTCCTCAAGAATACCATCAGCAAGAACAACAAATACATAATGCTTCTCTTAAGATAGCAGAGGCCGTGATTACTTCGAGAAGAGAAGTTTCCCAACCTAAGATGCTCATTGACAGACAACTAGTTGTCCTTACACCTAAAGTTATGACTGAGATAGATGAAGTCAAAGAAAAACTAGAGGAAGTGGGCCTAGAAGTGAAGCAATCTGTTAATAAGGGGGCTAATGCTAATAAGGAGTACCAACCTGTGGTACCTTTTCCTCAGAGCTTGGCAACCGTGGAACCGTCACTCTCGACTAGAATAAATACCAAGGAATCTAATGTTGAAGCAAATCCCCACAGTGGTAAGATGATTGGCACATCTGATAAAAAGGGTTAGCAGAATGGTGAATGTTTAACTTTTACGGAACCAGGTAAAACTTTTAATGCTAATGCTTCTAAAGAACTAAAGGTAACTATTCCAACAACTTTTCCTCAAAAACCAGTTCGTAAAGAAGTAAATTTCCTAAAAAATATGTTAAATAAAGATCCTTTCTTGTTAAAACAAGATAGTCAATTTCCTGACTTTCGTGGAGGTATGCAAACTGATTCATTGTGACGGCTCCAATTTGGAGACCTGCTAGTTCAATTTATAGACCTGTACCCACTAGATGAAATTCCTCTAGTCTCCACCAGACAACTGTGATGTTTTTCTTTCCCTTCTTTTTATTTTCTTTTACCTTATTTTATTTTTAGTTAACTTTTAGGTACATTTTTGTATAGTTTCAATTTTTCTTTTCCATTATTTCTCCATCTAGGTATGCTCTACTTCTCCGTGCACATCTTCTCTATCTCCCCAGTGCTTTCACATTAAAGACAATGTTCCACTTTATTTAAGGAGGGGCAGGTGATAATTTGCATGTTCCACTGTGAACGTCTACTTCCTGGGTTTTATATTTAAAAAAAGAAGAGAAAGAAAGAAAGAGTATTGAGGAATTACACGATTATGCCATGATGAAAACTGACTTATACCCTTCACATACTTGCATATAACCTAAGAATTACACACTCAAGTCATTTATGCGTAGTTTCTCTTTATATGATTTTGTAACTCCATGAAGAATTGATTGGTAGTACACTCGTGTTAATTTGGCTATATAAACTCTTGTATTTATATGACGTCTCATGAGGTTAAAAATACATGTTCATGTGACTTGTAGCACTTGGGCTTCTTTGTGAGCATTGAGAGAGCGCCCGTGGTGACTATGACACCTTGTGAGGTATTGTTGAGCCATTTATCATTCTTTTGAGTTCTTTGACATTAGCTCAGAGTATATGAAACTCAACTTTCCCTTTTTTTTTTTTCTGGATACTTTTTGTACACTACTCTTTACTTTTGACTTACTAGCCTAGAGGAGGCATCTAATGGGGAGATTGAAACCTAGGTCTTGTAGCTTACTCAAGATGTGAAGGCTGAGCTACCCCATAGAGATAGACTTAGTTCATGGACTACTATTCGAGCTTAATTCCCATTGGTGGTATGAAGACAATAAAAGAAGTGTAATGATTGTCCTAATTGACTAAGAAAAGATAGAAATTGAAGAATGAGCAAAAGAAAGAATAAACAAATTAGAAATGCATAGGCAATGAAAGATTAATACATGCTCCATAGAAATGCATAAAAAGTCATGGACACGATACATGTTCTCCACATATGAAGACTCTACAACCGCTTAATACCTCAGATACATTCATGCTAGGTGTGTGAATAAGTTGATCTAGGGTGGTCATGGTTGGACATGGCAAGTAGGTGAGAAGAAGCTAGGGTGAAGGACCCGACACCTCACAAACAGGCTAGACCCTTTTCAAACTAGTCCACTCCATACATTTAGCGTTTGTTCCTTACAATATGTGTGATGTTTGATCGCAACACTCCTCCTACTTGGGATAGCATTCAAGCTGCTCATTTTTCAAGTGAGTCACTTCCCTTACAACCAGCTGCTTACAAGAGGCGTAGCTTCCTCCACAATCTCGGTTCACAGCCCGAACCGTGTATACAAATAAAGATTACAAATTCTACAACTCAAAATGCTTCTAACCAAGTTAGTGAGTACAAGATAATTCCTAGTACATAATCATATGATAAATTCTTGAAGCTTAGTATGTATGTAATAATATGGCCTTTATAAGAAGAATAATTTGCTTCAAAAATCAACCTTTTTATCAATATCTCCCAAAAAATAATTTTTATAAATAAATCCTTTGGAGAACTTAGGGTTTGATTTCAGATCACGTTATGCAAGAACACCAAAATAAGATCCTTAAAAAAATCTTGACTATTAAGCATATCTAAGTTCTTGTTATCAAATAACTCGTAAGATTAAATCTTTGAATAAAAATATGACTTTGAATATTTCAAAGATTTAAACAATCTTTTTCAAATACTTTTTGCACAAATAAGATAGATCACTTTGGATAAAAATATAACTTTGAATATCACAAGGATTCAAACTTTAGAATACTATTCCCAAAATATTTTTTCAAATGAAAAACTATGGGAAAAAAAGTTTCTTGCTCCCAAAACGATTTTTCAATAAACGAATAATGGAAAAATAACCTACTAATAAAAAATTGAAAGCTCAATAAAATATTTTTCCAAACCTCAAGATCAAACCAGATTTAGCAAAACTTGTGCATGCATTTGTTTGGATCCTGAATATGCGAATGCCCAGACAAATATGACTTCTTTAGAGTGTGGGCAATGATTCTTAGAAATTCATTCAAAGCTTCTCAAAGGTATGCCAAAGATTGATGCAATAAGCACAAAGTTCTCAAGATATAGAAAAAAAAAGTGGTGCTCTAGGGTTTAGAGATTGTTTTTATAAGTGTTCTCAGCCCTAGATTAAATCCTGACCATTGAATCATTTAAAAATAAGAGTTTTAGTTCGTGTTTGCAATGAAACATGAATTAGCATCCCAACCTTCATTGATGAGTGTATAACGTTCGTTCGTTGACGAGAGCACTGTCTGAACTTTTTGGGCTCTCAGTATTTGTTCGTCGATGAGACAACACTGTTCATCGCCGAGTGGCATTCATATGGTCATCGACGAGGCCATTGGGTTCATTGATGAGGCCTCTAAAACTTGCCTAAAAAAATTTCTTTAACGTATTTTTCATGAAATGCATGAGGCCTAAGGTCTATCTAGGGTATATTTGAGCTTCGAGTTATATCATATGACATATTTAAATACATTCAATTCTAAGAAAAATTTTGCCAAATGTGAAATATTTAACCAAATATTAATGTTAATGTAAGTTGCTCCCCCTTAATTATGTAGTCTAATGTAATTCTAAGCAACTTCTCAACTATGCATTAGACCTAGTTCACGTCTAATTTGGATAAACCTATCCTTCGTAAGTGGTTTCGTGAATATGTCTGCCCATTGTTCAATTGTGCATACAGATTCAAGTGTCACATCTCCTTTTTGCACATGATCCCGAAGAAAATGATGTCTAATTTCTATGTGTTTAGTTTGTGAATGTGACATAGGATTCTTTGAGATGTTTATTGCGCCAGTATTGTTGCATCTTATAGGAACTGTGTCGTAGCGTAATCCAAAATCCATAAGTTGTTGTTTCATGTTCAACATCTGAGCACTATAACATCTTGCCGCTATATATTCTTCCTCGGTTGTTGAAAGAGCAATTGAATTTTACTTCTTTGAAAACCAAGATACTAACGAATGTCCTAGGAAATAACATGTTATGCTCATACTTTCTCTATCCACTTTACTATCGGAAAAATCAGCATTGGAATAGCTAATAATCTCAAATAAGGTCTACTTAGGATACCATAATCCAATTTCAATGGTTCCAATCAGGTACCTAAGTATTCTATTGATAGCTAATAGATGGGACTCTTTAGGCCCAGTTTGAAATCTTATACATAAACATACACTAAACATTATGCCAAGCCTACTGGCAGTCAGATATAGGAAGCTTCCAATCATCCCTCAATTAACGTCTACTGTTATAACTTGTTCATCTTTGTCTAATTTCAAGGAAGAGCTTATAGGTGTTCCTAGTATTTTTCCATCTTCCATATTAAACCTGTTAAGAAAGTCACTAATGCACTTCGATTGGTTTATAAAAATTTCTTGTTTTTCTTGTTTGATCTGAAGTCCCAGGAAGAAATTTAGTTCACCCATCATGCTCATCTCAATTTCGTTTTGCATACAACTTGTAAACTCATTGCACAACTCTTCATTTGTTGCTCCAAATATGATATCATCTACGTATACTTGTACTAGGAGCAAATTTTCATTTTTAGCTTTTATGAAGAGTGTTGTACCAACTTTCCTATAGTAAATCCATTTTCCAATAGGAAACCGCTTAACCTTTCATACCAAGCTCTAGGAGCTTGCTTTAGACCATAAAAGGCTTTAGTTAATCTAGAAAATTGATTTGGATGCTTATGGTTTTCAAATCCTGGGGGTTGTTCTACATATTCTTCTTCTATTATGTAGCCATTTAAAAATGCACTTTTGACATTCATTTGATATAGTTTGAAATCTTTAAAAGTAGTAGAAGCTAATAGCATTCGAATGACTTCTATTCTAGCTATAGGTACGAAGATTTCCTCAAAATCTATTCCTTCCTCCTAGTTATATCCTTGAGCTAGTCATGCCTTTTTTCAAATGACTATTCCATGTTCTTTTCTCTTGTTCTTATATATCCATTTTGTTCCAATAACTGTCTTATCCTCAGGTCTAGGAACTAATGTCCAAACTTTATTTCTCTCAAACTGGTTTAATTCTTTTTGCATAGATATTACCCATGATTCATCGTCAATCGCTTCACTCACATTCCTAGGTTCTTCTTGTGATAAGAAAGCAAAATGACTAATCATATTTCTAATTGAGGTTCGTGTAGTTACTCCACGAGATGGTTCTCCAATAATTAGATCTGTAGGATGATTCTTTATGTACTTCCATTCTCTAGGTTGTTCATTAATATTTTTATCTACTTGATTATCATCAGAGGATGTTTCCTTAACTTCAGGGTTGTTATATGAATTACTTTCAATAGAAAGTTTTTCAAATTCTTTATTTATCTCAATTTCATATTTATCAGTCTTTTGAGCAAATGGATTGGATTCATCGAATAAAACGTGAATGGATTCTACGACGGTTAATGTTCGTTTATTATATACCATGTAGGCTTTACTATCTAAGGCATATCCTAGAAAAATACCTTCATCAGATTTCACGTCAAACTTTCCTAAATGTTCATTTTCTCTAAGTACAAAGCTTTTGCAACCAAAGACATGGAAATAAGAGATGTTTGGTCTATGGTCATTCCATAATTCATATGGAGTCTTATTTAGAGATGGTATAATAAGGACTCTATTTAGAACATACTAGGCAGTATTTACTGCCTCAAACCATAAGTACATAGGTAGTTTATGTTCGCTAAGCATAGTTCTAGCCATTTCTTGTGTAAACCTTGTTGATTTAGGTGTAGTCCCAAGAGGGGGGAGGGGTGAATTGAGTATTTTAAAAATTCTTTGAAACTTATTCACCACTTAGTCCCTATGAATAAATTTAACCAATTACTTATCAAGTTCGTGTGAGATTATTCAACAAACATACATGCAATGTAAATAATGAAGTGCATTGCGGAAATTAAAGAGATAAGAGAAGAAAGAAGGCAAACGCAATTTTACGAGGTTCAACAAACCCAGCCTACATCCTCGCCTTGAGCAAACCACTCAAAGATTCCACTATAATCCCTACTCCGTAAAATTGGGACAGAACTTCCCATTTAATCCACTGCTTACAAGAGGTAGAACTTCCTCCTAATCTCCTATTTGCAAGAGATACAACTCTCTCCTCAAACCCAGTTCACAACTCGAACCTTAATTACAATTAAATCTGCAAAACACTCAATATTGCTTCTAACAAAGCTAGTGAGTACAATTGAAATTCCTAATACATAATCATATGATGAAACTTGAAGCTTAGAATGTATGTAATGATACAATCATTAATGAATGAATATGCTACAACACACAAATCCCTTTTTATCAAATCTCCCAAAAATATTTATATGAATCAATACTTTGGAGAACTTAAGTTAAATCTTTGAATGCATAAACAAGCTTTGAAGATTGTAAAGATTTGAAACACACTTTGTCACAATAATATTTATCTCAAGTTTTCAACCACAATATGATCTTTGTAATATGCAACTTAATGTATATATATATATGACGTGATTACCAAAGATCAAAGCTCAATATAAGATTTTCAGAAAATATCCTTCCATAATATATATAGTTATGAACTTCTAAGGATATCTAATCAAATAGTTTTGAAGTATAAAAAATATCAAGTCTTTAACTAAGAACACACTTGAATGGTAACTCTTTAATCAATGGCCTAAGAAAAACTTTCTCAATTAATAAACTTGTCAAAAACACTCTCTATGTGTATATGAAAACTCAAGATCAATCTCTCTAATGACATTCAATAACAAATGATGATATGAGAAACTCTTGAAAACACTAAATGGATTAACCAAACCTCAATACCAAGTTGAAATTAAGATGTGTAAATGAATCCCCTTTGATTTTCTGAGTTGATTTACCCAAGCTTGATGAGTATGAGCTAGAGTGCAGGCAATCGTATAGTTATATGCTCAAGTTTCTTTAATTCTTTCAAAAGCAATGTTCTCTTCTCTTCTCTTTGATCTTAACTTACATACTAGGGTTTATATTTTCAATATATAGGTGTCTTACCCTTAGAATAAATCTCAACCGTTGGATCAAGAAATATCTTGTAAGTTCTTTCATTAAAAATAAATTTTTAAACTTTCCTACAAGTTCAGACGACTGAGGTCAAAGGCCCAGACTATTGAAGTTCCTTATAGCTTCAAAAAAATAACCTGGACACAGGGTCAAATGACTGAACTATCAAGTTCAGACGATTGAATTCTAAGTTCAATCTTCTGAGATGCTTCTACCAAGTTCTGTGTTTCACCATTAATTCTTCAAGTGACTGAATTTAATCTTCGGTCTTCTGTAGAAATTCTTTAGAAGATTGAAGTTAACTTTGATCTTTTGAAGTGGCAACTCCAAGCAACTGATCGTTGAGTTCGGTTGTCTGAAGTTCCTATTTCCTGAATTTTTCCTTTATAATTTGAAAAACTACTTTGCTTTCTTTCTTGACTCTTTTATAAAAATATTTTCTGGGGTTTTAAAAATATTTTTAAGTCCATGAAAGTCCCCTTATGAAGTACATGAAATGCATGAGTCCTAAGGTCATTCTAGTTCATGATTTAAGCCTCAAATTAAATCATATGAAAATGTAAATACATGAGTTCTAAGTACCTATTCCTATGACGCTCTTGAACTTGTTGCTTGCATCTTCATTCTTGTACTCTTTGAGTTCCATGGATCTTGCCAAGATATGTTTGCTTTATTCTTTATGACTTCCATGACTTGTTATCCTTCTGGGCATGCT
Organism: Malania oleifera; assembly: GCF_029873635.1. Taxonomy (NCBI): domain Eukaryota; kingdom Viridiplantae; phylum Streptophyta; class Magnoliopsida; order Santalales; family Ximeniaceae; genus Malania; species Malania oleifera. The sequence goes on along the minus strand of NC_080424.1, from coordinate 46,257,468 downwards.
TAATATAGGTCTTGTTCACAATCCCATTGTGTAGATTAAATACCAAGTGATTTGTCATAATCAAAATCGGATTGGACTTATAGAGTCAACAATCTATCCCTTTTTGATGATGACAAATACACGAGCAAAACTATATAATAAAATGGGTTACACCTAACAAGGCTCCCCCTCAAACAATGCATCAAATATTCAGTAAATGAAATATGCTCATGCCAAATGAAATATGCTCATGTTCATACAAACGTTTTTTAGTCTAATTCCAAATGAAATTTTCTTATGTTCATACACAAGTGATTTAGCCTAATTCTTCTCCTATAACTTGATTTTTCTCCCTCTTTACACAACTTGTGTTGTTAACAATTTTTTCTATTCTTGCTATTCTTCTCACCCTTTACACAATTTTTCTATTTTTTCCCTGATTCTTCTCCCCCTTTTGACATCAACAAAAAGGTGTATAATAATAGTGCATGAGTGGACATAACCTTATGTTCTTATCCCCTTTGAAATCTTAAAGTTTTAAAACTTGTTCAACCATCAAATTTGACCAAAAAAAAAAAAATTACTTCTCCCTCTTTTGACATCAACCATCCTCCTTGCTAATGCATACATCTGTGTTGTGAAATGTAAATTGCATTGTGAACATACACAGTGTGTCAAATTTCAAATATTATGTGAGGATACCAAATGTTAATTAATGTGATACCAAATGTTTACATCTTAAAAAATGCAATACCGAATGAGAATAAATGAGTTGAAATTGAAATTTTTAACAAATTGTGAATATCAAGTGACAGTGCTCCCCCTGAATTATGTTATCTAATGTAATTCTAGGAAACCTCTCGGTTATGCATCAGACCTAATTCTCGCCTAATTTGGATAAACCTATCCTCTGAAAGTGGTTTGTGAATATGTCTGCTCATTGTTCATCCGTGCATACAAACTCAAGTGTCATATCTCATTTTTACACATGATCACGAAGAAAGTGATGTCATATATCTATATGGTTAGTTCGTGAATGTAATATGGGATTCTTTGAGGTGTTTATTGCACTCATATTGTTGCATCTTGTAGGAATTGTTTCATAGTTTAACCCAAAATCCTTCAGTTATTGCTTCATGTATAGCGTTTGAGCACAACAACTACCTACCACTATGTATTTAGCCTCAGCTGTGGAAAAAGCAACTAAATTTTGCTTCTTGGAAAATCAAGAGACAAAAGAATGTCCTAAGAAATGACAAGTACCACTAGTGCTCTTCCTATCCAATTTGCTACCAACAAAATCAGCATCTGAATAGTTAATAATCTCAAAAGATGTGTACTTAGGATGCCATAATCCAACTTCCATGGTTCCTATCAGGTATCTAAGTATTCGTTTGACAGCTAGAAAATGTGACTCTTTTGGTGCCTCCTGAAATCTTATGCACAAACAAACGCTAAACATTATGTCAGGTCTATTGGCATTCAAATAAAGTAAGCTACCTATCATTCCACGATAAAGCTTAACATCTACTGGTATACATGGTTCATCTTTGTCTAATTTCAATGAAGTGCTTATAGGTGTACCTAGTATTTTTCAATCTTCCATATTAAACTTTTTGAGTAAATCTCTAATGTACTTCAATTGATTTATAAAGATTCCATGTTTTGCTTGTTTGATTTGAAGTCCTAGGAAGAAATTTAGTTCACCCATTATGCTCATCTTAATTTCATTTTGCATAGTACTAGAAAATTCATTACACAATTCTGTTTTTGTAGCTCCAAAAATGATATCATCTATGTATACTTGAACTAGGAGAATGTCATCTTTCTTAGACTTTATGAACAGAGTTGTATCTATCTTTCCTCTGATAAATCCATTTTCTAGTAGAAAACCGCTTAGCCTTTCATACCAAGCTCTAGGAGCTTGCTTTAAACCATACAGGGTTTTGTCATTCTATACACGTGATCTAGATTCTTATGGTTTTCAAAACGTGGGTGTTGTTCTACATATACTTCTTCACTTATGTAGCCATTTAAAAATGCACCTTTGACATCCATTTGATATAACTTGAATTCCTTAAAAGCTGCATAGGGTAAAAGCATTCAAATGGCTTCCATTCTAGCTACAGGTGCAAAGGTTTCTTCAAAAACAATTCCTTCTTCTTGGTTATATTCCTGAGCTACTAATCTAGCCTTATTTTTCACAACTATCCCATGTTCATCTTTCTTATTCTTATATATCCATTTTGTTCCAACGATTGACTTATCCTCAGGTTTAGGAACTAATGTCCATACTTTGTTTCTTTCAAACTGGTTTAACTCTTCTTGCATGGACAACACCCACGGTTCATCCTCAACTGCTTCACTCATCATATTCCTATGTGAGGATCAAGTGGCTACTTCACATAATGGTTCACCAATTATTTGATCAATGGGATGATTCTTTATGTATTTCCATTCTCTAGGTGGTTCATTAACCTCATTTTCAATTTGATTAGTCTTAGTGGATGGTTCCTTAATTTCATTTTTCTTTTTTGAATCATTCTCAATGGATAGTTTCTCAAATTCCTTGTTTATCTCAATTTCATCTTCATGAGTTCTTTTGGAGAAGGGATTTGACTCATCGAACACTACATGAATAGATTCCATAATGTTGGCCTTACAAGGCTTAATATCCTATTTTGATGCTAACAAACAAGTGGATCTTAACATGCTAAATTTTCAATTGGTATTAAATTTTAAATAGATATCATGAATTCAATTTTAAATCAGTATCATAATATCAACAATTGAAATCTTGAGTAATGTCAAAAAAGGAAAAAGCTGTTAGTAAAGATATGATTGTTAAAACACACTACACATGCTATATTGAAAAGTAAATTGAGTATGTACATATGTTGATATGCATGCTTGATGATATGCTCAACATATGATTTTACTTGAACTTAATCATTTTTTTCTCCTTTTTGATGGATGTCAAAAGGGGGAGAAGTTCTAAAGCAAAAATTAAGCATAGTATTGCAAAAACTGAGCATGAACACAATATATATCAAAAGGAGAAGTATTTGTTAGTGATGAGCATGATTGTAAAAGAGGTTTTGAAATTGATATTGATCTTGCAAATATTGTTAAGATGGTTCTTATTGAAAGGGGGAGTCTTCTTAAAGCTCACTCCAATTTTTGCTTCTTATTTGTCATCATCAAAAAGGGGGGATTGTTGGCCTTACAAGGCTTAATATCCTATTTTGATGCTAACAAACAAGTGGATCTTAACATGCTATGTTAAGTGATGTATTTTTAGGACTAAATAAAGAATGCAAGGTTAAAGAGTTCATGAGAGCTTGTACCTTAGATAAGGATGATTATATTAAGCTTGAAGCATGGATTTAAAGATTAAAACTTGAAGATCATGAGAGCATTGATTTCAAAGAAAAACCTTCAAAGAATAAAAGCCCAAATGATCAACATGGAAAGCTCAAAGAAAGATAAAACAAGTATAAAGGCCTCAAAGAATTCAAGAATTGAAAAAGTCTATGAAATTTCATGTAAGTACTTCAAAGAATTTGAATATGGATGCATGAAGCTCTTAGGTTAATGTCTTGAACCTAGATACCTTTGAATATACTTGGAAAATATTTTTATAAGGTCAAAAATTGTTTTAAAAAGGTTAGAATCAGTTTTGGAATGAAAAGCACCAAAAAGAGAATTTCTCAAATGCTGTTAATTTTTCTACATCTGCATTGATATGCATTTTTATCCTCAAAAAGTCTTTATTTTCAAATGTTATCAACATGAACGTTTTAGTACTTTGTCTTAGCTTTCATTTGAAACCAAGAAAGTCAAATTTGGAGTTATACAGAAAAATTTATGACCAAAGGACTGAAGGGTACTCGAAGTTGACAGCTTGACAGATGACTGTCAAGAATTGGACAGTCAACTGCCAGTGCAAAATGAGGCGTCTGCTCGAGTTTGGACAAATGACTTCCACCTTTATGCCCCTTTGTTTTAGCTGGATAGAAAACTACCCAAAAATGGATAGTCATCTGTCACGCAACTGTTTTGAATTTTTCATAACGGTCAAATTTTTTAAATAGGGTTGTTTGTGGCTCAAAACTTAGGAAACTTGGGGAATACTTCAAACCACTTGAGGATCAAGTTATACACTTTTTAAAGTCTATAAATAAGCCTCAAAGATCATTGAATCAACACAACCAAGAATTCAAATTCTGAAAAAATTCAAAGTCTCTCTCAAATTGCTTTCAAATTCTCAAGGTTCTCTCTTGCTCTCAAGCTCACATATTGTGCACGAGTTCAACTGAGTTTTAGCTTATCTTATTCCACCAAAATTGTGCTACAAATTCTAAATATTTCAATCATTGAAAGAAATAATTGGCGATATACTTTCTTGAGCTTCAAGTTATATTCCATATTGTGATTTACTTTGAAGTATATTAGTTGTGCTGTAATTGTTGTACTAACCAGCTCTTTGAGGAGCAAGTTCTTTGTACACATCTATTTGATCTTTATCTTGTAGATTGACGATTCCAAGGGTTTTTTGGATCATTGGCTAAGCAAGGGGATATTGCTTAAAGAGGCGGGCTCTAGCCTAGTTAAGTAGTGACCGGACGAGGGGATGTCGTTTGGAGAAGGCGGGCTCTATCCTTAACCAAGGAGTGTTGTAAAGGTTTGTTCCACCCGTTAAAGGAACATGTTTAGTATATCCTTTGGTGGTTTACCAAAGGCGAGGATGTAGGCTAGGTATAAGCCGAACCTCATAAAAATCTCTGTCTCACTCTCTCTTTCTCTACTTTTTATTTTTAGTACATATTTAAATTGCGTGGATGGTTTAAATTGAAAATCATATACACTATGTATATTTAGGAATCAAGTAAACTTAAAGTTTTATTTTGATTTGGGTTGCGGAAACCGAAAGGGAGTACGTTGGTTAAACCATATGTTGCGAAAACCATACGGGAGTACGTTACTTGGTTAAACATCCCAAAGAGAAATTAACTAAGAGTTTATCTGAATTCTAAATATTTGGAAAGAGTGATTGGATTTTATATTGCACATCATATTGAAGAAGCAAATTCATTTATACAAGGCTTAGTTCAAATTTGGCTAATATAAACAAACCACCATCTTAAGTTTTTATATTACATAAGTACTATGTATTGGCTTGGTTGTTTGCTTTCTAATTATAGTTGATTGGTTTGGTTGAATGATTGGATGTCTGTATGGTTAAGGATTAAATAAAGAAACTAAGTTCTTGAGTGCTTAACAAATTAAACAAACAAGTCACAAATTGGTTAAAAGAAATAAAATAAGTTTAAGATTTCTAAAAAGGAATTAAAAGAAATTTTTTGTAAGTCCAATTCACCCCCCCCCCCTCTTGGGAAGCTATTCCTAATTTCACATAACTGTCAATGTTCGTTTGTTATATACTCTGTAGGCTTTACTATCTAAGGCATATCCTAAGAAGATACATTCATCTGATTTCACATCAAATTTTTCTACATGTTCGTTGTCTCTAAGCACAAAACATTTACAGCCAAAGACACGAATATATGATATGTTTGGTCTATGTCCATTCCATAACTCGTACGGAGTCTTATTATGTGATGGTCTAATCAAATCTCTATTTAGAACATAGCAGGTGGTATTCACTACCTCAGCTCAGCAGTACTTAGGTAATTTATGTTCGTTAAGCATAGTTCTGACCATTTCTTGTATAGACCTATTCTTCCTTTCAACTACACCATTTTTTTGTGGTGTTCTTGGGCCTGAAAAGTTATGAGCTATTCCTGATGAATTGCAGTAGTCTTGTATGCCTTGATTTTTAAATTATCTACCTCTATCACTTCGGATTTTAGTGATAGTATACCCCTTTTCATTTTGGATTTTCTTGCGTAGGTTTATAAATTGTTCACACGCTTCATTTTGTGACCTAAGAATAGTACCCATGTATGTCTTGAAAAATCATCAACTATGACAAATGCGTATGATTTTCCTCCTAGACTCTAAATTGGGTTTGGTCCAAATAAGTCTAAGTGTAGCATTTGGAGTGGCCTAGTAGTGGAGATTTCTTTCTTTTTCTTAAAGCTTGATCTTGCTTGTTTTCCTAGTTGACAAGCCTTACAAATTTTATCTTTGATAAATTAATTCTTAGGCAATCCTTTAACTAAGTCTCCCTTAACTAGTTTAGATATTAAGTCCATGTTTGCGTGTCCTAGTCTCCTCTGCCAAATCCAGCTAATTTCATTCATAGAAGAGAAGCATGTCACACTCTGTGAGGTTAAGTTATCAAAACTGGTTGTATATACGTTTTCACGATACTTAGCAATGAACAATATCTTATTATCAGTTTTATGATCAACAATGCACTTGCCATGTTCAAAAGACACTTTGTAACCTTTATCACACAATTGGCTTATACTCAATAAGTTGTTCTTTAAATCCTTAACCAGTAAAACATCGTCTATAATTAATGATGAATCATTGCCAACTTTACCTACACCTGTGATCCTTCCCTTAACATTATCTCCAAAAGTGACAAATCCTTTATCCTTGGGTATGATGGATGCGAACTTCGCTTTTATCCTTGGTCATGTGACGTGAACATCTTCTATCCATATACCATTTATCTTTTGAGGAGGATGATCTTAAACATATCTGTAAGATACAATCAGACAACTAGCTTTGGTACCCAGATTTTCTTGGGTCTAGAGGGGTTAGTACTACATTCTCCTTTTACCTTCCATGCTTTCTTTATTTTGACATCTTTATTTTTGAAAGGATAGTCAAATTATATATGACCCAACCTCTTACATTTAAAGCATGTAACATTTCTACGATAGTCCTTAGTTGGAACATATGATTTTGACTCTCTTACAAAGTATCCCATGTAAAGATGTCTCTGTTTTAGATTTTCCTTTCCGTTAAAACCAAGACCTTCCTTTTCTAGGGAATTTCGGAGAGCTCCTAGGAGTTTTTCAACATTATTTTGTCCTTTAGTAAATTTACAGATAATTTTAGATTTATCTTTCAAATTCTTTTCTAACTCCTCAATTTTTAAATCCTTGTCTTTCATGAGTGATGCATGAGATTCATTTTGGTATGCAACTAAACTTGAAAGTTCTTTGACTTTACTTTTCAAATCAGAAATTTTCTTTGTTTTCTTCTCAAGCATTTTAATAGAGTACAAGTATTTTTGTTTCAATTCATCATATGAAATCATGTCATTCTCATTTTAAGAATCACTAGAATAATAAGAAGATAATGAGAATGATGATTGTACCTCAAGGTCATCATGTGTCATTAGACACAAATTGGCAATCTCATCATCACTGGATTTAGATTCTGAACAGCTTGTGCTGTGCGTATCCCAACCAACTTTCAACGCCTTCCTCTTTTTCTTAGAGGCTTCCACTAGTTCGTGACACTCAGGCTTGATGTGTCCAACCTCTCTGAAGTTGTAGCATGTTGGTGGATCTTCTTTCTTTTTTCTTTTTACTTGACTCTCCTCTTTCTGATTTTGAGTTATAAAATTTTCTGTTGAACTTCTTATTCTTCTTCAAGAACTTTCGAAACTTCTTTGTTAGCAAGGCCATGTCATCATCTGATTCCGAATTACTTTCATCACTGGTGCAATGAGATGATGCTTTAAGCGTTGTGGCTTTCTTTGCTTATTCTTCCTCTCATTTATTGTCAGCTCATAGGGGATGAGTGATCCAATGAGTTCGTCAATAGACATCTCTTTGAGATTTCTCCCTTTTGTTATTGCAATAGCTTTCGCTTCCCAAATTGGAGGTAATCCCTTGAGTATTTTCCTGATCAACTCATAAGTAGGGTAAGTCTTTCGAAGTGCATTTAAAGAATTTGAGATGTGTGTGAATCTAGTGTACATGGATTGAATAGATTCGTCTGCAATCATCTTAAATGCTTCATATTCATTGGTGAGTATGTCTATCCTACTATCTTTGACTTCCTTAGTACCTTCATATGTAACTTTTAATTTTTCCCAAATTTCTTTAACAGAGTTACATGCCATTACCCTATTAAATTCATTTACGTCTAATGCACAGAAAAGCAAGTTCATTGTAGTAGCATTTATTTGTACCGATTTCCAGTCTTCCTCTATATATTCATCTTCAGTTTTAGGTACATTTACCTTATCAATAACTTTCATGGGAATATGGTTTCCCTTAGTAACTATTTTCCATACCTTCCAATCTATGTTTAACAGGTATATGCTCATCCTACATTTCCAATAGGTGTAATTTACACCATAGAATCAATACTTTGGAGAACTTAGGTTAAATCTTTGAATACATAAACAAGCTTTGAAGATTGCAGAGATTTGTAACACACTTTGTAACAATAGTATTTCTCTTAAGTTTTCAACTACAATATGATCTTTGTAATATGCAACTGAATGTATATATATGATGTGATTACCAAAGATCAAAACTCAATATAAGATTTTCAGAAAATATCCTTCAATAATATATATATATATATATATATATATAGTTATGAACTTTTAAGGATATATAATCAAATAGTTTTGAAGTATCCAAAATATCAAGTCTTTAACTAAGAGCACACTTAAATGTTAACTCTTTAATCAATGGCCAAAGAAAAACTTTCTCAAGTAATAAACTTGTCAAAAAAACTCTCTATATGCATATGAAACTCAAGATCAATCTCTCTAATGATATTCAATAACAGATGATGATATGAGAAACTCTTGAAAACACTAAATGGATTAACCGAACCTCAATACCACGTTGAAATTAAGATGTGTAAATGAATCCCCTTTGATTTTCTGAGTTGATTTGCACAAGCTTAACGAGTATAAGCTAGAGTGTAGATAATCGTATAGCTATATGCTCAAGTTTCTCTAATTTCTTTCAAATGCAATGTTCTCTTCTCTTCTCTTTGATCTTAGCTTACGTACTCGGGTCTAGATGTTCAATATATAGGTGTCTTACCCTTAAAATAGATCTCAATAGTTGGATCAAGAAATATCTCATGAGTTATTTCTTTAAAAAATAAATTTTTAAACTTTCCTGCAAGTTCAGAGAACTGAGGTCAAAGGCCCAGACAACTGAAGTTCTTTAAAATTTCGAAAAAATAACCTGGTCACAGGGTCAGAAGACTGAAGTCTGAGTTCAGTCTTTTGATGTGCTTCTATCAGGTTCTGTGTTTCACCATTAATTCTTCAAGCGACTGAACTTAATCTCTGGTCTTCTAAAGTGGCAACTTCAGGCGACTGACCGTTGAGTTCGGTCGTCTAAAGTTCCTTTCCTGATTTTTTCCTTTATAATTTGAAAAACTGCTTTGCTCTTTTTCTTAGCTCTTTTATAAAAATATTTTCCAAGGTTTTAAAAATATTTCTAAGTCCATGAGAGTCCCCTAATGATGTACATAAAATGCATGAGTCCTAAGATCATTCTAGCTTATGATTTGAGCCTCAAATTAAATCATATGAAAATGTAAATACATGAGTTCTAAGTACCCATTCCCATGATGCTCTTGAACTTGTTGCTTGCATCTTCATTCTTATACTCTTTGAGTTCCATGGATCTTGCCAAGATATGTATGCCTTATTCTTTATGGCTTCCATCACTTGTTATCCTTCCATCAACTGGTAAAGCATCATCTATAAAAAGTGATGAATTGTTACCAACTTTACCAACACTAATGATCCTTCCTTTTGCATCATCCCCAAACGTAACAAATCCTCTGTCTTTTGGTGTGATGGATGCGAATTTAACTTTATCCCTAGTCATATGACGTGAACATCTACTGTCCAAAAACCATCTATCTTTCAAGGAGATTGATCTTAAGCATACCTGCAATAAACATTTAAGTAACTGTTTTTGGTACCCATTTTTTCTTGGGTCCATGGGGGTTAGTGCTTGAATCTCCTTTAACTCTCCATGCTTTTTTCATCTTAACATCTCTGTTCTTAAAAAGACAATCAAATTTTGTATGTCCCATCCTTTTGCATTTAAAGCATATGGTATATTTATAAGAGTTTTTTGATGGAGCATAAGTCTTTGATTCTCTTACAGAAAAACCATGTAAAGATGTTTTTGTTTCAAATTTTCCTTTCCATTAAAGCCAAGTCCTTCTTTAGCTAGGGAATTTCTTCGTGCCCTAAGAAGTCTTTCAAAGTTATTGTGGCACTTTGTGGATTTATGAATAATTTTAGAACTGTCTTTCAAATTTCTTTCCAATTTCTCGATTTTTAAATCCTTTTCTTTTATCACCGACGTATGGGACTCATTCAGTTTATCAAAAAACTTTGAAATGTTCTTTTACTTTACATTTCAAAATATAAATTTTCTTAGTTTTCTTCTCAAGCTTTTTAAGAGTGTAAAAATATTCTTGTTGCAATTCATCATAAGAAAGTAGGTTGTTTCCAGTTTTAGAATCACTGGAATAATAAGAAGATGCTGAGAAAGATAATTGTACCTCAAGATCATCATGTGCCATTAGACACAAATTGGCTACTAGGTCATCACTGGACTCAATGTTTGAACTTCTTGTGTTGTGTGAGTCCCAACCGAATTTTAGAGCCTTCTTCTTTTTCTTAGAGGCTTTTATTAGTCTAGGACATTCATGCTTGATGTGTCCAACCTCTCTGCAATTGTAGCAAGTTGGCGGATCTTCCTTCTGTCTTCTCTCGCTAGACTCTCCTATTTCTGATTTTGAGTTTCGAAATTTTCTATTAAACTTCTTATTCTTCTTTAGGAACTTTCTGAACTTCCTTGTTAGAAAAGCCATGTCATCTTGTAATTCTAAGTCACTTCATTCACTAGAGCTACTAGATGATGCCTTAAGAGCTTTAACTCTCTTTGCTCTATTATGCTCATTTTTCCTCTCATTTATCGCTAGCTCATAAGTGGTGAGTGATCCAATCAGTTCATCAACTGACATCTCTTTCAGATTCCTTCCTTCAGCTATAGCAGTAGCTTTAGCTTCCCATACCAGCGGTAGTCCCCTAAGAATTTTCCTGATCAACTCATAACTAGGGTAAGATTTAACAAGAGCATTTAATGAATTCGTGATGTGTGTGAATCTTGTATACATGTATTGAATAGACTCATCAACAGTCATTTTAAATGCCTCATATTCACTAGTAAGCATATCTATCCTACTATATTTTACTTCCTTAGTGCCTTCATATGTTACTTCTATTTTTTCCTATATCTCTTTAGAAGTTTTACAAGCCATTGCCCTATTAAACTCATTAACGTCTAGTGCAAAGTATAGGAGGTTTACAGCAGTAGCATTTATTTGAACAGTTCCAATTATCATCGGTATACTCATCTTCAGTCTTAGGTACATTTACTTTATCAACTACTTTCATTGGCACATGATTTCCTTTAGAAACTATTGTCCACACGTTCCAGTCAACATTTAAAAGATATATACTCATCCTTCGTTTCCTGTAGGTGTAATTTACACCACAAAAAATTTGAGGTCTATTGGATGAGTGTCCCTCACCGAATGGGATTGCACCGATGTGTCCCATGTGATCTTTTACAAAAATAACGGTTAAGTCTATTTAACTTGGCTCTGATACCAAATGTAAATTACAATGTCATCCCAAAGGGGAGGTGAATTGGGTATTTTTAAAAAATAGGTCCGTTGAGTTCTAATTTTGAAAACTATCAATTACAAACTTGCAATCTACTTAATACCAAGCTTAATGTTTCACAATTAATCAATTTATTGTGTGTCCTTATCACGCATTCAATTTTACCCAATTACAAACAAACTTATCAAATGCTTAACTCATACACAATAAATAGATAATTTAAATGCAGACAAAAATTAAAAGAGTTAAGGGAAGAGAGAAGACAAACACGATTTCTACGAGGTTCGGCCTACCCCAACCTACATCCTTGCCTTGAGAAACCTACTTAAGGATTCCACTAAAAAACCGCTCCTTTAACTGGGATGGAGGTTCCCTTACAACCTACTACTTACAAGAGGCGTAGATTCCTCTTCAACCTCGGTTCACAGCCCGAACCGCGTATACAAAATAAAGATTACAAATTCTGAAAAACCTTAAAATGCTTCTAACCAAGCTAGTGAGTACAAGATAAATCCTAGTACATAATCATATGATAAATGCTTGAAGCTCAGTTTGTATGTAATAATATGACCTTTATAAGAAGAATGATAAGCTTTACAAATCAACCTTTTTATCAATATCTCCCAAAAAATAATTTTTATAAATAAATGCTTTAAAGAACTTAGGGTTTGATTTCAGATCACTTTATGCAAGAATACCAAAATAAGATCCTTAAAAAAATCTTGAATATTAAGTAGATCTAACTTCTTGCTATCAAATAACTCATAAGATTAAATCTTTGAATAAAAGTATGACTTTGAATATTTCAAATACTTTTTGCACCAATAAGATGGATCTCTTTTGATAAAAATATAACTTTGAATATCACAGGGATTTAAGCTTTAAAATACTATTTCCAAAAGATTTTTTTCAAATAAATAACTATGGGAAAATAAGTTTCTCGCTTCCAAAATGATTTTTTAATAAACGAATAATGGAAAAGATGACCGACTAATAAAAAATTGAAAGCTCAATAAAATATTTTTCCAAACCTCAAAATCAAACCAGATTTAGCAGAAGTTGTGCATGTATTCTTTTGGATCTTGAATATGCGAATGCCCAAGAAAATCTGACTTTTTTGGAGTGCATGCAATGATTCTTAGCAATTCGTTCAAAGCTTCTCAAAGGTATGCCAAAGATTGATGCAATAAGTTCAAAGTTGTCAAGAGATAGGCAAAAAGTGGCGCTCTATGGTTTATATATTGTTTTTATAAGTGTTCTCCGACGTAGACCAAATCCTTGCCATTGGATCATTTAAAAATAAGAGTTTTAGTCTGTGTCCGCGCTGAAACATGAATCAGCGCCCTGACCTTTGTTGGCGAATAGGTAAGTTGTCGACAAGTGCATAACACTCGTTCATTGACGAGAGCATTGCCTGAACTTTTTGGGCTTTTGGTATTTGTTCATCGATGAGGCAACACTGTTCATCGCCGAGTGGCCTTCATACAGTCATTAACAAGGTCATTGGGTTCGTTAATGAGGCCTCTAAAATTTGCCTTGAAAAATTTCTTTCAACTTAGAACTAATGCAAATGTATTTTTTCATGAAATGCATGAGTCCTAAGGTCTATCTAGGGTACATTTGAACTTCGAGTTATACCATATGGCATATGTAAATACATTTAATTCTAAATACCCATTCCATTGAAGATCTTGAACTTGAAGCTTGCTTCATCATCCTTTCATCCCTCTAGTTCCATGGATTGCACCAAGTGATATGTACTTTAGGTTCCTCATGGCTTTTATACAAGTTCACTGTTTGTGCATTCTAAATCATGATCCTGAAACTGAATTGCACAGGTCAAATATCAAGTGATTTGTCATTATCAAAATAGGTCATAGAGTAAACATTATTGTGAAAATTCATTAAGAATTTTTAACAATATAAGTACTATTTTCATTATTAAACAAATTTTACTAGATATATGTTAAATCAGTTGTATTTCACCAATAAAACTATTCCTATAACACATATGCACCCGAAATCTAATCTTAAGTCATGTGCAAGGTGTTCATATGCCCCAAGAACAATTCATATCAATTATTAATTCATTAAGTGCAGGGTATGATGTTCATGGGATTTAAAATAGCATTCGGGCTCAAAAATAGGAACAATAAGCAATGCAAAGCATACGAGTCCATGGGGTAGGAGATTTTATTCATTTTTCTTAAGAATGGGGCTTAAGCACCCTTGTATATTTGCATGCATACATACTTGCATTTAGTTCAAGGATGATGTTCATTTAAGAGTATTCATCATATATTCATCCTTTCAAAGGATTTCAGTATGCAGCAAATACTAGTTGTTCAGCACATAACATGACATATTGCATTTCAATTTAATAGACGATAGCTAATCAAAACTATACTAAAAAATCATGCAATTGGGGTTCAATATGACAACTACCCCAATTTCATGCACCTATCCTAGTTTATGGACCATCATCAAGACATCAGATGTTTAATTAAAGGGATGATGCTCTACCATTTCGGTCCTGAGTGAAAGTGCACAACCCAAAGAGTTGGACCAAATGGTGTCCATGAATTGGTCCTTCCTAAGACAACAAAATGTGTACATGAGAATTTTGGGTTTAACATGAACTAACCTATTCAATTATTTAGCATTCTAGGAAAGAGAAATCAAGACTAAGCATGTTTTAAATTTAGCACAAACTATTCAAAATTCAACATGCACCACCTTACTATTTAGCATGCATTATAAAGATATTTACAAAATTCAACCAGCATGCGATAAACTTCAAAGCATTTTCATTTTGCATGCAAAGGCTTATATTAATCATTTAAGAATAGCATGCAAATGATCCTTTTAACATGCATCAATAGTAGATATTCAATAATGACAAAATGCATGTAATACTCTAAGTGACCACTAAAGATTAAAACATTAAGTTTGACATGGTCACTATTTAGATACTACATAATACTTGTTACGGTGTTTAGAGTTTAAAAATAAGGCTTATGGAGTTATGATTCTAGTTAATAAGCTAGCATGAATATCTATATGTGATCATTTGGTTCAACATGCAAAGAACCTAGTTAACTACCAGCACACAATTCACAAATCTGCATCAGTCATGGAGATGACATTCAATTCAAGTACGCAGGTCAAATAACAGGTCATGCTAAAAGGATATCCATTCATCGGATAATATAGGCATTAAACAAGAATGGACATTTAGAATTCAGTTCAAATAGCCTGCAATCTATTTAAAATTGTTTTGGCATGATCTATGGATTTTGATTATTTAGGGAAAAATCTATCAAAATTTCGACAGCATGCCATCTGTAAATTGAACATTTTCCCAAAAAAAAAAAAAAAAAAAACATGTACCTAAAACTGGTTGTTTTCAGCAATAAAATTCACTTTAAGCATGCAACAACCTAGATCCACTACTAGCATACAATTCACATCATTGCATCAACCATGCTGGTGGCATTCGATATAAGCATGCATTTTAGTAGACAATCATCTCACGATATTCTATATAGCTAATAAAAGAAAATAGAGTAATTGTCCATTAAATGAAATTACGATTTAAGTGAAGAAAGGACAGTAAGCATTTAGTTCAGATTAGCATATAATCCATTTTAATTCAATTTTAAACTATCCATTAAATAATATAGCATTTGGCAGGCAATGGACAGTGGCATCCAACTTGCAATCAGTATATCTCAATTAACAATTTATATCATAAATTATCCATGCATAATATAAACATTTAGCAAATATGGATATTCAAATTTCCCATAAAATATGTTTAAACATTTAATAAGAAATGGATAGTGGTATTTAGCACTCAAATCATCCAATATAAAATGATGAGTTGTATAAAAAATAAGCACAACTCAATAAGCTATTTATTGGATGAGATTTTAAATTTGCTGCTCCCCCTCAATTATATAGCCAAATCATTAAGTATTTTTTAGCCAAAAGCTCTAAATTTTGAATATTCTATATTTGGCTTTCTTATGTACTTAAATTGATCTAGTAATTTATGATGAGTGGATAAGCTTCAAATGCGTTTGAATATGTTTAAGTGTTTAAGTTCCAATGTGAGTTTAGGGTTGTATGTTATCCAGCATAAGATTAATTCCCTAACCCTCACTTTAGTGTGATGGAAAAAAAATAAATGTGCAAAATTTAAAGATATATATATATATTGAAGTGTATATAACATTCAAATTATTCAACTAATAAATCCCCTTTGTCCATTTGAAGGGGATTCAAAAATTACTTATGCTATAGCCAATATTATCATATAATACCAATTAAAATGATATATATAGATATGAAACATAGATTGGGCGTATCAGTGAAATTTTAAACATGGCTAGCTTTGCTATAGTTCTTAGTATAACAATAGGGTACATTAAGGTTTGGAATTTTAAGCCGAAGACACTATTCAAGCATTTAAAGCATTATAACCCTTTCTATATTGTACCATAAAATTGTATAAGTATATAAAAATTTCTTTGAAATGAACCTCCTAAGATGACATGCAAGCATCAATAGACTCGACACATGATTCAATAAGAGTTTTAACACAAGATATAGCACAATAATCATGGCATGAATTATCCAATAAAATCAAAGGAGGTAGAGATATACCAATACATTTTACTCCTTAATCGTTTAAGCTCGGAGTCCTTGAAGTGATGTTCTCCTCTCTCTCGGTCATTTCATTCCACTTATCATTCCCAAATAAAATCTTTAGTGCTATGAACAAGTCATAAACTTTATCGAAGTATTAGTAACTAAAGCACAATAAAAATAATGCATGTCACTCAAATGATATGCATTAAAACCAATGTCATGCTTATTCAATTCATTCAATTTGGGAAACTATGTGTTTTAAAACATTTTCATTGGGATATAATTTCTTTTGCAAAACACTTTCCCAAAAACCTCCAATCAATTTGATCTTACAAACACATTTTCAATTTCCAAACAATAAAGTCTACACAATAAAAGCAATGGAGGACTTGCAAAGGTTTGACCCTCAAAACAAGGATACACTGAAAATGATCCCTTGCAATTTTTATGCAAAAACAGTTATGCTTATTACAACCAGATTCTAATACCAATTGACCGGAATGGTGGATTCCCAAGAGGAGGAGTGAATTGGGCTTTAAAACATTTGGCTAATTAATTTCACAGATTCACCACAAATCATATTCCGTTCAAATATTAAGGTGTGTATGTAAAATGATTTATGTAAAGAATACAAACATACACATGCGAAGAATATCTTATTTCAACTAAATGTGTGTATGCAAAATAATTATAACAATAAATGATCGTACATGTACAAAATTTAAAGTGCGGAAATAAAATGAGGTAGAAAGGGAGAGAGAGAGAGAGAGAGAGAGAGAGAGAGAGAGAGAGAGAGAGAGAGAGAGAGAGAGAGAGAGAATTTGTTATCGAGGTTTAACCAATCCTACCTATGTCACCGCCTTGGGCTAACCACCCAAGGATTCCACTATTTGCTCACTTAACCAGGCGAAGTGACACCGTTTACAAATGTCCTTACGAGACGGAGTCTCCCCAGCTCATGTAAGGGTAAAGCCAAACCTCTCCTTACAGGGCAGAATCTCCCCAACTTACTTATAGGTGAAGCCAAATTGGTTCCACCTTACGGGGCGGAGTCTCCCTCGCTCAATCACTAGGATAAGCCAAACTAGTTCCTCCTTATGTGGCGTACTCTCCCCAACTCAATCACCATGCTGAGCAAAAATGGTTCAAATATAATAATTTTCATACAAATAACTACTAAAACAAGCAAGGATGTACAAATTTAAAGCTCTAAAATGCACTCTCTGATGATATGAAATATTGCTCAATAGAGTATGGGTGTTTTTCTCAATGATATTTTTACAATTGAATAAGATGTTTATAATGAAAACTTCAAAGATTTAAACCCCAATAAATATTTCTTCAAAAATATTTTTCAATAAAAATGAAGGAGAACTTAGGGTTTTTTTTTTTTCTTTTTTTTTCTTCTTTTTTTTTTTTTGCAAAATAAGATATATCTAAGAAAGAACAAATGCAAATAGGATTTTCAAGCAGCATATATATGAATGAAAAAATGTGCTCAAGCTCTTGTGAATAACACAAAAAATTTCTCCAAGAATGATTTTTTAAATGAAAGATGGAGAGGAGAAATTTGATATGTAATAAAAAATCTTTCAAGCAATGTATATGAGTTTATATTTGCTCAAGATTTGGTAACAGCAAGTAACCTAAAATGAATTTCTCCAAAGGATGATTTGCAAATAAACAACTAGAAGAAAATGATGATCCTTGATATAAAAAAATGTGCTCAAATAAAAACTTTGAATGATAATCGAAGCTCTCTTTTTTTAAAAAATAAAAATAAAAATTAAAGGAATGAAAGAAAGAGAGTTGGAGGGAGTATATAATTTTGCCCCAAAAAGATTTTTTGCAATAAAAGTAGTGTGGGGGAACTTTGATTTAAAACATTGCTGAAAATATTTGAGAGAATGTTTTGGCAAATGAAAGTTGCTAATTATGCTTATGAAAGGGGTATATATAGAGTCTTCAAAAATTTTGATCGTTAAGGACAAGGAGAGTTTTTTTCAAATTGTTTAATTAAAAATTAAGCATGTTTAAGCACTGAAAAATTGAAAAGCCAGAGAGGTTCGATTGACTGGCAAAGGTGCCATTCAGCTAGCCTCAGTTCAAATTCAAATTTTCAAAGGGGGTCGGTTGATTATGGAAGGCACCGGTCGGCAAGTCTTTGGCGATTTTCCAACCCTTCGTAGGTTCGATCGGCTGGCCTATTTATTCGGTCATTCGAGTGAGTAGTGTCGGTCAGTTGGGTATTTTTAAACATGACTTGGTCGATTGGGCTTTAAAAAATAGGCTAGATACAAGGGTCAATTGGATGAGCTGAAGATCCAGTTTGCTAGACCAAGAGGCCGATTGGCTGGGCTTCTCAAGTATAATAATGGTCGTTTGACCAAGGCTTAGTAAAAATGGTTCACTACAAAGGTCAATCGGCTAGGGCATTTAAAACAAGAAAGGGCTGGTCGATTGAGGTTAGTGAAAAACTTAAGTTTAACCCTCATTTGATTTAAAAAACCCTATATGATTTTAGCATTTTCGAAAAAAGGTTTTTCAGAAAGTGTTGGGTTCCCCTAAGGTTAGTATATGGTCTTTTTGAGCATTTATCCACTTCATACAAGACATGCATTATTACAGACCAAATCTAAATGCAATTACAAATAAAACAAATGTCTTCTTCTTCTTTTCCTCTTTATTCTTCCATGGAATCCGCTAGATGATATGATCTTTAAGTCCCTCCTAGCTTCTATATGCTTTGTCATTATCAAAATAGGGATCAGACTCAAAAAGTCAACAACTGGCACAACATATATGAATTTGCGTACAAATATATACTTCTCAAAATAAGCAAGGATGTACAAATTTAAGCACTAAATGCACTCTCAGATGTTATGAATTAAGCTTGAGAGAGAAATTGTGTTTTTCTCAAAAAAATTTTAGAATATTTGAATAAAATATATATGATGAAATCATCAAAGATTTAGACCAAATAAATTTTCCAAAAATATTCCTCTATAAAAAGTAGGAGAACCTAGGGTTTTTGCTTTCAAATAGTATTTGCACAAATATATGTATATGATCTTTAAAAAAGAAATGCATAATAAAAACCTTCAAAGATCTTAAAATCCCAAACCCTTTCTTCAAAAAGATATTCAAAAATATTGTTTAAGAAAGCTAGGGTTTTTGCTCAAAGAAATTTTTGCAATAAAAAATATGTGAGCTTTTAAAATTTTGCAATAAATGTGCAAAGATTCATAAGTTAGAATAAGTTTCCCCAAAGTATTTATCAAGAAAAATACGTGGGAGAAACCTAAACTTTACTCTCTACAAATGATTTTCAAAATGAAGGATTAAAAGAGAGTAGATGCTTCTAAATGAAATAAATGCCCCATAAATCAATAACCCTCAAGTGCAATAACTTTGCAAGTGAAGGAAGTGATATACAATCAAAGCTCTCTTTCAAAAAGATTTATCAAAGAATAATGAAAAGAGAGTAAAAATATAGCACAAAACTTTGAGAGTATTTTTAAGACTAATCATGTTTTTAATTGTGCTTATAAGAGGGCTATATATAGAATTCCCAAAAAAATATGACCGTTAAGGACACACTTGGTATTTTGAAAGTGTTTAATTACAAAATTAATGATGTTTTAGCGCTAAAAAATTGGGCAACCTGAAAGGTTCGATCGGTTGGGGAACACACCGGTCGACTGACCTCAGGCGATTTTCCTAACCTTTGTAGGTTTGGTCAACTAGCCTAATGATCCGGTGAGCTAAGATAAAAGGCCGATTGACTGGGCATTTTTAACTCTGTTAGGTTGGTTGGCTGGTATTTAAAAAACGAGTCAAATATTAAGGTCGGTCGGCTAATGGCTTAATCTGTTAAAATTGTCGATCGACTGAGCTATGAAAAATATGCGAAAAGTGAAGGCCGGTCAGGTGAGCTTTTCAAGAGAAAACATAGCCAGTCAGCTGAGCGTTTCAAGAGAAAACATAGTCGGTTGGATGGGCCAATGTATCTTGTCCAAAAGACTGTGGTTGGTTGACTGAGGTGATTATAACGTGCTTAGGTTAGTTGACTGAGGTCATTGAAAAACCTAAGTTTTTGCCCGATTTGATTTCAAAAACATTTTGAAAACTTTGTATGATTTTTTCATTTTAGAAAAAGGTTTTTCATTAAAGTGTTAGGTTCCCCTAAGGTCTATATATGGTTCTATTTGAGCATTCATCCACATCATGCAAGATATGCATTATTATAGACCAAATGCATTTACAAATCAAAAAATAAATGCCTTCTTTTCTTTGCTCTTCAATCTTCCATAGAATACGCCAAGGGATGTATACGCTTTGTGTCCTTCATAGCTTTCATTTTTCCTTGTAGATAGTAAATGCTCATATAAATTGATTAACATGGCTTGAGGTTATTTTGATTAACCACACATGCATACTCTCATCAACCTTTACCTTATGTGTGCTGAAACATAAACCTACTTCAACATCAAATACACACATAAGATTCTTGTGCTTTGTCATTATCAAAACAAGAATCGAACTCAAAAAGTCAACAATCTCCCCCTTTTTGGTGATGACAAACACAAACAAGCAAAATGGTTTTAGCCAGAAAAGGCTTCACCTTACAATGTGCATAATTTAAAGATAATCAGCATAGCTCAAGCAAATTCACAAAAGAAGACATTTCAAATTAATTATGCATTTAGTTTTAGCATTAAAGCACAGACATGCATCATTAAATCTTAGATGCTCATTATATTTAAAAGTTAAAAGCGCATGGAGTAAAGAAAAAAGATTTACTACATTTTGCTCAAACATTTCTTCCCCCCCCCCCCCTATGGCATCAGCAAAAGGGTTAAACTAAGTAAAAACAATTTTAGCATTAAAAGAAAACTTTAGCTTAACAGAGAACTCCCTTTTTAAAAGTTTTAACTTAAAAGAAAAAATGGGCATAACAAATAGTTTTATAACCATGTTAAAAGGATTTGGCATTTTTGCACACAGAACAGTAGAACTCATCATTAAAAAAAATTACATGATAAACATGGTTAGATCAGAAACATCCTCAAACCATTGTAATTTAGACATTACATAAAACCCGTAAAAGATTTGAGTTCAAAACATACGACATATGATGGCAAGTGTAGGTTTGAGCATAATATCAGTCTAGCTAGTTCACATGCGTTTCATATATAATCAATGAACCAATTATGCAATGCCCCAAAAAAATTTTAATATATATAAATTTCATGACACAAAAATTTGAATACTAGTCTTGTTAACTCTATGAATCCAATCTAGTTTTGATAATGACAAATCACTTGGTATTTGACCTGTAAAATTGAGTTTATAAATAGGATCATGATTTAGAGTGCATGAATAGTAAACTTGTATGGATGACACGAGGAACCTAAAGTACATATCACTTAGCTCAATATATGGAACAAGAGGAATAAAAGGATGAAAAAGCAAGCTTCAAGTTCAAGATCTTCAATGGGAATGAGTATTTAGAATTGAATGTATTTACATGTGTCATATGATATAATTCAAAGCCCAAACATTTCCCTAGACTGACCTTAAGACTCATGCATTTTATGAAAGATTCATTTATATTAGTTCTAGGTTGAAGGAATTATTGGAGGCAAATTTCAGAGGCCTCGTCGATGAACCCCATGGCCTCGCCCATGAACGCATGAAGGCCACCCAATGATGAACAGTTTGCTCTTGTCAATGAAAAAATACCGAGAGTCCAAAAAGTTCATATAGTGTTCTCGTTGACAAACTCATGGCCTCGTCGACGAATGTACCCATTCGTCAACGAAGGTCATGGCGTATAATCACATTCTCATCGCAAATACAGATGAAAACCTTTATTTGCAAATGATCCAATGGCTAGGATTTAATTTGATAGCAACAACACTATTTAAGCATACCCTAAACCCTAGAGATAGAAGAAGAAACACTTTTAGAGAGACTAATCTTATTATCTTGTGCTAAGTGTTCTTCCATTCCAAGATTTTACCAACACTCTACTACATCCATACTCTTTGGGCAAATCATCTCAGCTTTCCAATGCGATTTCATCTACACATCTTACAAACAATCCTTGGTGATTGAGGTTTGATAAATAAGTTGATTGGTTTGTGGTTCCAATGTGTATATATATATATATAACTCCAAGATTTTCATCTCTTATATTCTTATATCTAATATTTTTATTGAGAATAAAAATCTTTGTTTTAGTACTTGAAAATTTTATTTGAGAAAGGATTTTTCTAAATTCTGAATTCTTGCAGATATTCAAGTTTATATTTCACACAAAGATTTCATCTTATGATATTATTGCAAAAACTTTTAATAAGCAGATCCTAAGGATTTTAAAATACATAACCTTGAGAAATCTTGTTGAAAAATATTGACTTTTGTTCGGATCTTTGAAGATATTTTATCATATTTATATATCCATATACAAAGATCATATATTTGTTGATACACAAATATCATTGAAAAGATCTTACACACTCATTGAGCTTCATGTTTCATCGTATGATTATGTATTAGGATTTATCTTGTACTCACTAGCTTGGTTAGAAGCATTTTGAGTTTTTTCAGAAATTTTATTCATTATTTTGTATTCATGGTTCGGGCTGTGAACCGGGGTTGAAGAGGAAGCTATGTCTCTTGTAAGCACAAATTGTAAGGGAAGCCCGTCCCAGTTAAAGGAGCGGATTTTTATGAGAATCCTTGATTGGGTTGCTCAAGGAAGGGACATAGGCTGGGGTAGGCCGAAACTCGTAAAAATCAAGTTTGCATCTCTCTTACCCTTACCTCTATTTAATTTCTGCGTAATCTTATTTATGTGAATATTGTGAATATTTCAAATAGATAGTAGGTTTGCAAAGTTATTGGGTAAATTAGGTTGATTAATAAAATCTTTTATTAAGTTGATTAATTTAAAAAGATTGAGGTAGTTGTAAGTAGCTTGCAAGTTTGTAATTGATTGTTTTCAAAATTAGAACTTGAAAGACTTAATTTTTAAAATACCCAATTCACCCCCTCCCTCTTGGGATAACACCGGAATTCACATTTGGTATCATAGAGGGTTCACATAGACTTAACTATTATTTTTTTAAAAGATGACAATGGCACACATCGGTGTGACCCCATTCGGCGAGGGAGACTCGTCCACTAGACCACCAGTTTTTTGTAGTGTAAATTGCACCTACTGGAAACAAAGGATGAGTATATATCTTTTAAATGTGGATTGGAAAGTATGGAGACTAGTTTCTAAAGGAAACCAAGTTTCTATGAAAGTAATTGATAAAGTAAATGTACCTAAGACTCAAGATGAGTATACTGATGATGATTGGAAATTTGTTCAAATAAATGCTACTACTATAAACCTTCTATACTGTGCACTATACATTAATGAGTTTAATAGGGTAATGTCCTATAAAACTACTAAAGAGATGCGGGAAAAATAAGAGGTAACATATGAATGCACTAAGGAAGTAAAAGATAGTAGGATAGATATGCTTATTAATGAATATAAGGCATTTAAAATGACTACAGATGAGTCTATTTAATCTAGGTACACTAGATTCACACACATCACGAATTCATTAAATGCTCGCGGTAAATCTTACCCTACTTATGAGTTGATCAGGAAAATCCTTAGGGGACTACCACCAGTTTGGGAAGCTAAAGCTACCGCTATAGCCGAAGGAAGGCATCTGAAAGAGATTTCGGTTGATGAACTGATCGGTTCACTTATCACGTATGAGCTAGCAATAAATGAGAGGAAAAGTGAGCAGAATAAAGCAAAGAGAGTTACAGCTCTTAAGGCATTGTCTAGTAGCTCTAGTGAATGAAGTGACTCAAAATTAAAAGATGGCATAGCCTTACTAAAAAGAAGTTTGAAAAGTTCTTGAAGAAGACTAAGAAGTTTAACAAAAAATTTTGGAACTCAAAATCAGAAAGAGGAGAGTCCAGCAAGAGGAAACAAAAGAAAGATTTGCCAACTTGCTACAATTGTAGAGAGGTTGGACACATCAAGCCTGAATTTCCTAAACTAATGAAAGCCTCCAAGAAAAAGAAGAAGGCTCTAACGGTCGGTTGGGACACATAAGGCTCTAAAAGTTGGTTGGGACACACACATCACAAGCAGTTCATAAATTGAGTCCAGTAATGATCTGGTAGCCAATATGTGTCTAATGGCACATGATGACCTTGAAATACAATCATCTTTCTTAGCATCATCTTATTATTCCAGTGTTTCTGAAAATGAAAATAGCATGCTTTCTTATAATGAATTGCAACAAGAATATTTGTACGCTCTTAAAATGCTTAAGAAGAAAACTAAGAAAATTTCTGGTTTGAAATGTAAAGTTACATAACTCCCAAAGTTGATTGAAAAATAGAATGAGTCCCATCCATTTGTGTTAAAAGAAAAGGATTTAGAAATTGAGGAATTGGAAAGAAATTTGAAAGATAATTTTAAAATTATTCATAATTTCACAGAGGGTCAAAGTAACTTTGAAAGACTTCTTGGGGCACAAAGAAATTCCATAGATAAAGAAGGACTTGGTTTTAATGGAAAAGAAAATTTGAAACAAAAATATATTTACATGGGTTATTTTGCAAAAGAATCAAAAGCTTATGCTCCATCAAAATCCTCTTATAAATATACTACATGCTTTAAATGTAAAAGGATGGGTCATATAAAATTTGATTGTCCTTTTAAGAACAAAGATGTTAAAATGAAAAAGGTATGGAGAGTTAAAGGAGATTCAAGTACTAACCACCATGGACCCAAGAAAAAATGGGTACCAAAAATAGTTAAATGTGTATTGCGGGTATTCTTTAGATCAACCTCCTCAAAAGATAGATGGTATATGGACAGTGGATGTTCACATCATATGACTGGGGATAAAGCTAAATTCGCATCCATCACACCAAAGGATGGAGAATTTGTCACTTTTGGGACATTGCAAAAGGGAAGATCATAGGACTAGGTAAAGTTGGTAATGATCCATCACTTATTATAGATGATGTTTTACTGGTTGAGGGTTGAAAACACATTTTATTAAGTATAATTCAACTGTGTCGTAAAGGTTACAAAGTATCTTTTGAACATGACAAGTGCACTATTGAATATAAAACTAATAACAAAATTTTATTCACTGCTAAGCGTCATGAAAATGTATATACCACCAGCTTTGATAACTTAACTGCTCACCATGTGACATGTTTCTTTGTTATGAAATAAATTAGTTGGATTTGGCGTAGGAGACTAGGACATGCAAACATGGACTTAATATCTAAACTAGTTAAGGGAGACTTAGTTAATGGATTGCCTAAGACAAAATTTGTGAAAGACAATCTGTGATGCATGTCAACTAGGAAAACAAGCAAGATCTAGTTTTAAGAAGAATAAAGCAATCTCTACTACTAGACCACTTCAAATGCTACACTTATATTTATTTGGTCCAAACCCAATTCAAAGCTTAAAAGGAAAATCATACGCATTTGTTATTGTTGATGATTATTCTAGATTTACATGGGCACTATTTTTAGGTCACAAAGATGAAGCGTGTGAACAATTTATTAAACAGTGCAACAAAATTCAAAATGAAAAGGGATATACTATCACTAAAATCCAAAGTGATAGGGGTAGAGAATTTAAAAATCAAGGTATGGAAGAATACTGATTCATTTGTGATTCATTTGGATTATCTCATAACTTTTCTGCTCTTAGAACACCACAATAGAATGGTGCAGCTAAAAGAAAAAATAGTTCTATACAATAAATGACCAGAACTATGCTTAACAAATATAAACTACCTAAGTACTTCTGGGCTAAAGGGAGTAAACACCACTTGTTATGTTCTAAATAGAGTCCTAATTAGATCATCCCTAAATAAGACTCCATATAAATTATGGAATGGCCATACACCAAACATCTCATATTTCCATGTTTTTGGCTGCAAATATTTTGTACTTAGAGACAATAAACATTTAGGAAAGTTTGATGTGAAATCTTATGAAAGTATTTTTCTAGGATATGCCTTAGATAGTAAATCCTATAAGGTATATAATAAACAAACATTAACCATTTTAGAATCCATTCATGTATTATTCAATGAGTCCAATCCATTTGCTGAAAAGACTGATAAGGATGAAGTTGAGATTAATAGGGAAATTTTAAAAATTATATATTGAAGATAATTTAGAGAAGACAAATGAAGTTAAAGAAGCATCTTCTAAAGATAATCAAGAAGAAAAAGAGGTTAATAAAATACCTAGAGAATGGAAGTATATAAATAATCATCCTATAGATCAAATTATTGGAGAACCATCACAAGGAGTAACTATAGGATCCTCACCTAGAAATATGATTAGTCATTTTGCTTTATTATCATAAGAAGAATCTAAGAATGTGAGTGAGGCAATTGAGGATGAATTATGGATAATATCTATGCAAGAAGAATTAAACTAGTTTGAGAGAAATAAAGTCTGGACATTAGTTCCTAGACCTGAGGATAAGACAGTTATTGAAACAAATTGGATATATAGGAACAAGAAAGATGCACATGGAATAGTTGTTAGAAATAAGGCAAGACTAGTAGTTCAGGGATATAACCAGGAGGAAGGAATAGATTTTGAGGAAACCTTTGCACATGTAGCTAGAATGGAAGCCATTCGAATGCTGCTAACTTATGCTGCTTTTAAAATTTTCAAATTGTATCAAATGGATGTCAAAAGTGTATTTTTAAATGGCTACATAAGTGAAGAAGTATATGTAGAACAACTTCCATGTTTTGAAAATCATAAATATCCAAATCACATTTATAGACTAACTAAAGCATTGTATGGTTTAAAGTAAGCTCCTAGAGCTTGGTATGAAAGGCTAAGCGGGTTTCTACTGGAAAATGGATTTACTAGGGGAAAGATTGACATGACACTCTTTATAAAAGCTAAAAATGAAAATTTGCATCTAGTACAAATATACATAGATGATATCATATTTGGAGCAACAAATAAAGAGTTGTGCAATGAGTTTGCAAAGTGTATACAAAATGAATTTGAGATGAGCTTGATGGGAGAACTTAACTTTTTCCTAGGACTTCATATCAAACAAGCACAACATGGAATCTTTATAAATCAATCGAGATATATTAGAGACTTGCTCAAAAGGTTTAATATGGAAGATGGTTAAGGAGACGAGGGGCATGCTCTGCTACGAGCCATGATGGCTGGCTGCCCCTAGTTGAAAGAGTGAGCGTGGGGGTGAGGATGGTGAGAGAGAATCGTGAGGTGAAAAAGATAGAGAAGGAGATGAAAGGGCTCAACTGCTACTGGAAGTGGTCGAGAGGAGATGGTGTTGTCAGGGGTCAAGGATGGATCTCAAGTTTGCTGGATGCTGTGAGTGATGTTGAGGGTGGCCGAGATGACTTCCAAAGAGAGCCAATGGAGGGAAAAGGGACTAGGAGATGGATGGAACTACTGATTTGCTACGTTGTCAGGAAATGGAGGAGAGTCGTTCAAGGGTGTGGCTGTGCTGGTGATGAAGCATCAGCAACGGGGGAGAGGTCAAAAAGTGAGAAAGAGTGAGCTCCCAGAGAAAATGATGAACAGTGCACCTGCCCTCCCCCCTCCCCTCTCTAACTTTACACAAGGACTCCTTTTATAGGAGTTTTGTGGTGAAATTTGCGTGCAAAGGCACCTTCTCCTCCGCGTGAATGACTCTGATAGAATCCCCAATAGGAATATTTTCAGTCCTCCCACCCATGGCATGATTTCTGGATTTCTTTATTCCTCATCTAATAATTTGACTTTCTTCTTGATGTGCAGGGTGGCTTGGAATGTGCTTCCATGTGATACTTTGAGGAACCTAGCATTTTCTTTTTTGTTTTCTTTTTTGGTTTCCACGAATGAAAAGCTCGTTTTTAAAAATACTTGATTCTCGAAACTTGGAAGGACCCGGACTCATAAAGATGACTCAATAAAAATTCACTTTAAAAATTAAATGACTCGTCTCCTAAAAATTTGAAAAACTTGGAAAAATTCTGGGGCTCAAATTGAAACACCGCGATTCGGTTAAAGACACCAGGACTCGACTAAAAGTATTGGGACTCAACTAGAAAACAACGAGACTCGATCGAGAACACTGGGACTCAATGTGAAATACTGGGGCTCGGTTGGCACACTGGGACTCGGTTAAAAAATGCGGGGACTCAATTTAGAATACTGGGGCTCGGTAGGTATACCGACACTCAATTGTGAAGTAAAACGACTCAACTTTGAAGACTCAGGACTCAACTTAAGACTTCGAGACTCAATTTAAAATACCAGGGCTCAATTTACAACACAGGGATTCAATTTAAAAACACTAGACTCTTAAAGTAGGGTCCTCCAATTTTTGGGATTCGAAGTTAACTTTTATTGCACTAGGTCTTTTCAAAAACGGTCTGGTTAAAATTAGGGTGTCGACAGCTGCCCCTCTTTGTAGGTTTTGTTATTCCAATGTAACAGTAGGAACTCTCCTATGTTATTTGTAACAACAAGCCTGCAAAGATAAAAGACACCCATTTTAACCAAGCCGCACAACCATTCAATGCCTTTGGGTCAATCATGGATGCTTGCCTACCAGGGATGGGGAAATGGCAATGTCACATAGCTTTCTAAAAAATTTGTAGTTAGTAGTTTTTGGTTGGAAGTTAATGGGGATTAGTAATCTGCGTCGGATGTAGGGGTTCAAACTAGAGAAATGAAGTGTTCCGGATATAGGAATATGAGTTATGAGGGTGAGGAGATGGCAAGCTTCAGATTATTCATTCTGAGCTTGCAAGTCACAAGAGGGTAACGGGCCTTGGAATATTCAATCCGGGTTTCTGTGCCTCAGGAAGAGAACTTGGGCCATGCCATGAGTGATAGATGATCATTCAGGCATAGGCTACCCTTAGGTTTTTATTTTTTGGAAAAAATGTCTTTTTAGGTTTGAAACACATTTGTCCCGCTGGGGATGATCAATCGGGAGTGAAATCCCAAGATCTCTTTGGAAAATGTCCTCAAATGTAGGGCTCTGAGTTACTCCACTAGGGATGATCAATTGGGAACGAAATCCCAAGATCTCTGGGAAAATGTTCTCAAGCGTGGAACTCAGAGTTATTCCTATGGGGATGATCAACCGAGAGCTAAATCTCAAGATCCTTTAGGGAAATGAGCATTCAGGTGTAGAGTCCTAAATTCCTAAAAAGAGGATGCTCCACTGGGGATGATTGATCGAGTGTACAATCCCGAGATCTTTTGGAAGACGAGTGCTTAGGTATAAGATCCTGATAGTTTTTCAAAAGATGGCTATTTTAAAGGTGGATGCTCAGGTGTCGGATCCCGAAGTGTAGAAACATGGAAGTCAGGAGATAATTCAGGTGTATGATCTCAAAGACTAATCAAGCGTAGAATCATGAGAGTCGGGTGAAGATTCAGGTGTATGATCCCAAAGACTACTCAAGTGTAGAATTGTGAGAGTCAAAAGAAGATTCGGGTGTATGTTCTTGAAGACTACTCAAGGGTAGAATCTTGAGATTTTATTAGCTGCTCAAGCATATGATCTTGAGGATTTCTCAGATGTAAGATTCTGAGAGTCTGTTGAGTGCTCGAGTGTAGCATCTCGAGAGTTTCTCAAATATAGGACTCTGAGAGTTTTCTGATTGCTTGAGTGTAGGATCTTGAGGACTTCTTAAATTTAGGATTCTAAGAGTTTTCTGATTGCCTGAGTGTAGGACCTCGAGGACTTCTTAGTTGTAGGATTCTAAAAGTTTTTTGATTGCCAAATTGTAGGATCTCGAGGACTTTTTAGATGTAGGATTCTAAAAGTTTTATGATTGCCTATGTGTAGGATCTCAAGGACTTCTTAGATGTAGGATTCTAAGAGTTTTCTGATTGCCCGAGTGTAGAATCTCGAGAAATTCTTAGATGTACGATTCTAAGAGTTTTCTGATTGCCTGAGTGTAGGATCTCGAGGACTTATTAGATGTAGGATTCTAAGAGCTTTCTAATTGCCCGAGTGTAGGATCTCGAGGACTTCTTAGATGTAGGATTCTAAGAGTTTTCTAATTGCCCGAGTGTAGGATCTCGAGGACTTCTTAGATATAGAATTCTAAGAGTTTTCTGATTGCCCGAGTGTAGGATCTCGTGGACTTCTTAGATATAGAATTCTAAGAGTTTTATGATTGCCCGAGTGTAGGATCTCGAAGACTTCTTAGATGTAGGATTCTAACAGTTTTCTGATTGCCCGAGTGTAGGATCTTGAGGACTTCTTAGATGTAGGATTCTAAAAGTTTTCTGATTGCCCGAGTGTAAGATCTCGAGGACTTCTTAGATGTAGGATTCTAAAAGTTTTTTGATTGCCTGATTGTAGGATCTCGAGGACTTCTTAGATGTAGGATTCTAAGAGTTTTCTGATTGCCTGAGTATAGGATCTCGAGGACATCTTAGATGTAGGATTCTAAGAGTTTTTTGATTGCCCGAGTGTAGGATCTTGAGAAATTCTTAGATGTAGGATTCTAAGAGTTTTCTGATTGCCTGAGTGTAGGATCTCGAGGACTTATTAGATGTAAGATTCTAATAGCTTTCTGATTGCCCGAGTGTAGGATCTCGAGGACTTCTTAGATGTAGGATTCTAAGAGTTTTCTGATTGCCCGAGTGTAAGATCTCGTGGACTTCTTAGATATAGAATTCTAAGAGTTTTATGATTGCCCGAGTGTAGGATCTCGAAGACTTCTTAGATGTAGGATTCTAACAGTTTTCTGATTGCCCGAGTGTAGGATCTTAAGGACTTCTTAGATGTAGGATTCTAAAAGTTTTCTGATTGCCCAAGTATAGGATCTCGAGGACTTCTTAGATGTAGGATTTTAAGAGTTTTCTAATTGCCCGAGTGTAGGATCTCGAGGACTTCTTACATGTAAGATTCTAAGAGTTTTCTGATTGACCGAGTGTAGGATCTTGAGGACTTCTTAGATATAGGATTCTAAGAGTTTACTGATTGCTCAAGTGCAGGGTCTTGAGGACTTTTTAGATGTAGTATTCTGGGAGTCAATTGATTGCTCGAGTGTAAGATCTCAAGAATCTCAAGTGTAGAATATTGAGAGTCAAAATGAACATTTGAGTGTAGGATCTCGAAAGTCTCAAGGATTACTCAGGTGTTAAAACAAATGAGTTAATTCTCTTCTGGGTCAACTGCCCTAGTTTCAAAGTATATCAATCTGTGCCTAGGGTCAGCTACCCCAGTTTCAAGATTTACTTAGTCAAGGATGCAATAAGGATGTTCAAAAGCTTATTAAGACAAGTATGAATGAATGATGCTCTGCTGCTATATGTATGCATGTAGCTACCTGTGATTCTAGAATGCAAGGATATGTCACTATATGTATGCACATCACTACCTATGACGCAAAATCATGTATGCATTTTTCTTTTCTATGTAATGAAATGCATGATGTTTTATGAAATTTCTTTTTCCAATGCGCCTATAATCAGCGACCAATTTTTGATTTTGGCTATGTGTTCAAGCTTTAATCTAAGGTGAATACCTCTAAATCTGGCTCAAATGAGACTCAATCCAAGATCCGCCCAGTTATATGTCACTGATCTTGGTCCTACTTTCAAATTCTACTTTGATGTGAAAAGCATAGAAACTGGCTCTACAACATCTCAACATGAAATCTGCCCTAGTTTCATTTGTTTGCAACTAATCTTGGCCACTACTTTCAAAAGGAATTCAACATAGAGTTTGCCCCAGTTACATTCGTTTGCTGCTGATTCTGTTCACTCGACATTCTTTCAATTGGGGACTTTCTTGGCAATTCTTCACGGGATACCTTCTTTGACAATTTATTCCACACTTTGTAGCTTTTGGAGAGTGATAAAGGGAGTATTTTTTTTTGAAGGATGAAGGTTCATGCATTTAGGACATCAATTTGCTAAATCAAGAGATCGATGTGCAAAATAGATGTTTTATCATGTCCATTCTTTTTGGAAGGAAAAATTTTCATACCAGTATTCAAAAGTCATGTGGCACTGATTCTCTCCCTTCGTCGATTACCCCCATTTTGTTGAGGGAAACTTCTCCTCTTTTGACTTATTTTGCTCTTAACCCATTGGAAATCTTTTGTTTGACTGTTACTCCTAGTTTAGTTAGTTCGACCCATGTTTTGATCTTAAGATGGTCTTTAAGACTTGGGATGAAACGTAGGCTTAAGGATTTAGGTTCTTAGAAGAAAATGGAAACTAAAGCTAAAAAATCTCATTCCCTAAATGATATCTTCTGCCCCAATTGTGCGAGACATTCTTGTAAGAATTTGACTGAACTTATCCTTTTGAACAACCTACCTATGTACCTTTTCAGGATCAGGTCATAACATAGTTCAAACTCAATATTGAGTCTGACAAATCATTTGAGACAACAATGTGAGTACCAATCTGGTCAGGTCTTTCCTTTGGACCATAATGCAGGCTTAGGGTATTGGTTGGAGAAGAAAAAGGCTACAACACGGCTCAGAATTTGCTAGATTTTAAAGGGGTAATCCTTGGTCAAAGATCACATCTTAAACATGTCCCTTTTCATTTTCTTTCTTTTCTGTTTTTTCCACATTTTTGCTCTCCCTTTTACGGAGTATTTTTTAGTATCATGTTCATTAGAAGTTAAATTGGGACTGATCCTTTTCAAACTGCCCCAACGTGGGGTGTGATTTTTTCACGAGTTGATTAAGAATTGAATTCTTTTAGGTTCAAGAGGGCTAGCAAGGGGGTTTTTCCTTTTTTTCTTTTCTCGATAGCCGAAAAATGGCCTGCCGTCACTTTAGGTAACCTGTTATTGTCTCATATGATTTGTTAGACCTTTAAAACCCCGAACCAATTAAGTTTTTGGCAAATGACTTTTGAAGAAAATGGCTTAACTTTCAAGCTCAAACTAGTTAAAAAATGGTAAATCCACATTAGGGTTCATTTTAGGAGGACTGGTTGACCAAAGACGGCTATCTGTCATTTGATCAAAACGAGAGTAATGAACTGACATGAGATTGTTGGAACAACATAGTCATTTTGTCCAATTCCTTAAAGTATTCCTCCATAATTTTCAAATTCGATGGGGCTAAGGACGATTGTTTCCTCCTCCTCTTCTTCCACCTTTGGATTGGAACTTCAAATTCAAAATCACTTCCTGGCTCATGAATACTAGCAGTGTTATTTTCCCTATTCCCGCATACAAACATGAGCAAAAAAATTTTGCAATTGAACTCATGATGCAAATGATATATGAAAATGCATAGCTTCATTTCATTAAGGGAGATGAAATTCTTTGAGACAGAAACATCACAGAATTACAAAGAGAATGGAAATAAAGAAATAACGAGGACAAAAGCACCATATGGAATGGATTGGGTAGTTAATAGTCTATCTCTTTTGTGTTTCGACTCCTACTGTAAAATGGTAAACCCCTCCAGTCAAGCTAGTCCTGGGTCCATGGCTGATAATCCGACTTCAGCAAATTTTGACATGCTAATCATTTCCTTCCCTAACTATTTATCATCAAAAGTCAAAGAACCGGCATCCCTTAGTGATTGTACCTTGTGCTTGAATTTCCAACATCAGTCAATGGTGTGGCCCGGTGAATTGGAATGATATACACAGCGAGCATTCGGATCATACCACTGTGGCAGGGGATGTTGTACAGCTATTCCAGGGATGATTGAGATGAGCCCCCTCTCAAGAAATTGGGGAAACAATTCCAAATAGGACATGGGAATTGGATCGATTCTATTAGGACCCCTTCCCTGCATTTGAACATTTTGCTGAGTGAGCGTAGGTCTAGTGCCTGCATGCGCCACCTGATTAATGGTGGGCTTGACGGCAAAATTTCTCCTCACCCCCTATTTTGGTTGCCTTGGTAATAACGCCCCTGAATCATGTGGGCTTCTTCGTCTTTCTTCTTGTTAGTCCACTTCCTGGCCAAATCAGTCTCATTTTCACTATCTTTGACCATGCCTGCCCTGATGTCAGCTTCAATCCTACTTCCCACGGCCACAATGTCCATGAAGTCATGGGGAGTTGCTCCCCAAAGATGCCCATGGTAGGGGTCTTTTAATGTATTTATGAACATCATGATAGCTTCCCAGTCGCATACCGGGGGGTCCACTTGGATTGACACATCCCTCCATCTATAGGCCTACTCTCTAAAGGTCTCTATGGGTTTCTTCTCCATCTAAAAAGGGATATCCTGTCCGGAGCCATTTCCAGGATATGGCAATATTGTGCCTCAAAAGCATCTACCAAATCCCCCCATATGCGGATTCGGGCCCTGTCTTGTTGGATATACCATCTGGCCGCTGCTCCCGTAAGATTGCTTCGAAAGTAATGCATCATCAATTTCTCATTGTCAGCATAAGCGGCCATTAACTGGAAAAATAGGCACATGTGGGTTTGGGGGCATGTAGTCCCATCAAACTTCTCAAAGTTGGTAATTTTAAACTTCAGAGGGAGCACTACGTTAGGCACCAAGCAATAATCTAAGGGTCTGGTGATATTGGAGGTTCGGGTCCCTTCTATAGCTCTTAACCGCTCTTCAAGCTCATCACAACAGTATTCTTTTGTAGTCTTGATTGTTCCCACAACTTTTGACGAAGGCATTCCCATTCCTAGAGTTATCGCTACTAGAACAAAGGAGGCCACGCCAAGTAGTGGTCTCTCTGAGGTAAACGGTGGCGGTCCTAATGACTGCCCATGAATTGGTGTGAAGCCTGGTGGGTGGATAGGATCTGTTTCTTCTTCATGATGCTATTCCTGGACTGTCTTTCCTTTGTTTACCAGTTGGTCCAATATTATTTTCATCTGATTGCCTAGTTCCTTTTGTCCTTGCTCTATGCCCAGGACCCGGTTTTCTATGTGTTCCGCCATGGTTTTTTCTTTGCTT
The DNA here is from genome assembly GCF_029873635.1 of Malania oleifera. Taxonomy (NCBI): domain Eukaryota; kingdom Viridiplantae; phylum Streptophyta; class Magnoliopsida; order Santalales; family Ximeniaceae; genus Malania; species Malania oleifera. The sequence continues at coordinate 46,222,252 of NC_080424.1, read as the reverse complement.
TTGGTATTGTAAAGGTGGATAGAAGTGGGCTTAATCTTGGAGTTCCAGTTTTTGATTCTGCCTAATTTTATAGAAAATCAGAATGTGATTATTGGCTTTTCGGAGGGGAACATGCATGCATGTATGCATGTAATGCAACCTAGACAATCATTTGGCCAAGGTTTTAGGAAAAAATCACATTAATTAATGATCTTGGGAATAATTTGTTTTCCCCTTGGTAGGGTACTTTGGGAAATTTAGCTTTCCAAAAATGAATTAGGCTCTTTTCGAAAGATTGGCCAAGTGATATGGATGCCTATCCTGGATGCAGGATGTACACACCACGAAACAATTTAAAACATATGTATAAAATATATGGATTACAACATGCAGAAAAGGATGTGGCTCCTGTCCCCACCCTGGGATAAGTATGTATATGGGGTTCTCTAAGGCTCTACCCTAGGCAAGGGATTATGGACAATCATGTGTAGTTAGGCTCAAATCCCTAAAGACAACAGGTTCCCAGATTGAGACGCCATCCTCCCTCATAGAGGTCCGGACAAAGCTCGCACTAAGCGGAGTGGTTTGCGGGTCCGCATAGGCCATGCCACATAGGAACTGTGACTATTACACTCCTTTCTAATCCTAGCAGGGAAAGCTTGGGTATAGAGCTATGAGAGTGTGTGAGTTTAACCATTTCAACCTACACCCCCTACCCCACATCCATTCATTATTCAAAATTAAACACATGCTCAACAAAATAGCAGAGGAAACAAAACATCATGCTTATTCAAGGTACCACTAATCACATGCTTAGCTAACACAAGAAGAACTACACACATGCTTATTCAAGTATCAAGGCAAGTAAGGCATTCACAATTATTCATGTATATGCAACCAAATTTGTACAAAAGAGAAAGGGAGTAATCAAAAAGGCTTATTTGGATTTGAGATCGAGATAATTCTCAATTAATCACTGGCTTGACTCTCAAGTGTCCCTAGCGGAGTCGTCAAACTAGCGTGACGTCCCAGACTTGACCCAGAGAGAACCAATTTCTCTGGCACAAAAATGTGTGGTTCCAGCTGCAATAGGGGAAAATGGATGTGTGATTTTGAAAATGTGATTTTTCATGAAAAACATGTGTGAAGGAGTCACCACTTACCTTTTGAAGTGCGGTTGGAACACTCGATTGCTACCCCATTAGGGGTAGAATCGGTCTGCATCACCAGAGTTGGGTTTAGGAGTATAGTCATGCGAGGGGAAGGTATTAGCACCCCCTACACGCTCATTCTTACGAACGGTACCAGATTAATAAAAAATTATCCCTGAAATAAACTTGATAAGACTTTCAGAACTACTCCTTTTCAAAAATCAAAAGGATGAAAATACTATATACGTATTCCCTCAGAATCGCGGCAATCCGATACTCTGAAGAGTCTATGCCCTTGGTTGCAATCATCGGGAAGGAAAATTGAAAATAGGATACAAAATACACTCCTGGGGGTTTTGAAATATGTAGATTTTTCTAAATAGGAAAAAACTATTCCATGAGGTTTTCAAAATTTCTTCAGGATGAAAATGATTTTCTGTGCCTAAAACAACATTTTTGTGATTTTTCCTAAGTGTGAAAGCATTTTTGTGATTTTTGTGATTTTTTCCCGAATTTCAAAATAACAAAAATCAATGGAAATCAATGTGTCAAAAGGTTTTTGTGATTTTTGATAATTTTGAGATATTTTGTGAATTTTTTGGATATTTGGATAGTAATAAACAAATAAGATAGAGAAAATCGACGTGAACCAATTCGAGGGATGACGAACCAGTCAAACATTGACCAGTTTGAGGGAAGAACCAGTTTAAGGTCTTGGTCGAGACTATGAGTCAACGTGCATTGCCTTACACGTGGACTATGTGTGTTCAAGTGTAGGTTAGAACACACGAATGATATACGGTGCATGAACGCCTGCGTACACGTGTTTGTGTGAAATGATACACATGTATATGCATAACCATGTGAATGTGTGCGTGAGTACATGCATGCATATGCCTGAATGTGAATGTGTGTGTATGTGTGAACATGAATGTGTGACTATGTGAATGTGTGAAGGTGGTAATGCATGCGTGCATGTGTACGTGAGAAATTACGTGCGTTTATATGCACGTACATGGGAGGGTACATGAACACATGCACAAAATGAGTATGTGAGGGGTGGCATGTGTGTGTATGCATGCATGTGGAGGTGTGTGTACATGTGGGTGTGATGTACCAAGGCATGGTAATGATATTCGGCTATAGTGACACAATCATGGCATTAATTCAGTCCATATAAGCCCTTAAGAAGCCAAACCTCTATTGATAATGCTGAAAGTCAGCGGTGTCTTGGGTTTTAGTGTCCAAAATCAAAACATACCTACTCCATGATACGTTTTCACAAACATTTCACATGCAAACACAACTCGTCAACACGTTCACTTCATTAAAGCATTTTTCCAAACATCTCATTTGCAAATACAACCCACTGAGATATTTACTTCATTAAAACATTTAGACAAAAACCTCACATGCAAACACCATGCACCATTTTGTAACAAAATGAATCCCCTATGAGAACAAATCTTTTTTCAGCATTTTATCAAATAGTTGGTAGGTGTTTACCATTCAAATACTGATATGGTCTAAAAATAGCATTTATTTGGGCATTTCATCAAGCAGGTGGTTGGTGTTAATGTGGGTGTGAGTGGTGCATGCATTCAAAACATAGGAAATGTGCATGTTAGAGTTCATTGATGATAGAACCCCAATCAGAATTATTCACCATAAGCTGCTAGATCCAAGAAGTAAATAGAAAAGACCAAATATCATACCACGTTCAAATAGACTGGTTGTGAAGCCGATTGCGGCAACGAAACATCAAGTCCAATCTGAATGAGGAGAAAGGGCTTTGAATTCCCGAGAAAATTAGGATTTCTCAAAAATCTGAGAAGTCGAGGGCTCCCTACAATGATGCGCGTGGACGAGTGCATACGTGTGAACACACAGAAATAAGATGGAATTGGAGATTAGATGCAAACCAGAAAACGCATCTGGACATCGATATATGACCCTCTGGTTCTAGCCGAAGGGCTTTTCTGTGTTAACTTCTCACCACTTTTGTCTTCCCCCCCATAGACAATTAGGAAATAAAAGAAGGTGGAGCTAGTGCTGCTGTGTGGTTCTCGAGTGGAGCTATGGAGGTCTGTTGCAGGTTTTAGTGCATATGTGGCTGAGAGGGAAAAGCAGATAGGGGCTGGGGGCTGGAACCAAGAGGTGGTGAGAAGAGAGGATGTTGGTGCTAGCCATGAAGGAAAGGTTTCAGGTGGTGGATCTGGAAAAACCAGAAAGTGAGAGAGAGTTCAAAGAAAAATCCCAATAAGAGAGGACTACCTAAGAGAGGGAGATAAGGGTGGCCGAGAGGACGATAACACTTGTAGCTGTCTTTGGAGACGCTGGTAGTGAGGTGGTTTTTTACAGGATGTAAGAACTTGTGTGTGCAAAAACCATGTATGTTTGCAGTAGCAGAAGCTGCGAATCACTATGTACATGAAAGGACAGGGAGCTCACGCCGGGGGGTGTCGCTGGGGCTGTTTCAACACCTTCGTGGCTCTAGTGGAATGATCTCAGCTTTCTTTGACAAAGATGTCGGGGACAAGCTCCTGGACCTTAATCTCCCATTGGGTTTAAGAGTTTATTCTTTGATGATGTGGATGAAATATGTGAAGCGACAAGAACGAGAGGGGCAGAAACCCGCTCGTGTTACTATAAGTAGAACTACTCAATCCTCCACTCCCTCACCATGACCAACTCAGTCAATACGAACTCCAAACATACAGAGAACCACCTTGCATAAGAAAAACAAAAGCGAGCGGGGAAAGACAAAGTACCAGATTTTCTGTTCCTAAAACATATATCTGCTTCGAGCCCACTAGTTCACCATTACAGATCTAAGACGTGAAGCTCGGAATCGTGCTTGGGAACGGCATTGGAGACGATGATTGTGGTGGTGGGATCTTCTAGTCGTGTTCACGGCCACATGGGTGCGTGATGGAGCTTGCGGGTTCGTCGGGTCCGTGTGTGGACCTAGGCTCACATGGAGTTGGTGGAATGGAATGTAGAGTGGAAGAGAGATTCGAGAGAGATTATCTGGGAAGATTAGAGAATGGTTTGGAATAAAGGAGATCTCAAATCTAGGGGTGTTCACGGCCTTGAGGTGATGGGGATGGCTTGGTTGTAAGGAAGATGGTTGACGAGGATGGAGTTGTGTGTGACGACAAGGCTATAGGATGGGAAGTGTGAGCTAGTGTGTCTATTAGTAGGGAGGTGAGGGAGTTGTGGAGCTTGAGGGTGAGCCTGTTGAGGAGGTAAAGGAGGCGAGGGCAATGCTCTGCTGCGAGCTGTAATGGCTGGCTACCCCTAGTTCAAAGAGTGAGCATGAGGGTGAGGATGTTAAGAGAGAACCGTGAGGTGAGATAGAGAGAGAAGGAGATGAAAGGGGTCTCGGCTGCTGCTGGAAGTGGCCCAGAGGATATGGTGTTGTCAAGGGGTCAAGGACGGATCTCAAGTTTGCTAGATGTTGTAAGTGAGGTTGAGGGTGGCCGAGACGACTTCCAAAGAGAGCCGATGGTGAGAAAAGGGACTGCGAGATGGATGGAACTGTTGATTTGCTACTTTGCCAGGAAATGGAGGAGAGTGGTTCGTGGGTGTGGTTATGCTGGTGATGGAGGATCAGTAACGAGGGAGAGGTCAAAGAGTGAGTGAGACAGAGCTCCCGGAGAAAATGATAAACAGTGCACCTGACCCCCCCCCCTCTAGCTCTGCGCAAGGACTCCTTTTATAGGAGTCTGGTGGTGAAATTTGGTGCGCAAAGGCACCTTTTCCTCTACGTGAATAACCCTAACAGAATCCCCTAGCAAGAATATTTTCTAACCTCCTCACCCACATGCATGCGGATTTTTGGATTTATTTATTCCTCATCTAACAATTTGATTTTCTTCTTGATGTGAACGGTGGCTTGGAATGTGCTTCCATGTGATACTTTGAGGAACCTATCATTTTCCTTTTTTTTTTTCTTTTCTGGTTTCCTTTTTTTTTTTTTTTTTTCCACGAATGGAAAACTCAGTTTTAATAATACTTGATTCCCATAACTTGGAAGGACCCGGACTTGGAAAGATGACTGAATAAAAATTCACTTTAAAAATTAAATGACTCATCTCCTAAAAATTTGAAAAACTTGGAAAAATTTTGAGGCTCAAACCGAAACACCGCGACTTGGTTAAAGACACCGGGACTTGACTAAAAGCACTGGGACTCAACTAGAAAACAACGAGACTCGATCGAGAACACTGGGACTCAATTTGAATTATCGGGGCTCGGTTGGCATACTGGGACTCAGTTAAAAAATGTGGGGACTCAATTTAGAATATCAAGGCTCGGTAGGTATATCGGGACTCAATTTTGAAGTAAAACGACTCAACTTTGAAGACTCAGGACTCAACTTAAGACTTAGGGACTCAATTTAAAATACCAAGGCTCAATTTACAACACAGGGACTCAATTTAAAAACACTAAACTCTTAAAGTAGGGTCCTCAAATTTTCGGGATTCGAAGTCAACTTTTATTGCACCGGGTCTATTCAAAAATGGTCTGGTTAAAATTGGGGTGTCGACAATTTGGATTCAAGCTAAACACTTTGGGTATGAACATGAGCATATTTTTATTTATTGAATATTTGATGCATTAATTGAGGGACAGCTTGTTAGGCGTAATCCATTATATATTTTTTGCTCGTCTATTTGTCATCATCAAAAAGGGGGAGATTGTTGACTCTACGAGTCCAATCCGATTTTGATAATGACAAATCACTTGGTATTTGATATGTGCATTGAGTTTGTGAATAGGCACTATTAAGCATGCACGGAAGGATAATGAGTCATGGAAGCTATAAAGTAAAGCTGACATATCTTGGCAAGATCCATAGAACTCAAAAGAGTATGAGAATCAAGATTTAAGCGGCAAAGTTCAAGAATGTTGTGGGAATGGGTACTTAGAACTCAAGTATTTACATTTTCGTATGATTTAATTTGAAGCTCAACATATACCTTATAATGACTTTAGGATTCATGCATTTCATGAACATCCTTAGGGGACATTCATAGACTTAGAAATAATGTCAAAATCCTGGAAAATGTTTTTAAAAAAGAGCCAAGAAAGAAGGCAAAACAGATTTTTGAACTGCAAAGAAAATATGTAGAAATTGGGAACTTTAGATGACTGAACTTTAAGTTCGGTTGACTAAAGAATTACCTTAGACGTCTGAAGAATAAGCTCAGTCGTCTGAAGTTCCTAATTTCTGCACATTTTCTTTCCAGTTCAAAAATCTATTTTGCTTTCTTTCTTGGCTCTTTTATAAATATATTTTATAGGGTTTTGACATTATTTCTAAGTCCATGAATGCCCCCTATTGATGTTCATGAAATGCATGAGTCCTAAAGTCATTCAAAGGTATATGTTGAGCCTTAAATTAAATCATACGAAAATGTAAATACATGAGTTCTAAGTACCCATTCCCATGACGTTCTTGAACTTTTCCACTTGCATCTTGATTCTCATATTCTTTGAGTTCCATGGATCTTACCAAGATATGTCAGCTTTACTTTATGGCTTCCATAACTCATTATCCTTTCGTTCATGATTAATATAGTTCCTGTTCACAAACTCAATGCACATATCAAATACCAAGTGATTTGTCATTATCAAAATCGGTTTGGACTCTTAGAGTTAACAATAGTTCAGGTCGGTTAAAGGATGATGGTACTGTAGCTATACGGATCAGATTATTATGTTCAAACTTGTTCTAACCACCCCTGCTAGTAGAGGGGGTGGGAGATGGATAGTCAATGTGGCTTCTAGTTTAGAGTTGTAGACGTCCACCTAGCTATACGGACTAGGGTGTGGCGGACCCATCGTACTTACAAACATTTTTGACTCTGTAGTAGGCGACTAGCCATTGTCAGGTCTCACTTTCCGGCTGCACAACCCATCATGGGGGGTAATACATAACATCAGCTAGCTATACATCCTGAGTAAATTACAATATTATCAGTTATATTAGACATTTCATGATTAGTATAAATTATTAGAAATTATGAAAATATATGATTATTCAATATGTTATGATGAATTTTTTCTAGCATATGAATTGTTTTGATCTAGGAACAAGAGATTTGTATTGTGGGTTCCTAGATATGTATATATTTTTTGTACTTTTGGAGATGTGTATGTATACACAGTGTTTTGAAATTTAGTTGACTCTGGTTATTATGTATTTTATGGTTTATGAATGTCGATTACATTTACTGCTACATAGCTTTCCGCTGTGAAGGTCAGATGTGTCCCCGTTACCCATGGGTTTGGGTTGAATTTATTATTAAATACGTTTTATTATATCATAAGATAAGCAGGTCATTACACACTCAATCTAATGTAAATCTACAGTTAAGATCTAGAATGGATTCCCAAGAAAATTTTGAAACAAATAATCAAAGTAAATCAATTAGCACAAGTTTCAAAGTGTTTCAACAATGATATTCAAAATATCTCATATAAGATTTTAAAAAGAAATAGCTCAAGAGACATTTGAAATTGTGTAATCTTGTAAAAAAAAATATTTTGCAAATCAAAATCCACAAGCTCGATGAGTCTTGCAATCAAGATGCAAAGACTCACTAGCTGCAAGGGTATTCCAACTCAAAGATTTATTATTCAAATCGGGGGAAAAACCCTAGTAAGAGCTTTCTAAAAAATAATCAATTAATATGGAGTATAGAGAGTCTTAGCTACTAAAATCACTCAAGAAAACTCTTAGAGACTTGATCTATCAAGGGAATAGCAAAATAGAGAGTGTATGGGCTTAGTATAGAACAAATGAGCACTTGAGAATTCAGAGGATTTTTGGCTAATTAAATTTTCTAATCTTACTTAATCTTTGCAAATGAAGCCCTATATATAGACTTGGCCAAAATTATAGCAGTTGGGGACATGCTGGGTATTTTGGAAAAAGATTAATTGAGTTTAATTAAAAATAACCCAATTTAACCTTGGTAAAATTTGAGCAACCTGGGAGATTCAGTCGACCACTTTTAACGTTTGGTCGACCGGGGTGCTCAGTTCGAACGATTGGGATGAATTTGAACTGAGAAGGTGGTCGACCAGACATGACTTGATTCTTGAGCTCTGAGGTTTGGTCAACCAGATTGAGTTCGGTTGACCAAACTTCAGAAATTTCATTCGACTAAGTCATACTAAACATAGAGGCTCGGTAGACCACGGCGTTGGGACTTCCCACGTGTCTGTTCAGTCGACCGAGGGAATGGTATACATTTTAGGACAGTTGATCGAGTGGTCAACATTTTGACCCCGAAGATATTCAATCAACTGAATGGTTTCTGTGTGTTGGGTTCGATCGACTGAACATGCCAGCTTGTGCATTTCGGTCCTATTCTTCTTATAAAATTGTCTCTATTCACATGATAATTAAATCTAAGATTATGGGGGACTTTTTTATGCAACATTGAGAGTCCTATGGTCAACCTAAGCCCTTTGAGCATATACCCTAAATATCTGGCGTCAATGGACAAGAATGCCCTAAGGTCATTCTACGGTCCTAAGCATATAATCCTATCATGCATACAAATGCATTATTACAGACCAATTAAAATTGAATGCAAATACAATAGCAAACATGTATTCACTCTTTTGATTCTTCAGATGCCATAAATGAAGCTCGATCTTCATAGTCTATATGGCTTGCTTGAGTTCCTACCATCAGTGCATGCAAGGATAAACCCGTTCAAGAAGCTCAGTGCATAGGTGAGAAACATAGGTTTTACCATAATCAAAATAGGATTAGACTCATAGAGCCAACAGTTAGTGTCGACTCCAAATTTAAATTTTTTTCAAAAATCACTTATTTTATTCCTTCATTTGCCCCGAGGCACACCGTGCACCCAGGATGTCCCGACACTTTGATTGCTCTCTATTAACTTTGGTGTGATCCCAAGAGGGGGGTGAATTGGGTTTTAAAGCATTTCAGCTAATTTAAACATTTACAACGATTCACCACAACTCATAGCCCATTCATAATGCAAATGTGTATGTAAAATGATTTAGCTATCAGTGCAAACATACACGTGTGCAACATATCTCATTTAAATTAAATGTGTGCATGCGAATAATTATAGCAGTGAATAAGCAAGCATACGCATATGGAAATTAAAGTGTGGTAATTAAATGAAATAGAGAGAGAGAGAGAGAGAGAGAGAGAGAGAGACATACGATATTTGTTATCAAGGTTTGGCCAAAACAGCCTACGTCCCCACCTTGGGCATACCCCCCAAAGATTACACTAACCTACTCACTTAAACAAGCGGAGCAGAAGCCTTTTCCATCCTCTCCTTATGGGGCGAGGAAAACCTCAGTTCAATTTCTAGGCTAAACTGAACTGGTCTCACTTACAGTGCTAAGACTCTCTAGTTCAATTTCTGGACTGAACGGAACTGGTCTCATTTACAGGTTTGAGACTCCTCAGTTCAATTTCAGGTTGAACCCAACCGATATATAAAAAAAACATTTTTGTACATATGAAAAAGCTTCTAAATACAAGCATGGATGTACACCATTAAAGCTCAATACAAACACTCTAGTATGATATGAAATGTATGCTTAGTAGAGTAAAGGGTGCTTATCTAAATAATTTGTACAAGTAAAATACGTTTATTAAAAATGATTATTATGTTCTCTAACAAAAAATTTTGCAAATAAAAGTATTTGGAGTATATGGAGTTTAAGTTCAAGAAAATATTTGTGCAATAAATAATTTTCTCCCAAAAATATTTATTAAAGAAATAATCCAGGAAAAAACCTAAGCAATACTCTCAAAAATATTTTTCAAACATTAAGTGTCTAGTGAGTGTATGTGCAAATAAAATGCCCTAAATAAAATACTCTCCTAAAAAATTAATTTGAAATAAATGCATGAAAGAGAGTTGAAGAGATTTATATAAAATATTTTTCCCCAAAATAATGATTTAAAAAATTAAAATTGGTTTTGGGGGAACTTTGATTGACAAAGGTTTAGAGAGAATTTGGAATTAATCAAAGTTGCTAATTTGAGTTATGGAGGGGGTATTTATAGATTTTTAAGAAAATATGACCGTTAGGGACACACATGGTATTTTGGAAAAGATTAATTAAATTTTAATGACGTTTTAGCCCTTCAAAATATTTTCCAACCCAAGAGGATCAGTTGACCATTTTTAAGGTTCGGTTGACCATCCCACTAAGTTTGGTCGACCAGGGAATTTTTGAACTACAAGTTTGGTCGACCATCTCACTAAGTTTGGTAGCTCATGGGATTTTTGAACTACAGGTTCGGTCGACCGTCCAAAGGCGATTTTGAACCCTCCGAGGTTCGGTAGACCATACTAAGTTCAGTTGACCAAACTTCATATACTTCAGTCGACCAAGTCCTTTTGAACCTAGAGGTTTGGTCGACCAAGGCGTTGGTATGCATTTTAATGTCGGTAGAATGAAAGGTCAAAAAGTTTACCCTAGGAAGGTTCGGTCAACCGAAGAGCTTTGTGCATTGGAGTTCGGTCAACCGAACATGCCAACACTGTGCATTTCGGTCATATTCTTTTTATGAAATTGTCCCTAATCACATGATACTTAAGTCTAAGACAATAAGAGACTTTTTACATATAGAATTATGGGTCCTAAGGTCAATCTAAGGCCTTTCAGAAATAACCCCTTTGGACCTAATAGAATTTGGGGACCAACGTTAGTTACTTAGATATTTTTGCAGGTATGCTTGAGGTCGTCCTCTTCCAAGGACAAATGGTACTTAGATAGCGGCTACTCACTGCACATGACCAACGACAAGGCCAAATTTGCATCCATCACTCCCAAGGATGGAGGATTCGTGACATTCGGAGACAACGCAAACGTGAAAATCATCAGCATATGTAAGGTTGGTAAGGAACCTTCTATCATTATTGATAATGTATTGCTTGTTGATGACTTGAAACATAATTTAATAAGTATTAGCCAATTGTGTGATAAAGGGTATAAGTATCTTTTGAAAATGATAAATGCATTGTTGAGAGTAAATCAGATAATAAAGTACTTTTTACAGTTGAATGTCATGAAAATGTGTATACAACTAGCTTTGATAATTTAGCTTCTTAACAAGTTACATGTTTTTCTACAATAGATGAAGCTAGCTGGTTAAGGCATAGACGTTTAGGACACACAAGTATGGATTTGTTATCAAAACTTGTGAAAAAGGATTTGGTTAATGGCTTACCTAAAACACATTTTGTAAAAGATAAAATTTGTGATGCATGTCAAATGGGTAAGTAAAAAAAATCAAGTTTTAAGAAAAAGAAATTCATATCTACCACTAGACCATTTGAAATGCTACACTTAGATTTATTTGGTTCTAATTAAGTTCAAAGTCTATGTGGTAAATTGTATGCCTTTTTTATTGTGGATTATTATTCCAGGTTCACATAGGTGCTATTCCTTTCTCATAAAGATGATTCATGTGAAAAATTCACAAAATTATGTAGAAGAATTCAGAATGAAAAAGGCTTTAAAATCGCACACATAAGAAGTGATAGAGGAACTAAATTAAAAAATTATGGCATAAAGAACTATTGTGACCTAGAGGGCATTTCACATAATTTTTCTACACCTAGGACCCCACAACAAAATGGTGTTGTAAAAAGAAAGAATAGGTCACTGTAGGAAATGGGCAAGACTATGCTGAATGAACATAAATTACCCAAATATTTTTTAGCCGAGGCTTTAAGTACTACATGTTATGTCATGAATAGAGTGTTAATTAGGTCTTCACTTAATAAGACTCCCTATGAATTGTGGAACAACCATAGACCTAATATTTCCTATTTTTATGTTTTTAGTTGTAAATGTTTTGTACTTAGAGATAATAAAAATTTAAGAAAATTTGACTCTAAATTTGATGAAGGTGTTTTCCTAGGTTATTCACTTAACAGTAAAGCATATAGAGTTTTTTAATAAAAGAACATTAGTTGTTATTGAATTTATTCATGTTGTGTTTGATGAATCTAATTTTTTCTCTATAAGAAATGATGAAGATGATATTGATATTAGAAAAGGTTTAAATAAGCTCTTTATTGAAAACAATGTGGATATCAACTCAGAAGCAAATGATAAATCAATTGAAAATGATAAAGTTGAAAGTGAGGTTCAAGAACTGCCTAGGGATTGGAAATTTATTAAAAATCATCCTTTAGACCAAATCATAGGTGAACCTTCACATGGTGTAGCAACCCAATCCTCCTTAAGAAACCTAGTTAGCCATTTTGCTTTCTTATCTCAGGAAGAACCCAAAAATATTAAGGAAGCCATAGAAGATGAGTCTTGGGTAATGTCTATGTAGGAAGAGCTTAACCAATTTGAAAGAAGGAAAGCCTGAACCCTAGTTCCTAAAACAAATTATCATTCAATTATTAGAACAAAATGGGTATATAGAAGTAAAAAAGATGATAATGGGGTAGTAACTAGGAACAAAGCTAGACTAGTTGCCCAAGGATACAATCAGGAAAAAAAGATAGACTTTGAAGAAACCTATGCTCATGTAGCTAGAATGGAAGTCATTCATATGTTGCTTGCTTATACCGCTTTTAAGAGCTTTAAATTGTATCAAATGGAGATTAAAAGCGCATTTCTAAATGGCTATATTATTAAAGAAGTGTATGTAGAACAACCTCCCGATTTTAAAAATCATAAATATCCTAATCATGTGTACCAGTTGTCCAAAGCCTTGTACGAATTGAAACAAGTTCCTAGAGCTCAGTATAAGAGACTTAGTGGGTTTCTATTAGAAAATGAGTTTACCCGTGGCAAAATTGATACTACACTTTTCATCAAATCTAAAAATGATGATATGCTCCTTGTGCAAATCTATGTAGATGATATTATTTTTGGAGCAACAAATGATGATTTGTGTGATGAGTTTGCCAAATGCATGCAAAGTGAATTTGAAATGAGCATGCTGGGTAAACTGAGTTTCTTCTTAGGACTTCAAATCAAATAGACTAAACATGGAACCTTTATATGCCAATCTAAATATATAAGGGACTTGCTAAAGAAATTTAATATGGAAGATGGTAAAATTCTTAGTACTCCTATGATTTCTTGTACCAAACTTAGAAAAGATGAGCAAGGCATCCCTATTGATGTAAAATTATATTGTGGCATGATTGGTAGTCTACTATGTCTTACAGCTAGTTGACTTGATATCATGTTTAGTGTGTGCATGTGTGCTAAGTTTCAAGTCACTCCTAAGGAATCTCATCTATTAGCAGTCAAAAGAATTCTTAGGTACCTAGTTGGGACTACTAAGTTAGGTTTATGGTACCCTAAGCATACGACATTTACGATTGTTAGTTATACTGATGTTGACTTTGCCAGTAGTAATGTTAATAGGAAGAGTACTAGTGACACTAGTCACTACTTAGGACAATCTCTGGTTTCTTGGTTCTCCAAGAAACAGAACTCAGTTGCCTTATCCACGGCGGAAGCATAATATATTGTGGCTAGGAGTTGTTGTGCTCAAACACTTTATATGAAGCAACAACTCATGGATTTTGGATTGCACTACAATACGATTCCGATAAAATGTGATAATACTAATGCAATTAATATCTCTAAAAATCCTATCTCACACTCATAAGTCAAACATATTGAGATTAGACATCACTTCATTTGTGATCATGTGCAGAAAGAGGATGTGGCCCTCGAGTTTGTGTGCACAAATGAGCAGTGGGCCGATATTTTGACCAAACCCCTTTAGGAAGATAGGTTAATACAGATTCGACGATAACTAGGTCTAATGCATAGTAGTGATGCCTCCTAGGTTTTGGATAGAGTGCACAAACTTAGGGGGAGCTTCTTAACATAGAAAACATACGGCTCTAAACTTTAAATCTAACATTGCTTTATACTTTATGAGTTTGTATGTGTTTTGCAAATGCATGGCTATCATATATCTTGCATGTTGATAGTTATATTTATGTTTTATGTCTTGATCATGATGGACTGTTTGAGTTAATAGTTGTGGACAAATTGTTAACTTAGAACTCAAGTAGGTCATTTCTATATAGGTATTTTTGGAAAAATGCTCTATTTTCAAACGGCATGCTGCCTAAACATCAAAAAACTTTCCCAAACATATCTTGTATTCAAATGATTCATACTCCATGCCCATGCCTATGTGCTTTATAGTTCTTATATCCATTTCTGTTGTTGCCAAAAGGGGGTGAAGAGGCAAAATTAGGGTATATTTTTTATTGGGTATATTTTTGAGAAATATGTGAACTTTAAATCCTTAAACTTCTCATTATGCATATTGTTAGGGGGAGCCTTTCAAGGCTATACCCATTTTTGCATGGTGTACTTGTTATCATAAAAAAGGAGGAGAATGTTGACCTTATAGGTCATACCCTATTTTGGTAATGAAAAATACTCAAGTATTTAATACTTATCGAGTTTTTGTACAAATTCATATTAGCAAGATCTTCCGAACACATAAAGTCTTAGAGAGTAAAGACCTACATCTTTTATTTATTGTAATTTAATTAAGTATTATTCAGGGTTTATAATAATTAGAGTTCAATGGTTTGTAATATTTAATGCATTGCATGCATGACAAGATAGATAAGCTCAAAGGCCTTAAATCGACCATAGGACCCAAAGTTTTACATGAAAAAGTCTCCTATTGTCTTAGAATTAAGTATCATGTGATTAGGGATAATTTCATTAAAGGAATAGGACTGAAATACACAGTGTTGGCATGTTCAGTCGACTGAACTCCAATGCACAGACCTCTTCGTTCGACCGAACTCCAATGCAAAGACCTCTTCGTTCGACCGAACCCTCCCAGGGTCAATTGTTTGACCCTTTAGTCGATCGACGTTAAAGTATGCTGCAACGCCCTAGTCGACTGAATAGACACGTGGGAAGTCCCAACGCCCTGGTCGATTGAACCTCCATGTTCAAAACGACTTGGTCGACTGAAGTATATGAAGTATGGTCAACCGAACTTAGTCTGGTCGACTGAACCTCGGAGGGTTTAGAACCACCTTTGATTGGTCAACCATCTTCCCAGTTCAAATTCATCCTGGTTAACCAGCTGAGCACCTTGGTTGACCGAGCCTCTCAGATTGCTCAGATTTTACCGAGGTAAAAACGCTGTTAGTTTTTATTAACCTTATTTAAACTTTTCCAAAAATACCAGATAGGTCCCGAATCGTTATAATTTTTGGGATGTCTATATATAGCCCTTCATTTGCATAGATTAGCATGAGATTAGAAAAAACGATTAGCAATTTTTCTCTGAAATCCAAAAATTCCATTTCTCATATTGAAGCTCCCTAGATTCATTCTTACTCATTCCTATTGCTAAAATCACTTAGTAATAGTGCTCTTGTGTTCATCTCATTTAGCTTACACGCTCATCTGCTTGTGTACATTGAGATTCATTTTACTTTGATAGTAAGCACTAAGTTTGTCTAGAAGACTTTGTTTATAAGTCTTTCGTGGCAAAACTTCTCTGAGCTTGTGAGTTTTGCATAATCATTGCAATACTCAAGAGCTCGTATTGTGTTTTGTTTGTAAAATAATTTTTTGCAAACCATTTTCAAATATCTCTTGTGCTTATTTTTTAGAAAAAATATTTTTGAGATATTTTCTTGTGTAGTGAAAGATCTCTGTTGCTGAATATTGGGATTGATATTATTGTCTTAACACAAAGATCCTAACACTTCCACTCTCACGCACTGATTGCTATACTTGCATTATTTTTTAGAGTAGAACATCAAAACTACATTGAACTTATCATATCTTATCATTAGGTAGTGTGTTGATTATATTGGTGCAAATCTGCTTGATTGAGAAGCATATAGTTTGTATGCAAATTTTATTGTAAATCTGTTGTATTCCAGTCATGGCTTGAGGGGGCGGTAATCCAGTCCAAAAGGATTGGTTGTGAAGGTTGAGGTCAGTCCTGTGCTAATTGACCTGATTGTATTTAAGTGTCGCTCTACCCGTTAAGTGAGCCTATAGTATAATCCTTACGCTTGTGAGCCAAGGTGGGGACGTAGGCAGTTTGCCGAACCTCGATAACATTTGTAGTGTCTTCTCTATTTATTGATTTATCGTGCATGCTTAATTAAATCTCTTGTGCAGTTTAAGTTCCGCTGAATATATATATATATATATATATAGATTTATTTTATACGCATTAGATATATATATATATATATATATAGATTTATTTTATACGCATTAGATTGACCTTAGGTTTGTGTATTACTGCTGCTAATGGATTGACCTAGTAGATTAAATTTTAAAATACCAATTCACCTTCGCTCTTGGGATTACAATAAAGCTAACAGTGTACATCTAAGTATGTAATTTTGGTTCCTAAAACCTAATATCAACTTATAATGGAATAAGGGGAAGATATTTTCTTCTTTCGTTTATTCCTAGGAATGGTAAGGATTTTTAACCCTTGGAAGATCATATGATTGAGGGGAATAATGGTTCTAACCAAAGAGATTAGGTAAAACGAACCAAAAAAATACATAATTAAATGTTTGTCATTAGCTTAATGTTTTGGAGTTTCCACCTATAAAAAAATGTTTTCAAAAAAATCAAAAATTGTTTTTAAAATTTATCTTCATTTAAACCAAAGAGGGTTGATAATGAAGCCCTAGAATTCTCCATCAAAATTATGTATCTTAAAATCATTTTCTTATTTCAAACATCTTTTCAGGTTGATAACATTCCAACACTCATTGCTAACATATGTTTTCAGTTAGTAATGTCATGATATTTTCAAATCAAAATTTTGCATTGTCATCATTGTCATCATCATCATCATGTTTTTCAAAAATATAGCGTTCTGAGGCCAACCCCATTTAGAGCAATAATATGGACTTCCTAATTCGGAGTGTTCAAAGACAGTAATAACATTACTGGTTGACTAAAAGGGGATTTTTCATTCTCCTTTGTTGTCTCTATGAGTCTAATCCTGTTTTGATAATGAAAAATCACTTGGTATTTGACCAATGCAATTAAGTTTGTGAACAGGATTATGATTTATAATGCATGAACGGTAAGCTTGATATTGAAGCCATAAGGAATTTAAAGTACATATCACTTGGCTCAATCTATGGAACTAGAAGAATAAAAGAACAAAGAATTAAGTTTCAAGTTCAAGATCTTCAATGGGAATGGGTTTAGAATTGAATGTATTTACATATGCCATATGATATAATTTGAAGCTCAAACATTCTCTAGACTAACCTTAGGACTCATGCATTTCATGAAATTCATTTACATTAGTTCTAGTTTGAATGAATTTTTAGAGGGAAATTTTAGAGGCCTCGTTGACGAACCCCATGGCCTCGTTGACGAGCGCATGGAGGCGACTTGGCGATGAACAGTTTTCTCTCGTCGACGTAAAAATACCGAAAGCCCAAAAAGCTCAAACAGTGCTCTCATCAACGTATGAGTGTTGTACACTCATTGACGAATGTACCCATTTGTCAACGAAGGTCGCGACGCAAAACTACATTTTAGTGCAAATACGGACAGATTAATATTTAATCTTCATGATCCAATGGCCAGAACTTAATCTAATAGCGAGAACACTATTTAAACATACCCTAAACCTTAGAGACACAAGAAGAAACACTTTAGAGAAACTAATCTTGTTATCTTGTGCTAAGTGTACATCCATTCCAAAAACTTTGCCAACACTCTACTACATTCATATTCTTTGTGCAAATCATCTCAGTTTTTCTTTAAAGAGCATTCATTTACACATCTTGCAAGCAATTCGTGGTGATTGAGGTTTGATCAATAAGTGATTTATTTGTGGAATCAATATATATATATATATATATATATCAAAGGTTTTTCATCTCTCAAACTCTTATGTCTAATATTTTTATTTAGAAGGAAAATTCTTGTTTTAGTACTTGAAAAGTTTATTTGAGAAAAGTTTTTGCTAAAGTCTGAATCTTTGTAGATATTCAAGTTTATGTTTTACACAAAGATTTCATCTTATGATATTATTGCAAAAACTTTTGATAGGCAAATCCTACAGATTTTAAAATACATAGCCTTGAGAAATCTTGTTGAAAAATACTGACTTGTGTTCAGATCTTTGGAGATATTTTATCATATATATATCTCTATATACAAAGATCATACATTTGCTGATACACATATATCATTGAAAACATCTTACACACTCATTGAACTTCATGTTTTATCATATGATTATGTAGTAGAATTTCTATTGTACTCACTAGTTTGGTTAGAAGCATTTTAATTTTTGTAGAAATTGTAATCTTTATATTGTATTCATGGTTCAAGTTGTGAATTGGGGTTGAGGAGGAAGTTAAGTCTCTTGTAAGCAGCAAATTATAAGGAAGCTCCATCCCAGTTAAAGGAGCGAATTTTTAGTGAAATCCATGAGTGGGTTGCTCAAGGCAAGGACATAGGCTGGGGTAGGCCGAACCTCGCAAAAATTGAGTTTGCATCTCTTTTACCTTTACCTCTATTTAATTTCTGTGTAATCTTATTTGTGTGAATATTGTGAATATTTTAAATATATAGTAGGTCATCAAAGTAATTGGGTAAATTGGGTTGATTGATAAAATCATTCATTAAGTTGATTAATTGAAAAGCATTGAGGTAGTTGTAAGTAGCTTGTAAGTTTGTAATTGATTGTTTTTCAAAATTAGAACTTGAAAGACTTAATTTTTAAAATACCCAATTCACCCCCCTCTTGAGATAACACTGAAATTCACATCCTTCTTTAATCTATCTTCCTTTTTTAAAAGGTCACACACACATGTAATTGCGGTGATCGTTCCATAAACAGATATTGATAAGGGTGTTGTTGGCTAACAATCGATAAGATGGTTAATCAATCGCACTTGACTTTGTCTTTGATTTATGTAAATGTAGAATTTTTCTTTATTTTCCTATCCAAAAAATAAGGTATCAACTTCATTGTTTGTATCTTTCTTCTATTTTGTCTATATATTACATTCCCCCTCTTCTTTCACCTCCTTAACCATTTACATGATTTGAGGATCGCTAGGTGTTTAGGGGAAAGTTATCTTATTATTGACTCCTCGAATGGAATCCAACACCAACTGTTTGCATTCCACATGCCTTCTAATCATTTCTATTTCCCATGCCCTGATCCTATTTAGATCTATTTATGAGGCCTAGGTGATCATCATTAGCCTTGGTCACACACGCAGTCCTCCAGCTGTTAGCACACAAGGAGAATTAGATTTATACCTTGACTTTACAATACACAAGATTCAGAAGGAGGCTTTGTAGATTCTAGGTTTAAGCCAAGATGTTAAGACCATTGGCTTACTTGTTGGTTCCAAAGGTTCAAAATCAACTTCTACTCTCAAAATCCCCACTAAGGACTTTGCAAAGCTACTAGTTCAAGTTTACAAGTACGTCTAGCTATTAGAAAACAAAAGGAAAAACTTTAAAATAATCTTGTAGCATTATAAGGAAAAGGGAAGTGGGTAGAAGGTCATCAAGTCTCATCCCCACACTATAGAATGATGGTGATTGCTTTTTGCTTGTAAAGCATGCATATTTTTCAATAGATGGTTAACATGTGCTTGTAACTTAACAACTCAGTTCTTCAATGCAACTGTAGTGAGTGGTTGGGAGTCTTACTTACGTAGTTGTTATAATTCTCTTTAAAAGGGTATCTCTTATTTTTTGGCCTATTATTGAGCGAAGTAACAATGAATGTTTCTCGAATTCCACTAATAGCGCCAATTGATCATGATGTTGTTTAAATCTTGATAGTTTGATAACTTATATCTGAGGTCTTAATCTTAATTGATTTTCTATAAAATGCCTTACAAAACAAATATGATTGCATCACTTCACTAACTACCCTTGGGGAGGTAGATGGTTCTGAAATGCATGCCATAAGTTGTGGAATATTGCACACTTCTTCTTTCCAATAACCCCTATTTTGCGATAACTAGATGATGGAGCCAACATGATGAAATTGAGTTAGTCTATTTTATGATGTTCATCATTATTATGGACGTGAATATCATCAATCATTAAATAAGCATACTACAACTACTTTTTGTCAGTACTATTTTCTCAATTAATTGAGCTGTATAAAGCATGTGTAAACCTCAAATGGATTAATCATCTTAGGTCAGAACTTGTCTACCACTTGACCCTTAATCTGAATTCATCTTAATTCCGAGGATCGATTCATCAATACACTTGTTAAAAGGCTATTTGCATACAACTTCTTCTTCTTCTTCTTCTTCTTTTTCTTCTTTTTCTTTTAATACTAAAGGAGGGCGGCACCTCCATTTATACAACTTCATGATTAAATAGTGATTGAAGGAATATTAGTTCCAGCCTAGCAAACAAAAAACAAAAGGAATATTGATTCCAAAAAATCAGCCTTGGTTTTTCTTCTCGGACAGTGAAGTCTGAATACTTTTGTCTTGGATAATTTAACCATTTAAATTGCTTCGAAGAGAAATGAGGAAGAGGAACAGAGGCGCATTTTCTTTTTTGTTTTTTTTTTTTTGTTGTCTGGGTCGTCATTCACTCATTCTTCACTTGGATATGGGTTATGAACCTGGGCCGAGTATTTGGTCAGGTACTGTCGTGTGGAGTAAGATATATAAATAGTTTCTTCAGATATTCTGCCGTAGCCATTCCGTCATTGCTCTTCATCTTTTGAGTATATAGAACCAGTCAAGAGAAGTAGCCTATGTGACTTGCATCATATCTGAGAAGTCATATGTGCGTGTGGAATGGGAGAATTTGATCAACTTGGGCAGTTGGCTATAGGTAGTGCAGTGTTTGAAATAAGATTAACTCAGCCATACCCATAACAATAATAATAATAATTCATGGCTCTCCTATGCTAACATGACAATAAAGGCAAGTTTTGACGAGATGAGTCATCTAGGATTGTTATGGGTTCTTTTTCTTATAAGACTAAATTTGCATTAACATAGATAATTATGAGATTTATCGAAGTGATAAGAGGGACATGTAACTCTGATGACTCCTAGGTCACCGGTTCGATTTCTCTATAAGAGTTTATCATGGTGAATTACCAGGGGTGCATTAGTAGGCAGACGACTTTCATCCCTTGAATTTGATGTTGCACCATAGTGTCTGAAGTGGCACGATGACGGCTGAAGTCTCCAGATTTTTTTAAAAATATAATAATAACAATATTAATAATAATAATAATAGATATGGGCATAAGTGGGAACCCAGCCAGGGTCGGTCCAAGGGCAATTAAAAATGTTAGGAGCTGAAGTGTTACTTTCTGGTTATGGGTCAGTTTATGGAGTCGCCAGAGTCTAAGTCTTCCAGCCTATAAACCAGAAGCAAATATCAAAGTCTCCATGACAAAGACAGGCTCAGCCTCCCATTTATGCTTTAAGTGGAACTTCCACGGCTGAAAAATGAACCCACTGAGTGTTTGGAAATATAGAGGTTGAATATTACATTGCAAGAATTTTGACCGTTAAGAAAAAGAAAAAAAAAATTATTTTTACTATATTTTCTTTTTATACCAAATATTACTAAACATGAAAATTTATTTGAATATAGTTGAAAATTAAGAAAAATGAAATCTTAATGATGCGTAGAATAAAATTTTTATTTATTGATTTGGTTTTTTTTTTTTTTTCATTATGACTTTCCCTGATAATCAAACATGAGAAAAAATGGATTCCTTTTTTCTCTAATATATTTTGAATTATTGGTTATTATTTAGAACAACGTATTTTAGATCTTTAGATTGACCTGAATTTGAAAAAAAAAAAAAAAATTAAATGTAATTTTATAATACATTTTGTCTAAATTCACACAATCTAAATTTAAGATATCAATTCCATACACCAAAACACAATTAAATTTAAATTTAATAGTTTAAAATGTTATTAAGTTTTGTCTAAATATATATAAATTAAAATAAAATCAGTTACATTAAGATTGCTCCTCCACCCTATATCTGCTTGCCTCCTATCTTAATTTTTTGGCATTTCAAAGACATTATTTCACTATTATGTAAACATTAAGCCAAGATTATACCTTTGGAAGGGTCACCATAAATTTCTCGGCTTAAAATTTTTTTCTCACATTTTAGGACCGTTTTTGGTACTACTCTTCAAAATAAACAAACATAGGAATTTAAATTTTAAAGCAAAAACTAAAAATCTCATTAATAATTTCATAAGTAAAAAAAAAAAATTAAAAGTCTAATTAAAGGTTTGTTCATTTAGTCAATATCTTTTAATTTCTTTTCAATCAATGTCCCTCCTCACGACAATAAGAGGAGGGGTAGGTTTGGGAATAAAAAAAACTTAAATATATATAAATAAATGGAAAATAGGGTTGTTTGTATGAGTGGGTGTGCTGGAAATTAAAAGAAAAGAAGAAAAAGAGGGTTGATGGTAGCATGATGAAAGAAAAGAATTGGGGGAAGAAGAAACCCACTTGCATGCTTGATCGAATAGCCAAATGAACTTTGATTGACTTGAAATTTAGGCGTGCAATCACTATGACAAAGGCTTTGACTTGGTTGACTTTGATCTTAGTATTCTTTTACGGATTTTATCTTTTAATAAGATAGTTTTTATCATTAGTCTCCTGTTCTTGTTAGTGATATCAGCTTTCGAGTATGATTGTTTATGATTTGTTACAATTTTCATTGTTATTCGGAGCTCTTTTAGAGCTTGTGAACCCTTGTATTTTTCTCTTATCTAGTAAAATTTGGCCTACACCGGAGGTCTTGTGGTTTTTTTCTTGATTTAGGGTTTTCCATGTAAATTCTTGGTGTCACATTTTTGGGCTTTTTATTGCTTTACTATTCTTACCAATTATTTGTTGATTTATTTGATGATTTAATTGCTGCATTGTCGAATTAAATTTTGAAATTGGAATTTAGTGGCTATATCTCTAGCCCGTTGTTCTATTTCATTTGTGCAATGTGAGAAAATTTGTACAAGTATTTTGTGCTAGTTTGGTTATTCTACATTTTCACTAACAAACTGGTATTAGACGAAGGTTGAATTAATTTGTGCAAACTAAAATGGAGGATAATAGCAATAATGCACTGTTTAAATTGACAATATCAAACTACTCAATATGGAAACTAGGAATGTTAGTCATCTTATTCTATAATGATTGGTTTGATCCGACTGGGAGTGATAAGGGTGAACCAGCGGATGAAACAGATATGTAGTAGGGATGAGAAAATAGATAAAATGTTAGGCTGATTTGAAAATTGGTTAAAAATAGTAAGTTTCACTACATGGACAATGAAACAAATGCTTGTACATTATGGAAGAGATTAAAGAATCAATATGAAAGTAAAACTTCTCAAAACAAATATTTCTTGGTCAAGCAGTTGATTAACTTGAGATAAAAAGACAAGAGTAGCATGTTAGAGCATCTAAATGCGTTTCAAGACATTTTGAATCAGTTGGCCAATATGAAAATTAATTTGGAAGATGAGTTGCAACATTCTTTGCTATTGGTACCTTGTGGGATGAATGGGATACTTTGGTTATGGCATTAAAATAATTTAACACCAAATCTTAACATGAATAGAGTCAATAAGAGCTTACTTAATGAAAAGACCAAAAGAAAGAGCTTAACTTCACTTCATAGACAAACGCGCTTCTAAAAAAGAGGTAGGGGAGAAGCAAAAATAGGAACTTTCATAGTTTAGATTATTGAGAAACTCAAAAGGGAGGTCTAAGCCCAGGTTAAGGAAGGATATCAAGTGTTTTCATTATGGAGGTTTTGGACACATCAGGAATAATTGCGAGAAATTTAAA
Source organism: Malania oleifera (assembly GCF_029873635.1). NCBI lineage: Eukaryota > Viridiplantae > Streptophyta > Magnoliopsida > Santalales > Ximeniaceae > Malania > Malania oleifera. The sequence goes on along the minus strand of NC_080424.1, from coordinate 46,198,242 downwards.
AGAGAAAAATCAAAGAAAGAGGTGGAGACAAGAATGAGTAGAAAGATGAGAATGCGACTCTTGTTACAGTTATGTCCAATGATGGTAATGTAAACTTAGCATATTGGAACAATACTTGGGTTGTTGATCAAGCACTTCTTTCCGTATTTCTTCATGGAATGATGTATTGGCAACCTATACTAATGGTGACTATGGTTATGTGAGGCTAGCTAATCAAGCTATCTCAAAAATTGTTGAGGGATGTTTGGTTGGTGACAGATGTTGGTTGTAAGCTATTACTGAAGAAAGTTAGGCATGTTCTAAATTTAAGACTTCAATTGATCTCCAGAAGTGTATTAGATGATGAAGGATACTTTAATGATTTTGGTAGTAGTAAATGGAAGCTTACCAAAGGATCTTTTATTGTGGCAAAAGATGAAAAGCCTGGATTTATCTATCTTACTCATGTCAAGGTGTGACAAAGGAGGTGAATGCAATTAAAGATTCCTCCATGGATCTCTGGCCTAAAAGGCTTGGAAACTTGAGTGAGAAAATCCTTGAGACACTTGCTAAAAGAACGCTTCTTCCAGTGAAAGGTATACGATTGAAGGCATGCAAATTTTTCTTGGTTGGTAAGCAAAACATAGATTTCCTTCACATAGAAAAAATAATATTCTTGATCATATGCATAATAATATTTGCTCAATGAGTGATAGGACATTTGGTGCAGCCCTGTACTTTATCACCTTTATTGATGATTGTTCTAGGAAAGTGTGGGTGTATACTTTGAAGACAAAAGACCAAGTATTTCAAACATTCAAGAACTTTCATGTTAGTGTTGAAAAATGAATAGGAAGGAAATTAAGATGTATTAGAGCTGATAATGGGGGAGATTACAAAGGATCTTTTGAGGCATATTATAGAGAACATGACATCAAGCTTCAGAAAAGTGTTCCTAAGACACCTTAGCATTATGAAGTTCTAGGGAGGATGTCCAAGATCATTATAGATAGAATTAGGTGTATTCTTTCTCATTCAAAAATGGCTAAACCATTGGATTTGATGAATCTTTCTCCATCAGTTCATCTACAAGGAGATGTACCAAAAAAAGTATAGACAGGGAAATATGTTTCTTATAATCATCTCAAAGTTGTTGGGTGTAAAGTGTTGACTTTCTGAGTGTAATATCTGTTTTGATGTTGACAAAACACTTGGTACTTATTCAATTTGTAAACAAGTCTAGAATTCAGCACACACATGAGGTACAGGAGACATGGAAGCCTAAAGGATTTAAAGCTCACATCATTTGGCATACTCCATGGAGAATCCGAAGAGCAAAAGAAAGAAGAAGAAGATTTATATTGTAAATGCATTTTTGTTTTAAATTGGGTCTGTAATAATACATTGCATGCATAATATGGATGAAAGCTCAACAATGACCGTAGACTAACCATAGGGAACCACAGGACAGTTGACTGACCTTAGGGATCAACGGTCGACCAACGCCAGATTTTTGGGTTAATTCAAGACCATAGACTGACCTCAAAACCCTACACACTTCATAAGAAAAAATCCCTTAAAAAAAATTTGCAAATACCTTTAATTTCAAAGAGCCACGGTCGACCAAACCATTGGCGTTATAAATGCCTTGGTAGACCAACCGGCTAAAAAGTCAATTTGTTGACTTCGCTCGGCCAACCGAACCAAATTAAATGCACCGTCCATAGTCGACCGAACCGTGATAGTGACCGTTCCCACCTTTCTCAGCCGACCAAACATTCAGTTCAAAATGAGCTCAGCAAATCGAAACTTATGATCCAACAGGCTGAACTTCACCCTAGGCGACCGAATTATGAAGTTCGGTAGACCAAACTATGCATCGGTCGACCGAACCTCTGTATTTTGGAAAATCGCCTTGGCCCAGGCACCCAAACTTTTCCTCGGGAACTCGAACTTGAAAAAGTAACTTTTCTATCTGTGTCTATTTGGGCAACCGACCCCAAGGATCAGCAAACCGAACCTCTCGAGTTGCCAAATTTTTACTATGGTAATTAGGGGCAGTTGGGCTTAAATTTTAATTAAACAATTTTCAAAAGACCCTTAATGTCCCCAACGGTCAGATTTCAACCCAACTCTATATATACCCCCTCATTATACATAATTAGCACTATGATTAGTGAGAAAATTCTCTCAAATTTTTTAAATTTTATCTTCATCTTCCAAGCTTAATTTTTTATCATCTCTTTGTTATTACTTTGAAAATCATTTATCAAAGAGAGTGTTTTATTTATCTTGGGCATTTGTTTTACAAATCAAAAATTTATTTCCTCTCATATTGCATTTATTTTTCACATCCTATTTTGAGAGTATTATTCAAGTTTCTCCCACATTATCTTTGGAAAATATGTTTTGGTGGAGAAATATATTCTTTATCTTATGAATCTTGCACATCCATTTCAAGATTCAAAGGCTCACTTGTTTGTTTTTGCAATAACATTTTTTGAGCCAAAAACCCTAATATCTATTGTGCTTGATATTTGAAAAATCCTATTGAGATATTTGTTTAGGGTTGTAGAGTATCTTTGCGTATTCGTATTGTGATCATACCATTCTGATTCAAAGATCTCACTCACTCAAACATATACATATAGATGCACATATTATTGTGAGTTAATACATTATTTGGCCAACCTTACTTGAGCATAAATTTTTATCATATGTGAGTGTATTTATTGTGCTTTAATTGTTGTACATCATCTACTTGTATTAGAAGCACTATATTTGTGCACAAATTTGATATTACTAGCTGTATTCCCAACATGTGGTTAGAAGAGGAAGACTAGCCCTATGAATAGTCCCAGACTGGTTTAGACCCGGTTAGGAGAACTAAGAGCACCATCCTGAAAGGTTTTGTAATTGGTGCTGCTCCACCTACAAGTGAGCAAGTTTAGTGGAATCTTTTTGCTTGTGAGCTTGAGGAGGGATGTAGGAAAATATTGGCCGAACCCTGATATCATATCATGTGTAGTTCTCTCTTACTCTTCATTACTTTAATTTTCCGCACTTAAATGTTACATTTCTATTATTGTGAATGCTTGGGAAATACTAAGACTGTTTTAAATTGTGTTGACTATCTACTCAATGTTATATTGTGGATATTGAAATTCGTTTCAGAAAAACCCTAGGTTGTGATATACTGCTGTTGGTTTTGTTGAACCTAGGAAGAAATTTTTTAATATGCAATTCACCTTCCCCCCCCCCCTCCCCTCTTGGGAATACACCAATTCCAACATAGAGATTTTGTTCACATTCCCAAAGATGAGAGATCCAATTTAGACGACAAGTGAAGATGGTATATCTTTTTAGGTTATGATCATGACGAGTTTGGTTACAAGTTGTTGGATCCTATTGACAATAAGCTAATTAGAAGTAGGGGTGTTATGTTCCTTGAAGAGCAAAACTTTGAAGACTTTGACAAGAAAGTAGAGTATCTAAACTATACTTTCATAAAGCCTATTATTCCTATTTTGGAGATTCTTACCATGGTGAATGATGATTATTGGGGAGATAGCAGGAAGATGGTGAAATTGATGTTGATGACCCATTATTGAATAAAGAAGTCATAAAAAACCAAGTTGAACCATTACTGAATGAGGAAATCATAGAAAACTAGATTAGTTAGCCTCTTCCAGAACCATTAACAACGCCTCCATTTAGAAGATCCATAAGAGAGCACCACCAAGATCTAGAGTATTACTCTATGGACAATGTGAACTTCACTGATGGAGGAGAACCTGAGTGCTTTAAAGAAGTTATGCCTTGTGATCACAATAAAGAGTGAATAAAAACTATGCAGGAAGAGATGAAATCTCCTAATGATAATAAGACTTATAATAAAGTTGCCTAAGGGAAAGAGAGCACTCAAGAATGAATAGGTGTTTAGATTGAACTGTTAACTTTTTGAGTTCGATCTCTAGTTTTGATGCTGATGAAACACAAGGATCTTATGTGTGTATCTAGTTTGTGAGCAAGTTTACAATACAACACACATATGAGAGTGAATTTATGGAAGCCTAAAGAACTTAAAGATCATACTCCGAGCATATTCAATGGGAAAATGAAGAGTAAAAGAAGAAGACTTGTTTGTGTTTCATTTGTAAATGCATTTATTATATTTGGATCTATAATAATTTATATTGGTCTGTAATAATTAATGCATGGCATGCATGGTAGGAATATAAGCTCAACATGACCGTAGATTGACCATAGGGAAACAAATGATCATAGACAGACTTTGGTTGACCGATGCCAAATTTTTAGGCTCAATTAAAAAGCCTAACTGTAGATTGACCCTAGGTCATTGCACAAGCACTTATAAAAGTCCCCACTATTAACTATGCAATTAGGGGTAACTCATGATTTAAAACAGGACTTAGAACCTAAAATGAAAGGACTTCGGGCGACCGAATATATGCATTGAAAATGCCTTGGTCGACCGAATGTTTGATAAGTCAAAATGTTGACCTAGATTCGGGCGATTGAATTGAAGTGAACCGATTGTTCTCGGTTGATTGAACTTATAATAAGGACTTTTCCAACTATCTAGGTACCCGAACTTAATGTTGATTTTGACTTCAAGCCACCGAAAGTTGAAGTTTTGTAGACCGAACTTAGGAACAGGTGACCGAACCTCGAAAAGGTTGGAAAATCGCCTAGACTAGCCAACCGAACCCTTCACTAGGCACCTGAATTGATAAAATGAAATTTTCACTTTGTGAGTGTTTGGGCGACTGACCTTACGAATCGAGTGACCGAAACCCTCGGCCTATTTTTACTGTGGGTTATTAAGGGTAAAACATGGTTATTTGGATTAAATTGGTTTCAAACTTTTTTAATTATTCCCACCATATCCCAATGGTCAAAATTTTATGTGAGGCTATATATATGAGCTTATTTGCAAAAATTAAGAGACGATTAGAGATTTTGATTAATAAAATTCCTCTGAAATTTTGAGTAATCTTTTCTCACATACAAGCCAAAACTCTCATCCTTTGCTTATTCCTTTGCAAAATCCTTTTGAGTGAGAGTATTAAAAGTGATCCTACACTTCATACTATAACTCAAACATTCTTTGCTTTGATTTCTTGATTGATTTTTGATTAAGAGTTTAGCCAAAAAAAAAAATTCCATTGATTTAATCCATAAATTCATTTTTAGGGGAAATTTTGTGAGCTAGTGAGTCTTTGCACTATTATTGCAAAACTCATTAAGCTTGTCTTGTGATTGTGAAGCGAAATCTTTTTGACAAAGCTTAGTTTGCTATTGTATCTTGTGATTATAATTTTGAGAAAATTATTTTGAGATATTTAGATTACAATCTTTGAAACCCTACTTGAGATTGATATATATTTATAAATTGTTTCAAAGATAGATTGACAATACACTCTTGCGCTTGATTGCTTAGTGACATTACCTTGAGTGCTGTTACACATTCTTGCACTGAGCTTATAGTTCTTATTAGTGTGAAGTGCATTGATTATACTAGTACATATCTGCTTGTATTAGAAACATTTGTTTGACGTAAATTGTTATATTTGTTGTATTCCCGATGTGTAGTCGAAAGAGGGAGACTTGCCCTGTGAAAAGTTCTAGATTGATTTAGACCCAGTTAAGAGAACTAGCATCATCCTGTAAGGTGGTGTATTAGGTGCTACTCCACCCGCAAGTGAGCAATCATAGTGGAATCCTCCTACTTGTTAGCTTGAGGTGGGGACGTAGGCAGTATTGGTTGAACCCCGATAACATATCTGGCATCAGTTTTATTTTCTACAATTTACTTTCTGCACCTGTATGTTAATATTTATTGCTTTGAATCTTTGACAAACTGAGATTGCTTTAATTGCTTACATATCCACTCAGTAGTTTATCTATTGAATTGGTATGTGCTTTAGAGAGATCCTAGGTTGTGTAATACTGCTGTCATCTGGTTTAACTTAGGAGAAATTTTTAAATACCTAATTCACCCCCCTTTTGGGAATACACCAATTTCAACATGAAGAATGATGGAAATAGTTCACAACTTAGGTACAAGGTAAGGATGAGTGTTAGGGGACTTGGTCAAAGGAAAGACATTGATTTTGATGAAATATTTTCTTACGTGGTTAAGAAATCTTTTATCAAAGTGATTCTTAGCTTGGCTACTAGTTTGAACTTGGAGATTGAACAACTTGATGTGAAGATGGCTTTCTTATATGGTGGTATAAAAAAATTTACATGCAACAACTTGAAGGATTCAAAGAGAAAGGAAAATAGCATATTGTGTACAAGTTAAAAAAGAGCTTGTATGGACTAAAACAAGTTCCACAGAAATGGTACAAGAAGTTTTAAATCTTTTATGTCATAACATGGGTATAGTAAGACTTTTTCTTATCATTGTGTTTTTGTTAAGAAATTTTCTAGTGACAATTTTATTATTCTTTTGCTTTATATGGATGACATGTTGATTATTGGATATGATATTAAGAAAACAGTTAATCTAAAGCAAGAATTGAGTAAGCCATTTACAATGAAGAACTTGGGGCCAGTAGAATAAATTCTTGGAATTAGAATATCTTGTCACAAGAAGCACTGAAAAGATGATGGAGATATTGAACATGAGCAACACGAAGCCAGTGAGTTCTACATTTACAAGTCACTTCAAGTTAAGCTCTAAATAGTGTCCTACAAGTAATGAAGAGAAGGAGTATATTAAAAAGGTTCCTTATGATTTTGTTGTGGCAATCTGACATACGCCATGGTATGTGTAAGACGGGATATAACTCATGCAATTGGTATAACAAGTTAGTTTCTTTCTAATCCAGGTAAACAACATTGGGAGGCAGTGAAATGGATACTTTGACATATCAGGGGTAGATATAGAGTTTGTTTATGGTTTGGTAATGGCAAGCTTGAGTTAAATTTTTTCACTATTAACTCTGACAAGGTAGGGGATGTTGACTCCAAAAAATCAACATTTGAGCATTTGATGACTTTTGCAAGTGGCATAGTATAATGGCAGTCAAAATTGTGAACATGTGTTCCCTTGTCAAGTATGGAGGCTAAAAATATCATTATCACTAAATTTGCAAAGGAGCTACTATGGATGAAAAAGTTTCTAAGGAAGTTAGGCATCAAACAAGAAAAATATGTGTTGCATTATGATAGCTAGAGTGGAATTTTTCTTAGAAAAGAACTTGACATTTCATTCGAGATCGAAGCATATTAAAGTGAGGTATCATTGGATTCGAGATGCACTAAAGATGAAGATGCTACAACTTGAGAAAATTAAGATGGATAAGAATGGGGCAGACAATGTGACAAAGATGTCTCATAGGAAGCTTGAGTTTGGCATGGTGACTGCAAGTCTTTAAGACCTCTCCCCGTAAGTAGGAAGGGGGAGAATAATGGGCATCCCTTCTCATGGCATTAAGAGGAGGAAAAATTTTATTAATAAAAAATGAATACATATAAATAAAAGGAAACTAAGGTTATATGTGTATTAGAAATTAAAAGAAAAGGAGAACAAGAGAGTTGACGGCAACTTGACGAAAAAGAAGACATGGGGAAGAAGACCCACCTAGCCAGGTGCTTCATTAGATGGTTAAATGGATTTTGATTGACTTAAAATTTTAGGTGTGTGAAAGCGCTGACAAGGGTTTCAACTTGATCTACTTTGATCATGGTATTCTTCTTCAAATTTTGCTTTTCGGTGAGGCAGTCTTTTATTAATATCTGATTTTTATTAGTGAGATCGACTTTCAAATAAGGTTTTTTATGATTTGTTGCAATTTTCATTATTATTATTAAGAGTTGTTGTAAAACTTATGGATCTTTGTATTTTCCTCTTATCTAGTGGAGTTGGCCTAGATCAGAGGTCATGTAGTTTTTCCCCAATTTGGGGTTTTCAACATAAATTCTAGCTTGGTGTCTCGTTTTTGAGGGTTTAATTGCTTTACTATTCTTGTTGATTATTTGTTAATTTAATTTGTGATTTAATTGATTTATTGCCATACTAAATTTTTAAATTGTAATATAGTGGCTGTACCTCTAGCCTACTATTATATTTTATTTGTACAAGGTGAGAAAAGTTATCCAAGTATTTTATGTAGGTTCAGCTATTCAACTATTTTTCCTAACATTTTTTCTACATCTTAAAGCTTGAATTGACAAAACTTCAAGTATGGAACTTCTTTCCTATTTCATTTGTGAAATGAAATTGAAATAGGAAAGTGTTGACTTGTATGTCCGATCTCTATTTTGATGCTGACGAAACATAGTGAACTTATGTATGTATTTAGCATGTGAACAGGACCATATTTGAGACTGCACATAAGGGATAGGGAAAATGGAGGCCAAGACGAATCTTAATACACATACATTTGGCATACTCAATGTAGTGAAGAGCGAGAGATCAAGAAGAAGATATTTTGTTGTATTGCATTTAGTTTGTTAATTTTTCGATCTACAATAATGGTCTGCAATATTTGCATGTCTTGCATGATAGGGTGTATATGCTCAAGAGGCCTTCGAATGACCGAAGGAATCATTACCCATATAGTCTAAAGTGCCTTATGCTTATTTACATTGGGTTGATGAAGCATAGAGACCAAAACAGGACTTAAATGCACATTATAAGCGGTCTCAGTTAACCAAATCCTAAGCTGTATAAAAGCCTCGGTCGATTGAACTGACCATAAGTCAAAATGTTGACTTCATGGTTGACCGTTCTGAAATGAACGTCGTTAGACCAAATAGTTAAAGGTTTTTCATTCCTACTATGTTTTGATGTTATTAACCCATTAGCTACTCTCAAAGTCACTAGCGCTTTTCTAAGATATGTTTCAGGTATACAGAATGGCATCTGAACTAACGAACAGTCAAAGCAACTCATGCCATAACCAGAAGCACAAGTCTCTCAAAGCATTCATGAACAATACAAATGTGCAAAAGTCATCTGAAAAGTGAGTGTGTAAAATAAGAGAGATATCATCTTGTAAATATCCTTTACATAGAGTGCAACTCAATACTAAGAGCAAGAAAGAGGCGTATCACACACAAAACAAAAACTAGTAAAGTCATTTTTAAAGAGTATAAAAAAACCCCCAAACGGACAAGAACCTTCTCAGAAACTTAAAGGGACAAAAATTTAAGAAGGAGGATCTCGTCGACAAACACAGGGCTTTGTCGACGAGTTTAGTAGAAACTTCATCAACAAATACAAGGTCTCGTTGATGAAAATATATCGAGGGGCATCTGAATTCAGAACCAGCAACTAGTCGACGGACACAGGGCTTCGTCAACGAAATTGCTAAATAGCTCGTCGACGAACACAGGATCTCGTCGACAAAAAGACACCGAGAGGAACCTGAATTCAGAACTAGCAACTCGTCGACGAACACATGTCTTCGTCGAAGAAATTGCTGAAGAGCTCGTCGACGAACACAGGGCTTCGTGGACGAACGTTGGGCAGCAGCAAACATTAAATGCTGCGAATGGCTATTTTTGAATTTTGTCTTACATTCATAAATGCCCAACGGCTCTCCAGCATTGCTCTCACCCATTTAATGTATAAATAGAAGTAAATAGAATTTACTTCATATCTAGAGAAAATATATTGAAACAAGATCATTCATTGGTGTTGTCATCTCTAGGGTTTACTCACAAACTCACTTGCCCTCTTCTTGCTACTCTTAGTCTTGCATTCACTCTATTGACAGAGGATATTGAGTAAGGATTTTATTGGGTTAACTACCTCAAGGGAGTATTCAAGCTTGTATTTAATCTTCATCTACCTCTTTGTAAACAAAGGCTCTTTGTGAGCTATTTTTGGGTGTCTCTAAGTGAGTACCTTGTTGAAGCTCTTTGTGAGCTAGTGTATATTGGCTTCTTCGCCCGAAGGAGGATTTTAGTGGATTTTAGGAATCCTTGAGTTGGTCTCAAGGCATGGACGTAGGCCGGGTGCCGAACCACGTAAATATCAATGTGTTAAGCTTTTCTTCTCTCTTATCTCATTTATATTGTTATTGTGATTTTCTACATTTCCTTTTACACGACAATTTTATGCACTTGCTCTTGGGTAAGATTTCTATGTTTGTAGAAAATAAGCACATCACTGAAGAAATTCTATTCACCCCCCCCCCTTTAGACATACTACCAGGCCAACAAGTGGTATCAGAGCTCCAGTCGCTAAAATTCGGAGTAACATCCAGGCGAAAAGATCAACATGGTAGATATGTTTGCCCAAGGTGAATCCGTGGACCGCCCTCCCAAGTTTTGTGGGATTAACTACCCAGCATGGAAGGATCGAATGTCCATCTTCATCTAGGCCTATGACTACCGTATGTGGAATGTCATCACTGAAGGAGACTACAGCTTAAAAAACGAAGACGACGATGACATACCCATTGGGAAACTTCCTGAGGCAGATGCAAGGCTGGCACAACTCAACTTTAAAACCAAGAATTTTCTAAACTGTGCCGTAAGTGATGAAGAATACAACCGGATATGTGGTTGCAACACAGCCAAGGAAATATGGGAAAAACTTCAGGTAACATATGAGGGAACTACTCAGGTAAAGAGATCTAAAATTTATATGCTTGTAAAAGAATATGAAATGTTCAAAATGGAAGAAAGTAAAACAATCACAACTATGTTCACACGATTCACACACATCACTAATGGACTAAAAGCTCTCAATAGAGAGTACTCTATGGAAGATAATGTGCAAAAGGTTCTTTGTTCTCTACCGACATCTTGGCATGCAAAGTCCACAGCAATTGAAGAAGTCAAGGACCTCTCAAAGGTCACACTTGACAAACTAATTGGATCTCTCATGACCTACGAAATCAAGAAGAAAAATGCTGCTGAAGCTGAAGCACCCAAGAAAGCTACCGGAATTGCTCTAAAAGTTGGAAAGCAAAAAGAGATCATAGAAGAATAGGAGAATGATGATGACGACAAAGTTGCCTTACTAACTAGAAGATTCAGAAACTTTCTAATGAACAGACGAAATGGCAAACCAAAGGAGAAAGGAGAATCGAGCATCAAATGCTACAATTGCAAAAAGATCGGGCACCGCATGGCCGATTGCCCTCTTTTGGAAAAAAAAAAAAACAACAATCAACAAGGAGACAAGAAGAGATTCAAAGCAATTAATGCAACTAAATGGGATGAACTAGATGGAACCTCAACCGACGAAGAAGTCGAAGAAGAAATCGCCCATTTCTGCCTCATGGCGGATGAACTAAGTGAGGTAAGTTTCGATGACAAATATCTCCCTTCATACGAAGAATTAGAAGAAAACTGTAGAAAACTCTGTTTTGAACTAAGAGCATCTAAAAGGAAAATCAAACTTTTAGAAGAAGACTATTCAAAATGCAAACAAAAACAGATTTGCTCGTGTGGTACCTTGAAAGTTGAAAATGTATCTTCTAATCTTGAAGAAGAAAAACTTTCTAAAGAATACTCAAAATACAAAGAGTCCTTTCAAAGAGAAATTGAATGCTTGAAAAGTCAAGTAATTGAATTTCTTCAAGAAAACTCTTCATTAAAAAAAGAAAGTGGAGGATCAAAGCAATACCATATATAAATTTACAAATGGAAAGGAAAATTTCAATAGATTACTTGGAGCTCAAAGATTTGGAATTTTCAGAAAAGGTTTAGGATACGGCCTATTATCTTCCGAGTCAATAGGATTTGCAAACCTCTATGCTAAAACGAGCTCTGTATCAAAGAAAGATTTTGCACCTAAACTAAATCCCACACACACAAATAAAGTCTGTTTATATTGTGAGAAAAAGGGACATGTACCATTTACTTTCCCCTTCAGGGGAAATAGAGGAAAAAATATGAACTACAAATGGGTGATTAAAAACACTAACCCAATAGGACCCAAGAAAATATGGGTACCAAAACAAGTTGCTTGATGTTATGTGCAGGTGTGCTTAAAGAGCAACTCCGTAAAGAACAAATGGTTTCTAGACAGTGGATGCTCAAGACACATGACGGGAGATGCAAGCAAATTCCTCTCCCTCTCATTCAAAAAGGAAGGGCTAGTCACATTTGGAGATAATGCCAAAGGAAGAATCATCGGTAAAGGTAAAATAGGTAATTCTTCCCTAGCTATTGAAAATGTCGCTCTAGTTGACACTCTCAAACATAATCTGCTAAGTGTTAGTCAACTTTGTGATAAAGGGTTGAATATCATTTTCCAATCCACAAAGTGGGTAATAAATGATCTAAATGGAAATACAATTCTCATAGGAAAACGTGAGTCCAACTTATATACAATCAAATTTGAAGAAATCACAAGTTGTAACATTAAATGCTTAGCTGTCACAAATGAAAATTGTTGGCTATGGCATAGGAGACTAGGTCATGCAAGCATGGATCTTCTTCATAATCTTTCATCCAAGGATCTAGTAAACGGTCTACCAAAAGACAACTATGTGAAAGACAAAATATGTGATGTATGTCAATATGGAAAACAAGTTAAGTCCTCCTTCAAAACTAAGAAAGTAATCTCTACATCAAGACCCCTAGAGTTAATCCATCTTGATCTATTTGGACCTAATGACATTGCTAGCATTAGTGGAAAACTGTATGCATTTGTTATTGTTGATGACTTTTCTAGATTTGCATGGGTAATCTTTCTTGCCAATAAAAGTGATACATGTAATGCATTTATTCATTTTTGTGGAAAAATCCAAAATGAGAAGGGGATGTCAATTGTACATATTAGAAGCGATAGAGGAAGAGAGTTTAGAAATAAAGAACTTGAGGACTTTTGCAACGAAAATGGATATTCACATAACTTCTCTGCACCAAAAACCCCACAACAAAATGGAGTAGTTGAAAGAAAAAATCGAACACTCCAAGAAATGGCAAGAACAATGCTCAATGAACATAATTTGCCAAAATATTTCTGGGCAGAAGCCGTTAGCACAACATGCTATGTTAGTAACCGAGTCACTATTAGATCCAAAATAGGAAAAACCCCATATGAAATATGGAAGGGTAGAAAGCCTAACATATCACATTTTAAGGTTTTTGGATGCAAGTGCTTCAAATTAAACGATAGAGATCATTTAGCTAAATTTGATTCAAAGTCCGATGAAGGGATCTTCATAGGATACGCAATGAATATTAAAGCATATAGGGTATTCAACAAGAGGATTCAAACCATTCAAGAGTCAACCTATGTCGTTTTTGATGAAACAAATCCTTACACATCCAAAAACCCTGTCAAGATAAATGAAGAAAACCAAGTCACTACCTTTAGAATTAAAAGAGAATTAGAACAACTCAAGATAAACAATGATCAAGACATAAATTATCAAGATACAAATGTAGATCATCTAGGATCTTCTCCTCAAGAACCTAACCAACTAGAAGAGAAAGAAGATCATGAATTACCCAAAGCATGGAAGTTTGTGAAAAATCATCCAACTGATCTCATCATAGGAAGTCCCTCTCAAGGAGTCAGCACCCGATCTCACCTTAGAAGTGGATGTAATCATATTGCTTTTATATCTCACCTAGAACCTAAAAACTTTGAAGAAGCTGAAAATGATGCAGATTGGATAAATGCCATGCAAGAAGAATTAGATCAATTCGAAAGAAACAAAGTATGGCACTTAGTTCTTAAACCCAAAAATACCACAATAATTGGCACTAAATGGGTATTTAGGAATAAGAAAGATGAAGATGGAAACATTGTCAGAAATAAAGCTAGACTTGTAGCCCAAGGATATAACCAACAAGAGGGTATTGACTACGATGAAAATTATGCTCCTGTAGCTAGACTAGAGGCTATCAGAATGCTTCTTGCCTTTGCTTGTTACAAAAACTTAAAATTGTTTCAAATGGATGTTAAAAGCGCCTTTTTAAATGGATACATAAATGAAAAAGTTTTTGTCAAACAACCTCCTAGCTTTGAGAGCCACTCTCATCCCGATCACATATATAAACTCTCAAAAGCTCTTTACAGACTTAAGCAAGCTCCTAGAGCTTGGTATGAACGCTTAAGAAAATTTCTTCTTGAAAATGGGTTCACAAGAGGAAAATTCGATACCACTCTTTTCTTAAAACATAAAGAGAATGATATGCTAGTTATACAAATCTATGTAGATGATATTATTTTCGGGGCCACAAATGAGACCTCATGTTAAGACTTTGCTCAAACTATGCAGAAAACATTTGTGATGAGCATGATGGGTGAGCTAACCTTTTTTCTAGGATTACAAATCAAGCAAATGAAGCACGGAATCTTCATAAATCAAGCCAAATACGTTAGGGACATGTTAAAGAAATTTAACCTTGAAATGGGAAAATCTAAGGCAACTCCTATAAGTATCACAACTAAGCTTGACGTTGATGAAAAAGGGAAAAACATTGACCAAAAACTCTACCGTGGCATGATAGGTAGCTTACTATATCTCACCTCCAGGAAGCCTGACAAAATGTTCAGCGTTCGTCTTTGTGCTAGATTTCAATCTTACAATAAAGAATCTCATCTTCTTGCAGTTAAAAGAATCTTCAGATACTTAGCAGGAACTCCTGACTTAGGACTCTTCTTTCCTAAAAATGCTCCCTTCAACCTCACATGCTACTCTGACACTGACTACAGTGGTTGTAAAACCGATAGAAAAAGCACTAGTGGAACATGTCACTTCCTTGGACACTCCCTTGTTTCTTGGTTTTGCAAGAAACAAACCTCCGTAGCTCTTTCCACCACAGAGGCTAAGTACATAGCAGCCGGTAGCTGCTGTGCTCAAGCATTATACATGAAACAACAACTTGAGGATTTTAGAATCTTAGTTAAAAGTACTCCAATTCATTGTGACAATACTAGTACCATCAACATTCCAAAAAATCCGTGTCTCCACTCTAGAACCAAGCACATTGAAATTAGGCACCACTTCATTCGAGACCATTTATGTTCCCACCATAAACCAACTTGTCGACATTCTCACTAAGCCTCTCAATGAAGAAAGATTTCACAAAATTCAGCACGCCCTAGGAATGTGCACTCCTTTAGACATACTATAGGATCCTACCCCCACTCATCCTTTCCTACTCTTCCACTTTAATGTTTGTTTCTTTTCTCTAGGTTCTCGTCAACGAACATAGGTTCTTCGTTGCCGAGAAACCCTCATAATTCATCAACGAATACAGGGCATTTTTCGCCTAAAAATTCAATTTTTCGTCAACGAACTCAGGGTTCTCGTTGACAAAATTTGTCGGGGTACTTATCTATTCAAGTTAAAACAACAGAAACCCTAGCCCTCTTCTGCACCTCTCCCTCTCTCGACTCTGTGCTACTCCTTCGCCCACCTTGCACCGTCACCTCCCACCCCCTCCCACCACCTCCCTTCCCCATCTTCGCCGTCAGATCTTCCCTCCTCCACACTACCCACTGCTCCTCCCTCGACTGTCTTCTCCCTCAAGCCCCCAGATCTTCCCTCTTGACCATGCCTTTCTCCCTGTCCCTCCATGGCTCCTCGCCCCAAACGCAGGCACGTTCAAACTGAAGCCGGCGAGGGATCCTCTCACCCTACCTTCGGTCCCCCTACCCCTACTCCGGCTAACCCCGTCCCCTGCTTCGTGTCCTCCGAAGCCACCCATCGCTACCAAACCGACATTGTCAAGCGACATGTCGTATATGGCAAAATAGTCCCCTCTGAGTTTTTACAGCTTCATTTCCCTACTCTTCTCACCAAGATTCAAGCTCTTGGATGGGATGCTCTTTTCAATCTCAATGACCTAGTTTATGAAGATCTTGTTCGCGAATTCTACGCGAATTTTGTCCCTTCCTATAGCGGCACTGCCGCTTACTCTACTATTTGTGGCATCGTCATTCAGCTTTCCGACACTACCTTCTCCACGGTATTGGGTTACAATTCTTATCCACTTCGTGGCAATCCCAAGTCCTCCTGGCCGACCCGCTTTGACTGGTTCAACTCCCACACGGCACCCAAGCTCATCACCGGTAACCCTCGTATCTCTACACTCGCTCGCCCAAAATCCAAGGACCTCACTGTGGAATTTCGGGTCCTCAATCACATCATCACATATAACCTATGTCCTCGAATTGGTGGCCGAGATTGGGTTACCCTCGGTGACATTTTTTGCATGTATTGTCTATGGGTTGGCCAAGGTATATATCTCCCCTTCATCATCGTTCAGAACATGGAAGAAGACCTCAGGCGGCAACGCGGCTGTCTACCATACTGTCGTCTCCTCACAACCTTCTTCGATCACTTTGATCTCATTCGAGCCGGCCTTCCTTGTATTCGTCCTACGCCCCCAGATATTTTCACTGAGGCGACTCTTCGTCGCATGCACTTCAAAAAGGACGAAGCCACTAACACGTGGATCAAAGCCCATGAGCAAGGCCCTATTCCCGTTGATGAGGTTAAGGCTGCCCTAGAAGCAGAAGCTGACTCCAAAGCCAAAGCCAGAGAAGGAGAGCATGAGGACCCCCTCTATGGTCACATACTGACATGCTTGGACGAGCTTCAGCATACTATGACGTAGTCCGAGCTTCGACATTGCCATCGATTTGACTCTATTGACGCATCCCTTCCTCGACTAGAAAGCGCTAACTGTGCTCATTTCGACACTCTCGACCCCTCTTTTGCCACCCTATTTGATCGATTGGGTCGCCCTCCCAAATAGCTTGTTGTCTCGCCAACCCCCCAATTTTGATTATGGCAAAGGGGGAGAAGTCATTTTAGATTCAGTTTTCAGATGTATGCGGATGTAATTAGAAAACAATTCTAGTTGATACTATTAGCTTTCATCACTCGTTGTAAGCACAACATATAATTAGTAATGGAACAAACATTGCATCGCTTCTAGTGTAAATGCTCTATTTGCATACTTGATTGATTGATATACTGAACTGTCATGGTTTATGCAGGATTAAATGGAAACCATCGCATTTATAAACGACATGCTGCCCAAATTTAAATAAAATACTCTTTCATAAAATGCAAACATTAAGGGGGAGAACTTTATTTAAACTCTAAACCGTTACGTTTAGTAAGGGGGAGCATTTATGTTTTTAAGAGACACTAATGGATTGCCATAATCAAAAAGGGGGAGAATGTTAAACCAAATAGTTAAAGGTCTTTCATTCCTACTATGTTTTGATGTTATCAACCCATTAGCTACTCTCAAGGTCACTAACGTTTTTCTAAGATATGTTTCAGGTATACAGAATGGCATATGAACTAACAAACAGTCAAAGCAACTTATGTCATAACCAGAAGCACAAGTCTCTCAAAGTATTCATGAACAATACAAATGTGCAAAAGTCATCTGAAAAATGAGTGTGTAAAATAAGAGAGATATCATCTTGTAAATATCCTTTACATAGAGTGCAACTCAATACTAAGAGCAAGAAAGAGGCGTATCACACACACACAACAAAAACTAGTAAAGTCATTTTTAAAGAGTATAAAGAAACCCCCAAATGGACAAGAACCCTCTCAGAAACTTAAAAGGACAAAAATTTAAGAAGGAGGATCTCGTCGACAAACACAGGGTTTCGTCGACGAGTTTAGTAGAAACTTCGTTGACAAACACAGGGTCTCATCGAAGAAAAAATACCGAGGGGCATTTGAATTCAGAACCAGCAACTAGTCAACGAACACAAGGCTTCATTGAGGAAATTGCTGAATAGCTTGTCGACGAAAACAAGGTCTCATCGACGAAAGAATACCGAGAGGTACCTGAATTCAAAACCAGCAACTCGTCGACGAACACAGCTCTTCATCGACGAAATTGTTGAAGAGCTTGTCGACGAACACAGGGCTTCGTCGACGAACGTCGGGCAGCAGCGAACATTAAATGCTGCGAATGGCTATTTTTGAATTTTGTCTTACATTCATAAATGCCCAACGGCTCTCCAGCGTTGCTCTCGCCCATTTAATGTATAAACAGAAGTAAATAGAATTTACTTCATATCTAGACAAAATATATTGAAACAAGATCATTCATTGGTGTTGTCATACTCACAAACTCACTTGCCCTCTTCTTGTTACTCTTAGTCTTGCATTCACTCTGTTGACAGAGGATATTGAGTAAGGATTTTATTGGGTTAACTACCTCAAGGGAGTATTCAAGCTTGTATTTAATCTTCATCTACCTCTTTGTAAACAAAGGCTCTTTGTGAGCTTTTTTTGGGTGTCTCTAAGTGAGCACCTTGTTGAAGCTCTTTGTGAGCTAGTGTATATGGCTTCTCCGCCTGAAGGAGGATTTTAGTGGATTTTGGGAATCCTTGAGTTGGTCTCAAGGCGTGGACGTAGGCGGGGTGCCGAACCACGTAAATATCAATGTGTTAAGATTTTCTTCTCTCTTATCTCATTTATATTGTTATTGTGATTTTCTACATTTCCTTCTACACGAAAATTTTATGCACTTGCTCTTGGGAAGATTTCTGTGTTTGTAGAAAATAAGCACATCACTAAAGAAAGTCTATTCACCCCCCCCCCTCTAAACATACTACCAGGCCAACAAACGTGTCTTCCACGGTCAACCGAACTAACACATGTCTGACCCCCAACAACTTGGTCGACCAAACCATTAGTTCAAAACTTGCCTTGGTCGACCAAACCTACGAAGGGTTCAAAATTGCCTTGAGATAGTCGACCATATCTCCAGTTCAAAATGGCCATGATCGACCTAACTTAGTAATATAATCGACCGAACCTTAAACATGGTCGACCGAACCTCACGGGTTGGTGAAAGTTTTACCGCAGTAAATCAGGGTTAATTTGCATTAAACATAATTAAACAATTTCCAAAATACCCTGTATATCCCCAACGATTATATTTTTGCCCAACTCTATATATACTCTCTCATTTGTCATAATTAGCATGAGATTAGCATATAGATTAACAAAATTTTTCTCTGAAAATTTATTATGCTAAATCTTTCCTACTCCCATTTTTTACAAGCAGAGTGCTAAAATCTCTTT